>NC_141540.1:38172500-38472500 GCF_021556685.1 Rattus norvegicus
GCATTTAGTGCTATGACCTTACCTCTTAAAACTGCCTTCATTGTGTTCCATAAATTCGGGTATATTGTGTTTTCATTTTAATTTCTTTCTGTTTGTCTATCTTTCTTTCTTCTTGTTGTTCCTTTGTTGTTGTTGTTTGGTTTTGCATTTTGGACTTATGGGGGTTTTGTTTTGTCTTTTTTTTAAATATTTATTTATTTATTATTATAGATGAATACACTGTAGCTGTCTTCAGACACGCCAGAAGAGGGCATCAGATCCCATTACAGATGGTCATGAGCCACCATGTGGTTGCTGGGAATTGAACTCAGGACCTCTAGGAAGAGCAGTCGGAGCTCTTAACCACTGAGCCATCTCTCCAGCCCTTGTTTTGTCTTTGTTTTTCTTTTTGTTTTTGAGATAGGGTTTCTGTGTGTAGTCCTGACTCTCCTGGAACTCACTCTATAAACCAGGCTGGCCTCAAATTCAGAGATCTACCTGCCTCTGTCTCCTAAGTGCTGGGGTTAATGTCATGGGCCACCACTGCTTGGCTTAATTTCTGTATTGACCCATTTTTCATTCAGTAGTAAATTGTTCAGTTTCCGTGAGTTTGTGAGGTTTCTGTGGTTTCTGTTGATGATGACCAGCTTTAATATGTAGACAAGATGCAGGGTATTATTTCAACTTTCATGTATAGGCTGAGTTGGTTTGTGGTTAATTTTGGAGAAAGTTCCATGAGGTATAGAGGAGAAGATATCAAAATCATAGAAGATAATTTCCCTAACCCGAAGAAGGAGAGACCTATTGTCTTAATATGGTTTTATTGCTGTGAAGAGACACCATATGGCGACTCTTAGAAGGGCAAATATTTTATTGGGGCTGGATTTCTTTTTTTTTAAAGATTTATTCATTTATCATATATAAGTACACTGTAGCTGACTTCAGATACACCAGAAGAGGGCATCAGATCTCTTTACAGATGGTTGTGAGCCACCATGTGGTTGCTGGGAATTGAACTCAGGACCTCTGGAAGAGTAGTCGGGTGCTCTTAACCGCTGAGCCATCTCTCCAGCCCAGGGGCTGGATTTCTTTTTCAGAGGTTCAGTCCATTATCATCATGACAGGAAGCATGGCAGTGTGCAAGTAGACATGGTCCTGGCGAAGGAACTGAGATTCTTCATCTTGATCCAAAGGCAGACAGAAGACAACTGATTCTTCTGCACTGGCTAAAGCATGCACATAAAAGGAGACCTCTGCAGCCCATCCCCCAGTCCATTCCCACAGTAATACCCTTCCTCCAGCAAGGTTACACCTATTCCAATAAGGTCACATCCCTAATATTGTCACTTCTCATGGGCCAACATACCTATCAAGGTACAAAAAGCATACGGAATACCAAATAGACTAGACCAGAAAAGAAATTCCCCATGGCATATAATAACCAAAACAGTAACTGTAGAGAACAAAGAGAGAATGCTAAAATCTAAGGTTAAAAAGTAACATACAATGACATACCTATTAGGATAACACCTGATTTCTTATGGAGACTATAAATGTCAGAAGGGCCTGGACGGATGTTCTACAAACTCCAACAGACCACAGATGCCAGCTTAGACTACTATATCCAGCAAAACTTTCAGTCCCAATAGATGGAGAAAGAAAGACATTGTTCAATGATAAAACCAAATTTAAGCAGTATCTGTCTACAAATCCAGCTCAATGGAAGGTGCTAGAAGGAACATTTCAACCTGAAGAGGTTAGCCATACCCACAAACCCACAAGGCATAAATAATCTCAGACCAGCAAATCAAAAGAGGAGGGAAAATACCCACACCGTAGCAACAATTTAATGGCAATCAACAACCACTGCTCACTGATAAGTCTTAATATCAACCATCTCAATTCTTCAGTAACAGGTCAAAGACTAACAGATTTGATTTGTAAACAGGACCCATCCTTCTGCAGCATCCAAGAAACACACCTCAACATCCTCAACATCAAGGATAGCTATCACCTCAGGGTAAAAGGATGGAAAAAAAAGATATTCTAATCAAATGGTATTCTAATCAAGTCAGTGTAGCCACTTGAATATCTGATAAAATAGACTTCAGATCAAAACTAATCCAAAGAGACAGAAAAGGACGCATATACTTATTAAAGGAAAAATCCACCAAGAGAACATTGCAATTCTTAACATCTAGGCACCAGATACAAGGGCACCCAAGTTATAAAAGAAACACTGTTACAGCATAAATGGCAGAATGACCTTCACATACTGACAATGGGAGACTTCAACACCCCAATCTCACCAATGGACAGATCATCCAGACGAAAACCAAGCGGAGAAGGGCTGGAGCTCAAGGATGCCATAAACCACACCTTACAAAGTCACAGAACATTTCACCCAAACATAAAAGAATACACTTTCTTCAGTATAGCTAGCGGAACTTTCTTTATTCTTGGTTTTCATATATATAGAAACACACACCAGGCCTCTGGAAAGGTCGTTGAATTCTTGAAAGAAAGAACAGTAAATTTAAATTTGTATGTGTGTATGTTAATTAAATGTCTTCCCAGGGCACCTACTAGTATGAATATATGCAGGAACTGGGTATCTGGGTATGTATATGTATATATGTGTGTGTGTGTGTGTGTGTGTGTATATATATATATATACATATATATATATATATCAATTACATTCTAGGAAGGGAAATGCATAAATACCGTATGTAATATTAGGAGACAAAAGTTATAGACAAAAATCAGTCAGGATAAGCCATCAGGGATATGGGTAGAAGTCTCTGCTGTTTTATATGAGACGTCTCTTTGGTAAGAGGCTGTACGGACACAAATACCTGAAAGCCATTGGTTGGGTTTAGCGCTATAGAACATTGGTTCTCAACCTGTGGGTTGCGACCCCTTGTGGTCCCATATCAGATATCCTGCATATTAGATATTCACATCACGATTCATTAACAGTAACAAAATTGCTGTTATAAAGTAGCAGCTAAAGAAATTTTATAGTGTGTGTGTGTGTGGGGGGGGTGTCACCGCAATATGAGGAGTTACGTTAAAGGGTCGCAGCATTAGGAAGGCTGAGGAGCACTGCTGTTGAGAATATTCTAGGCAGGAGGAAGCCAGCATAGAGGTCTTCAGATAAGTGGATGCTCCCTGCATTTCTCCCTACAAATGTCTCTGGACACTCCAGCCCCACACACTCCTCTCCCCTATCCCAGGGCACTACTCTCCACTGAAATCCACCTAGAGTTGAGGACTTTCTCCTGACGCAGCTTGCTGTTTTACAGATCAAAACTTTGAAGACAGTTTTATTCGTTCATCTCCTGGGTCATGAGCGATTTATGCAAACCTCTGAAATAGTAAAGTGGGCTGTCCTACCTCAAAAGCTAAGGATTTGTTCTCCCCCCAACCTCCCACAGTGCTTTTCTGAAGCCATAAGTAACGCATACGGTCTAAGTGAGGTGAGAATAAGCCATGGGCGAAGACTAACTCCAGAGACGGGAGCACATTGCAGGCTTCCCTCCCTGTGCTGCCTAGCCTGGCCATTCAGGATGGCAGGAATGTGGACAATACTAATCCCGGGATATATATGTGTAAACAGAGAAATGAAATGCATTGCTTCATGTGTGTAAAACAAAGGACACATTTACACCCAGTGTTCGCAGTCAGGTAGCAGAGTATACAGGTATCAGTGAATGTTCCTTCCCTTGTGTTTCTGGGAAATTGAATAGGGACCTCGAGCATGCTAGGCAAACACTCTCATCGCTGAGCTATGTCCTCGAAAATCTCTTTATTTTATTTTTATTATTGTTGGTGTGTATGTGCAATGGTACGTGTGTGGGGGCCGCTCTGTGGAGTTTGTGCTTTCCTTCTGCCTTCACATGGGTTCTGGGGATCAAACTCCAGTTGCAAACCCCTTTACCCCTGACCCCTCCTGCCTGCTTCACTCTTTTTCCTCTTTGAGGTAGGTTCTTACTAAACCACCCAATCTGGCCTTGAGCTCACCCTGGAACTTAAGCAGGCCTTGAGTTTGTTTAAGTCCCCTGCCTCAGCTTCCTGAGCAGCTGGGGATTACACGGTTTCACTAGGCCTGCCTTAGTGGTTTTATAATCAGAAAAACCTAAGTATTATTTTTAAAGTCTACTGTACCAACCTAATAATATGATTCTGAGCCTCAATAAGATAAGCCACCACGGAAGCTTTTAGTGTTTTCTGAGAGAGAGAGAGAGAGAGAGAGAGAGAGAGAGAGAGAGAGAGAGAGAGAACGAATAAGATAGTTCACAGAGGTGGTGTGTATATCTGGGGCTCAGCCTGCGGAGATGGTTTCATGGGTGTGAAGTGTTCTCCAAGGTCATCAGGGTGCACACAGTAATTGTGCACCTTTTAGAAATGTCAGTCACACTGCAATAAAGCAGTTGAAAAAGAAAGAAAGACAGACAGAAGCTGGGCTTGGTGGGGTAGGCTTATAATCCTCTAGGAGACTAAGGCAAGAGATCATCACCATGTCCAAGGCCCGGTTGACCTATGCATGGAGACACTGCCTCAAAAAAAAAAAAAGATGGAGAGATAGATGGTATGAAAATTAGATGGAGAGATAGATAATAGAAAGATAAGTAGGGAGGGGAGGGGAGGGGTAAAAAAAGAAAAGAAAGATAAAAGATAAGTAGGCAGGTAGGTAGACAGATAATAGAAAGATACATATATAAACAGACAGACAGAAAGGTAGGTAGGTAGATAGATAGATGATGGATGGATGGATGGATGGACAGACGGACAGATAGACGGACAGACAAAGAGATAGATAGATAGATGATGGATGGATAGATAGATAGATGATGGATGGATGGATGGACAGACGGACAGACAAAGAGATAGATAGATGATGGATAGATAGATAGATGATGGATGGATGGACAGACAGACAGACAGATAGATAGATGATGGATGGATAGATAGATGATGGATGGATGGACGGAGAGACAGACAGACAGACAGATAGATAGGTAGGTAGCACACAGACAGAGTTTGGAACCGAGTGTGTAGGTAGGTAACACTGAAAGAACTGGAGGCATTGATTCTGAGTAATGGGACTTGTGTGGAACAGGGAGACTCGAGATCCCTAAGCATAGGGGAAACCCCGAGGCTGAGAACGGACACACCCGACAGTGTACAGGTCGGTACAGGACTGAGAGAAACTCTCACAGGGGGCGTGAGAACTGGCGTTTAAACTTCTTTACAGGTCTAGGGAAGGTGCCAAGGCGTAAAGACGTCTGTGCCGGTCTGGAGATGGTCTGGTACATTAGATGGGTGGAGCAGGAAACCTATCCTTTCTTATTCTTGGGAGTCGCTCCTCAGTTCTTCCTGCAGATAAAGTCTGGGAAGCAGTGAGCAGCCCCCTCCTGTGGGGGAGATGCCAACAGCCCAGGAGGAGAGGAAAGTATATTACTTCCTTTTGGCTGCTGTGACAGATTACTAAAAATGCAACGATCACACAGACCAGTCCTTTAGTTGTAGACATTAGAGGACCTGACAGGTCTCGCTAGACACAAAGTCACATTTCTTCAAGCTGTTGGGGAAATCTGTCCTCTTGCCTTCCCCCTGCTTCTGGGGGCAGCCTGTACCCTTTGGCTCCTGGTCCTTTCCATTGCCTTAAAACCCGGTAGGATAAGGTTTCAAACTCCTCTCTGCTTCTCTCATTGTGTCTCCCTTTCTGATTCTTCTGCATCATTGATTTAAGCATCCTTGTGATGATGTTGGGCCACCAAGAACGTCTCATCTCGAGGTCCTTAGCCAGAACAACAGCTGCAAAATCACCTTACCTTGTTAAGACGTAGTTACGCATTCCCGAGATTGGGAAATAGACATGTTTGGGGACCACTGTTTTTCCTAACAACCAGGCCATCCCTGTCACAAAACTTATCTTTTGACTGTTCGAGCTTGGTGATGTTTGCTCAAGTTGATTACCACTGTGCCTGGCTTTGAACCTGTATTCTGGTGCTACGATGCCACGTTTCCTGGTCTCTTCCAGGTCTCCAGGGTAATGGCTGTGAATATCAGCTATGATCGTTTCTAGGTTATCTGGAAGGTCACCATGAGCTGGGTGTCCCAAAACAACATGAATGTATTCTCTCCCTGTGCAAGGGGCTGTGAAAGAAAGTAATGGGCTCCAGGGGAGACTCTGTCCCACACACGTTTCTTGTTCTTTTTGTCTGGTGGCAGCCCACAGGTTCCTTGATTGTGCCTTTGATTTGGTTTCCCATTTCCCCCTTTTCTGTTTCTACCCCTCTCCTCCTCATCTAAGGACATTAGCATTAGCTTTAGCGCCCACACTAAACTTAGTGTGATTTCATCATGGGGTGGTGGTGGTGGTAAGGGTTTAGACAAATCTAAAAGAGCTGCAACACTTCTGAGATTCTTAACTAATTACATTTTCAAAGGCCCTGTTTCTTTCAGATAAGGTCTCATTCTGAGGCTCTGGGGACTTGAGTTGGAGGAAGGTAGCACTCAGCGGCTCTGTGATTGCTTTGTTTCTCTGTGGAGTGTTATTTTTCCCACACACCTGCCAATTTCCCACCCACTGAGCTGGAGTTCAGTGTTTGACACAGTTAAAGCACCTTACATGGAAAGGTTTTACAAAGTAAAACACACATAAATGCAGAAACATAAGAACAAACAAACAAGTTTGAGTGGGGATTCAGGAGCATGTTTCCTGGCTCTTAGAGTTTTAGGAAGAAGCCAACATCATAGTTGATTGATAAGGTCACCTCCTGGTGAAGCAAGAAACACCGGAGGGTGGATTTGAGTTCCTCATTTGCTGGATTCCACCGTTCATAAACCTCCAATCAAGCATCTTCGGATCCCCTGTAAGTCTGAACTCTCCTGGCTTCCAGATGATGGTAGTTGCATCTCTTAATAAGTTTGGAAGGATGCCCCGTGGTGGTGGTGCACAACTTTAATCCCAGCACTTGTGAGGGAGAGGCAAAGGATCTTTGGAGTTTAAGGCCAGCCTGGGCTACACAAAGAAGTTCTGTCTTAAACACAAAACGAAACAAAAACAAACAAATGTTTGGAAGGAAAGACTAGGAAGCATGGTCGGAGTTGAGAATCAAACTTTGCAAGGAACTCGGACCCCTTTTCCTTCTCAGCAAGTTTGTGAATGTGGATTTCTGTGGATGCCTCATGCTTCTGCTCCGTTCAGCACTTCCTGCTTCTGGTATAGCTCCCTTTTTCACACAGCTTCCCTCTCTGGTTGTTTCTGAGAGCCAAGCAACCTGTTGAAATATGTCAGAAGCTTGCCAGTGAAAACAAGACAGGTCAGCAAAAAGCCAAAAGAAATTAAAGACTACTGCTTGATTCTGAAGACACCAGTGCACAGAGAGCCGGATTAGCAGGCTTGCAAAGTGGCCGCTTGTGTCACACTGAACGCGCCCCCCCACTCCCCCAACCCCCAAGTGGAAGGAGGGGCCTGTTCAACTTTGATGTTGACATGAAATAAAGATGACTGAAGCTGGAGCCATTTCAAAGGCTGAGAAAGCACTTTCAAAAGGTCGATTCCATCTCAGCAAGACTAGTTTAAAAGTTGGGAAGGGAAGTTAAGACGCATGATGCAATTTTCTGGCATCTTAATTGAACAGGTCACTGTAGACAACTAAAACGTAATAATTGCTTCTACATAGAGCAAGTGTATTTCACTTGAGTTTTTGTTGTTGTTGTTGGTAGTGGTTTGTCTTTTTTTGTTTTTTGTTTTTTTTTTTTTTTGAGTTGATGGTGGCAAAGGCAGTGGTTTTTTTTTTGTTGTTGTTGTTGTTTGTTTTGTTTTTGTTTTTGGTTGGTTGTTTTTTTGTTTTTTTTTTAAGATTTATTTATTTATTATATATAAGTACACTGTAGCTGTCTTCAGATACACCAGAAGAGGGCACCAGATCTCTTTACAGATGGTTGTGAGCCACCATGTGGTTGCTGGGAATTGAACTCATGACCTCTGGACGAGCAGTCGGGTGCTCTTAACCGCTGAGCCATCTCTCTAGCCCGGTTGGTTGTTTTTTGTTGTTGGTTTTTTTGTTTTGTTTTGTTTTGAGGAAGGGTCTCACTGTGTAACAGAAGCTGATATCAAACTCCCTGTATAGACAGATTGTCTCCAAACTTTGTGATCCTCCTGCACTTTTTAAGTGCTAGAATTACTGGTTTGTGGCACTAGACAGAGAGAGAGAGAGAGAGAGAGAGAGAGAGAGAGAGAGAGAGAGGGGAAGAAGAAGAAGAGGAGGAGGAGGAGAGGAGGAGGAGGAGGGGAGAGAAAGGAAGAAGGGAGAGAGAGAGGAGAGAGTTAAAGAGAGAGGAGGAGAGGAGAGAGGGAGAGAGAGACAGAGAAAGATAGACAGAGAGAGAGGAGAGGAAGAAGAAGGGGAAGGGAGAGAGAGGAGAAGAAGAAGGAGGAGGAGAGAAGAGAGAGAGAAGGGGAGAGAGAGAGGAGAGAGAGAGAATTTGAGTGGAAAGAGCACTCTGGATTTTATTTAATTTTTCCCAGGAACCCCATGATTTAAGCATACTTCTCAGCTATGGGAACCAAGGCTCGTGGAAGATGAATGTCTTTTCTAAGTCTCTCCCTCCCTACCCCCACTTTCCAACTCTTAAGAGGATGAGAGAAGGAGAGAGAGAGAGAGAGAGAGAGAGAGAGAGAGAGAGAGAGAGCTCAGAGCACACACTGGATGAGTAACACTGAGTCATGGTAATGGCGATGGTGAGATAACAAGCCTGGACTCGAGGCTACACGTGACGGACGTGACGTAAGTATCTGGCTGTCTGCCAGAGCTCTGAGGCAGCTTGGTCATGCATCGAGCAGGCCGGCTCAGGCTGCTGCATGTGATGGCTGGGTTGCAAAGCAGCAAGAACAGAGAAGAGGAACCACACTGCATGAGTACTTTTCAAGCTGGTGATTAAATAGGGCAAGTTGCGCGGCCACATCTGCATTCAGAGCTTGGAGAAATAGACAGTTCTCTTGAGACCCTGAGCATCTTACATTTTATCTTTACCCAAACGACTACAAAAGAAACCTCTGAATCTTAGTTATTTAGTATCTCTCTCCTCTGGGTCTCTTCCCCTTCAGGTCTGTTCTGATCAGCCATTTACCGTTTCCTCGAGATTACGAATACATAAAAGACAGATAAGCAGGCAGCTATTAGTCTGCCATTTAAGGACAGTGGTGAAAACATGTAAGGATTGGTTATCTTCTCTCACAGGATGCTGGCTCAGATGTTTTGTTTGTTTTTGGAGACAGTGTTTCTTTGTGTAGCCTTGGCTGTCCTAGAACACACTCTAGACCAGGCTGGCATCAAACTTAGAGATCCACCTGCTTCTGCCTCCCAAGTGCTGGGATCGAAGGCGTGTGCCACCACTGCCTGGCTTGGCCCAGATATTTTTTGTATTTTCCCTTGTAACTCTGTGTCCTATGCTGATCCAACCTGGACTGGCTACCTCCTTATCCTATCTCTATCAACTATTTGTAACTACTTCCCGAGTTCAGACACTTCAATCGATTTACATTCCTATCTTCGAGTATTTTCTATTCTGTAGCAGAATACCTGAGGTCATCTCTCTAGCACCTTCCTGTGAATTCTTTAATGTTGCTTCATATTGCAAACTTGCCATTCAGAGGTTGCTGAAGTTCTGAGTGTTTATGGCTGACCACTTCTCAGAGAGAAAACCGGTTATGATGTGGGCATTGACCACATATTGATATTTGTATATGTATAGTATTATTACTATTGTATTTTAAATTTTTATTTGTTACTTTATGTATGGATGATGGGGGGCACAGAGGTGCATGTTACACATGTGGAGGTCAGAGGACAATTTCGTGGGGTTGGTTTTCTTCTTCCACCTTTATGTAGGTTCTGGGGAATCCAATTCATTGAATCGGGTTTACAAAATGAACACTTTAAATTGCTGAACCCTCTCTTTGGGACCTAGACCAGTGATCCTCAACCTGTGGGTTGCAACCCCTTTGTGGGGGTCAAGTGACCCTTTCACAGGGGTCACCTAGGGTCATCGGAAAAAACAGATATCTACATTATGACTCATAACAGAAGCAAAATTACAGTTATGAAGTAGCAGCAGAATAATGTTATGGGCAGGGTCACCACAACATGAGGGACTGTGTTACAAGGGTCATACCAGTGAGAACCACTGCTCTACGTAGTTCGTGAATCCACACCCGTGTCTGTTTCACCTAAATCCTAGTCCAAGTTATTATCCTCTCTCCTGAATCCTTTAACTGCCTGACCTCATAAGTCTCTGCTATCGACTTTGTTCCGTACACACCCATTGGCTCACATCCCTTCCTCAATCTGTTGTTAAAGTGCTTTGATAGCTCATTGTTCTTGAAGACAGAATTCACGACTTTGCTTAGGATCCCAAACTTCTGCCTCAAGACTGTTAATCACTCCAGGATCCACCCTAGTCCCACTAGTTTTTGGCTTTTGTTTCGTTTTCCCCCCACCCTCGAATGCACCATGTGTTCAGGCTTCTTTGTGGTCTCTTGTTGAATCCCTTTGGATGGAGTACATTCTTGGGCCAGTCGTCCATGTCTGATCCAGTCAGCCATAGTCACAGAAGCATGGTCACATGATATGAGAACAGAAGCCAACGGAGCTCATTTTTGTTCCCTGTAGGAGGCAGTGATGAATGGAGGAGGATGTGTGTCCTAAAAGCATCATCGGGATCAACTGAGTACTCTTCCCTCCCAAGAGGCAGTGGGGCAGAAGTGGAGTGTACCGCCTCAGGCAAAGGATAGACAGGTTCTTTTTCTCTTTCAGGCTGTGTCTTGGTGGCTTCCATTGCTTTAGCCAAATCAATAAACCTGCGGTTCCCACCCCACCCCCCATTCCAAATTGGCCCCATTTCTGTGTCTGTCATAGGAAAATCATAGCAACGGTGTTTAATCAGGACAGAAGCATGTCAATCAGCAAAAAAGGAAGCACCATGAGGGAACGGATGTGTCCTGCAAAGGGAAAGATTGAAGACCCAATGGAAGTTGGGGCATTATTTTAGAATTCATTCTTCTCCAAAAGTGTGTATGTGTGTGTGTGTGTGTGTGTGTGTGTGTGTGTGTGTGTGTGTGCATGTGTTCATATGTGTGAGAAGGCACATGTACAAGTAGGTGTGTGTGCATATGAATATAGAGACCACGAAGGACACTTCACCTCCTTCGAGATGAGATCTCTCATTGGCCTGCAACTTATAATTCAGATAGACTGGCTGGCCTATGATTCTCCTGTCTCTGCCTCCCAATGCTGGGATTATAAGCAGGAGCCACCATGGCTGGTATGTTCATGTGAGTTCTCTTGTAAACTGAAAAGGGGAGCAAACTTGACTCCAGACCAGAAGTCTATTGCCATATGAGGATGTGAGACTAAAGTTACTATATTTTACAATTAAAAAGCGAAGAGAAAAAAAAAGCCAAGAAATTAAACCTTTGATGCTAGTGTCCTGCTATCTGAAAGTTAAAGAATGATTCAAACTTTGAAAACATTTGCCACATGCTTCTGGGTGGCCATTCTGTGACTTCCGTGTCAACTTCCTACATTCTTATGTCATTAGTGTGTGGCGTTCGTAAACTAAATAGGCCACAATGAAACAGGGCCACTGTGTGTGATTGTTTAAGTGGTCCACTGAACGGATAACCTTTAGGGTACCATTTGTAGAGAACTATGATGTATAGGTAGCCACAAGTCACTTTTAATTATTGAACCTTGAAAAAGTTTGTAAGTAGAAAAAATACACAATAGATTTCCAAGACTTTATAGAAAAAAATGTATGATCTTATTAATTTTATGGGCCTACTGGTGAGATGTCTCGGTAGGTAAAAACTCCCACTGCCTTTCCTGATGAGGAGAGTTTAAAACTCAGAACCAGGGACTTGAGAGATGGCTCAGTGGTTAAGAGCACTGGCTGCTCTTCCAGAGGTTCTGAGTTCAATTCCCAGCAGCCGCATGGTGGTTCACAACCATCTGCAATGACATCTTCTTCTGGTGTGTCTGAAGAAGTGTACTCATATACATAAAATGAGTAAACAAATCTTTAAAACCCAGGACCCGTAGGGTGGAAGGAAAGGCCTCCTGAAATTTATTCTCTGACATAAGGAGATGGTTATATATAAAATATGTTTACTATAAAATATGTTTTTAAGGCAACTCCTCTTGCATTCTTCTCTTTTTCACACGACTACTACATCCGTGGCTTGTGTCACATCTCCTGTGAACAGCACCATTTCAGCAGCTGCATGGAAAGTAATGTTTCTGTCTTGCCACACAACTTACAAAATCACACGCGTCCCCACGTCTCCTCTTCAGATGGTACATCTTAAAGAAGCGATGTTCATTTCTGGAAGGCTAAGTGAGTGAAGAGTAGACCAAGAAACTACCGGGCACCATCCTATGTGCGAATTTCCCTGATGTCCTGAAATCAAGATTTCTTCCTCTTCTACCTAGGGAAAGTCTGAGAGAGTATTCGTTTTCGATTACCTCAGCTGATAGCTTTCGGAGAGCAGAGGCGAGCCACGTGTCCTCGCAGACTTGGTTAGGATGCTCCACCCACCAGAAGTGTGTGGGGCTGTGGGAATGGAGCTCCCAGTCCATGCTGCCAGCAAGGGCCACTGAGACTCATTAACCCTTCATGTCGTCTTGTAATCGCCACTTCCCGGTACCTGTCGCTTGCAAAATCCTCTCCGATTTGAACAGCAACATGAAGGCTTCCGAAGTGTCTAAGTAATCAGCAGTCCGTAAGGACCTTGCTCAGCACCGGAGGGAACCGTGGTGTCACACCTATGGTACAGGAAAAGGCTGGCTTGCGCTTGAGGCAGAATGAGACTTCAGGAGGACCCCATCGACTTAGGGTTGTCTCAGCCTAGACTGGATCCAACCCTCTGTTTTCAATCATACATTTCCTTTTAGATTTACTTTATTCAGATGAGTGCTTTGCCTGCATGCATGACTGTGCACCACGTGCATGCCTGGTGCCTGAGAAGTGGTGAGCCTGCATGTGGGTGCCGGGACTGCAAAGGACGACAAATGCTCTTAAGCACTGAGCCAACTCCCCAGCCCCCGGGATCCAACTTTCTATATAAGATATGACTGCATGACTTGTGTGATAATTGCTCCCCATTTGCCTTCTTTCTGTGAGCAACTGAGCAGCACAAACCCCCCAAACCTGTCTCTACGTATCCTGCATTTAGGTGGAAGCTGCCTGCAAATGTCTGTTCCTCCCTCTGTAGTAGCATGCAAATGTCCGACTTTGACTTGACTTGTAAAAGTAGACTCTAGGTCCCTAAGTGCTCCTCCTGTCTGCTGCTTCCAGGTAGATAATACATGACCGTGACTGTTTCAGGGGTGCTTTGCCATCCCCTTGAGCTACAAAAGGCACCACCAAAGCCTGAAGCCATTGCTGGCACCTGTAAAACACAAGCCCCCACATTTGCCTGATTAAGTGGACCAGATTTTTCTTAGTCATCTTAGCCCAATGGTTCTCAACTTGTGTGCGTCTTAACCACTTTGGGGGTTGCATATCAGATATCATGCATATCAGATATTTACATTATGGTTCATAACAGTAGCAAAATGACAGTTATTGAAATAGCAACAAAAGTAATTTTATGGCTAGGGGGTCACCACACTATGAGGAACTGTATTAAAGGGCCACTGCATTAAGAGGGCCGAGAACCACTGACTTAGACATTTAGCCAAGTATAGTGGAAAGTGTCTACAAGCTCAGGGTCCAGGAGTCCGAGGCAGGAAAATTATGGGTTCCAGGCCAGCCTGCTCTACACAGTGAGTTCCAGACCAACCTCAGATGTATTAAGCAGTTCTTGTCTAAAAAAGAAAAAGACTTCTTTTCAGGTAGCAAGGTAGTGAGTTTGACTGATGTTGGTTAAACTTTAGAAACTTGAAAGATCTTTGAGACTATCTATGTGAACGGTACAGTTATTAGAGGAGAGCGGTGTTTGTGAGATACGACTTTATAGAATTATGACAGACATTTTGAATATCCTGAATTTGTATGAATGTCTTCACAATTATTTAATGCCTTTATGCCGGACCATCTGGCTTCCCTGGGTTTCCTCTGTCATAACTTCCGAGAAGAACTTCAGTCTCTCCCAGTTCCTCCCCAACATCAACCCCTCTTCCTTTCAGAAATGCTAAGGACAGCTTGGCCACCTGCAAAAGGAAGCGTAGGCTGCTAGAGTTCATGGTGCAGAACAAAGATGTAAGTCCTGAGTAGTTCCTACTTCCATCCGGCACGGGGAGGGGCTTTTATTCCTCACATCTTTTTATTCCTCACATTGTTCTACTTAATCCAACATAGGCTGGTTTGCTCGAGAAAGCCAGTGACCCCTGGGTGGTGCCTGTCTCTGATGGGAAACAACCAGCTTAGGCTTTCTGATTAGCCCAGGCCTTTGGACTCCTCCCACCAACAGTGGGGCAATGTTTAATGCAAGTTGCCATAGAAACTTGGTACTGGTAAGCTTTATACTTCTGGTTATTATAAATCATGTCTAGGAACGATGTTCCTCCTATTTACAAGTAAACAGACACATGCTTATAGTTGCGTCTTTCTCTTCAGAGTCTATGGCCCTTTCACGCTCATCGCGTGTTTACCACGGGGAAACAGACGATAACATGGAATGTTCACACCAAGAAAAGAATTCCTATGTGTCTATTTTAAAAGATTGGAAGGACCCATGCCTAATACTTCATATTGAATATATTACTAAAAGATTTATAAATGCTTTGCTTACACACACACACACACACACACACACACACACACACACGCACACACACGAGAGTTACAGACGACAGTTGTGACTTTCCATGTAAGTGTGGGTACTGGGAACCAAACACCAGTCCTTTGCCAGACCAGCAACTGGTTTTTTTTGTTTGTTTTTTTATTTTATTTTTTTATTTTCCAGAGCTGAGGACTGAACCCAGGGCCTTGTACTTGCTAGGCAAGCACTCTACCACTGAGCTAAATCCCCAACCCCAGCAACTGTTTTTAACTGCTGAGTTATCTCTCCACCATTTAATGAATGTATTACTTTAAAAACTGCATACGAGTTCACTGTAGCTGTCTTCAGACACATCAGAAGAGGACATCAGATCCCATTACAGATGGTTGTGAGCCACTATGTGGTTGCTGGGAATTGAACTTAAGGGAAAAAAAGAGGGGCTGGAGAGATGGCTCAGTGGTTAAGAGCACTGACTACTCTTCCAGAGCTCCTGAGTTCAAATCCCGGCAACCACACGGTGGCTCACAACCATCTGTAATGGGATCTGATGCCCTCTTCTGGTGTGTCTGAGGACAGTGACTGTGTACTCACATACATAAAATAAATAGATATATCTTTAAAAAAAACAAAAAGGAAAAAAGATATATTTGTGAAATCTGTAATATTAGTAGAAAAACCAAATCAAGAATAAAGAGCTGAAGGTTTTTTGGTTTGGTTTTGTCTTTGTCTTTTGTGGGCCAGTGATTAAACTCGAGGTTTGCACAGGCTGGGGCAGGACTCCACCGCTAAGCTACACCCCAAGGCAGGACTGCACTTCTGAAAGCCTGAGAGCTTTTGTTCATGCTCTTTCCTGTCGTGAAATCTGTCACGTTCCAACACTTTGAGGAAGGATGGTGGTCTGTGCACGCAAGCCTTCCTGTCTTTCCTTAGCCAAGACTAATAAAGTCACCTGACATGTCCACACATGACTCAAAGCAATCAGCCGCGTCTCCTCTAACTTCTGATGTAACGCTTGACGTCATCAGTTTCCTCAAGATGCTTCTTCCCTTGAGAGAAAGTTTAAGGGTGAGCCGGCGAGGATAATGAATTAGCTTCTCAATGGTGACAGCCCTCTTTTCCTTCTTTGATATGCAGGTTCCTTTCACTCATGGGCTCTAATAACTCTGTATAATTTTCTTCGCGTTACATCTCTAAGGAGGCAGGCTGTGACCTGGCATTTTCAGAGAAGGCTGACTTGGCTGCCTCCCTTTCTTCCCAACAACTTGAACTTTCATGTGAGTGTCTGATGGTGTTTGAATTTTCATGTGAGTGTCTGATGGTGTTTGAACTTTCATGTGAGTGTCTGATGGTGTTTGAACTTTCATGTGAGTGTCTGATGGTGTTTGAACTTTCATGTGAGTGTCTGATGGTGTTTGAACTTTCATGTGAGTGTCTGATGGTGTTTGAACTTTCATGTGAGTGTCTGATGGTGTTCGGGGATGTCAGTGTCCAACAGCCGTAATAAATGTGCCACTGAGTCTCCTACTTTTGAAACTGTACAGAAAATTCATAGACAGATGTCTGACTATGCATAGGAAACTATTTTCCTAGCCCAACATTTCTTGCGATCTGCTTTCTCTAATGGCCTGACATGAAAAGTACACTCTACCCCTTGGCATTTATTTATTGTTGAGATCAAGCTACGCCCCACCCTAAGTTACTCTGCATTGTGTGAAACCGTGCTTTTTCAGGTTATGGCTTGCCTGAGACAGTCCATTTTACAAGCAGCGTTGGATTCTATTTAAAGATAGAAGATGACTCCACACCTTGGGGAAACCATAGATACCACCATCTATCCAGGACCAATCACAGGGCAGTCTGTGTCTCAGTCAGGGTCTGACTGCTGTGCACAGACACCGTGACCAAGGCAACTCTTAGAAGGACAGCATGTAATCGGGGCTGGCCTACAGGGTCAGAGGTTCAGTCCATCATCATCAAGGTGGGAACGTGGCAGCATCCAGGCAGGCATGGTGCAGGAGGAGCTGGGAGTTCTACATCTTCATCTGAAGGCAGCCAGGAGAAGACTGACTTCCAGGCAGCTAGGATGAGGGTCTTAAAGTCCACGCCCACAGTGACACACCTACTCCAAGAAGGCCACACCTCAAACAGGGTCACACCTTCTAACAGTGCCACTCCCCGCTGAGCGTACACAAACCATCACAGTCTGATGGTAGAAAGGTAGACAGAGTCAATTAGGTTCCGAGCACATGGGCGTATTAAAATCCCATTAGGGATGGCTGCAGAGATGGCTAGTTTTTAAGATGACAAGCTGTTTACCCAGAGGATCTGGATTTAATTCCCATCCCACTTGGTGGCTCCACTCTAGTCCCAGGGGATCTGAAGTCCTCTTCTGGCTTCCACAGCCACCACAGGTAAGTAGTGCACAGACAACATGCACACAAGACACCCATACACCTGAATACATTTTTGTATTGACAAACTGATATAGATGACTCCTTCTTGGATTGCTGTCTGTTCCTCTGTCCACTATCTCTCAGCTCAGAATCCTGCCATACAGTCTCTGCAGTCCTGCACAATTCTTTGGCAGTGTCATCCAACCCTGAGGCTTTACTTAAACCCGTGACCCTCAGCCTGACCCCACAGTGGCGTCTCTGACAGCTCCTCAGTGCATTCTGCTGTCTTTTCTACCCCCCACTTGGATACATTTGTGCATCCCCCATCAACTTCCTGTTCTGCCTCTCAGGGCTCTGAAACTCCTTGAACTCTGTTGTAGTCTCCGTATCCTTTTGTAACCTACATGTATAGAGATAAACATGTTTACTGAGTGATATATAGTATATAATCTTAGAATTAATATTAGGAGTTAAGATTAGAATAGAAGAATATGTATTTGCCTCCGCAGCTTATCAAGGAAATCAGAACTTCTTGGCAAATTGCTGGGAGTGAAACTTGTTGTGTTAAAAATAAAAACCAGGTGGAACGATTCCCTCACGAACCTTGGTGGTCTCCCTCCCTTGCTAGTTCCGGCTCTAAGGGGCCATTGGAATTAGTGCTAATTTACCTCAGATATTATCTCTCCCAGAAGTCTCTGGTTCAGCCGCTGGGTAATATCAGGGCTCTAGGAGTTCAGCATGGGTCCTATCGCAGCTCCCTGTCACAGACTCTGCCCACACTCCCTGCAACTGCCCCCCGGTAGTTGAAGTATAAACTCCCAACTACCTGGTAAAATCAACACTCAACAGACTATAACCCAACAATCAGATTTATATTTTAATTCTCAATCCACAATGCATCCACACAATAAACTTACAACCAATTGATAAGGATATAAACCACCCACCTAGATAAAGTAAATTTGCCTACAGAAATCCATCCCAGCTACCTTGGCAATTCAAGACCACTCGGACCTGGGTCATCCTTCCCCATCTCCATTTTGATTCTCCTTCCTTCTTTTCTTTCTCTCCCACCTTACAAAAACATCCCCGCTTTATTCTTTTACTGTCCAATCATGGCCTTGACCTAACTTGTCTGCCTTCACATGCATAATGACATCAACCTACAGAAACCAATCATTCATGGTTCATCACGAAATTCTGATACTGTGGAAGGACATAATTGTTTTTGTTTCTAGCATAGCATGTTTATGACATTTACTTAAGAAGAGATGTCTACCTTCACAGACTTAAATATGAATGTTTTTAATGACTTTGCTCACAATTTCCATGCTTGAAACAGTCTACGGGTCGATTAGTTGGTGACTAGATAAAATGGCTTATCATTTATTGATAAGAAGAAAGGAGCTTCCAAGGCACTAAAACAATTGAGTTTACGCAGGCATGGTGGCTTACTCCTGTAGTCCAGACACCTGAGAGGCCAAAGCAGGAGGATAAATAGCAAGTAAGAAGATGGCCTGGGTTGTGTAGCAATTGTCATAAAGATGGGTAGCCTCACGTTCAGCTAAGCAAGACAAATCAGGCATGGAAGAGCACACAAGGTGTGACTCCAATTTCGTGTGACTCTAGAAAAGTCCTCAGGGCAGAGAAGGGGATGCTCCCAAAGAAGAAGAAAGTTTATCGGGGGGCCATCAAAATGTTCTGCCCCTTGATTAGAGAGTGGTAATTACACAGGGTCAAAATCCATCAAATGGGGGCTGGAGAGATGGCTCAGCGGTTAAGAGCACTGACTGCTCTTCCAGAGGTCCTGAGTTCAATTCCCAGTAACCACATGGTGGCTCACAACCATCTGTAATGAGATCTGGTGCCCTCTTCTGGCCTGCAGTCACATATGCAGGCAGAATGCTATACATAAAATAAATAAATAAATCTTTAAAAAAAAAAATCCATCAAGTGGTTGTTGCCATAAATGCTGTTGTGCAGGGAATATAAATTACAACTCAAAAGAACTGACATGTGTAAAGGCCATTCTAATAAGAGCACAGTTCCACTGGAGAGTTGAGAGAGCAGTGGTTTACACGCTAGCTGTATACTTGGGCGCCAAAGCGAAGGATGGAATTTTGCTGGACACATGAAGGAAAAACTGGGCTACGTCACCCACCAGCCCGTAATTTCTCTTTGAAGTGGTACAGGTGAAGGAATGGTCTCTCTTTCCTTCTCATTCTTTCATGCTTCTGTTGTGCTGGCAACACAGAGCTGGTACACCCTAGGCAAGTGCTAAACCCCTGAACTGGAGTCTCTAGCATCATGCTTTTTTTTTTTTTTTTTTAAAGATTTATTTATTTTATGTATTGTGAGTACACTGTCGCCTTCTTCAGACACACCAGATGAGGTCATCGGATATCATTGCAGATGGTTGTGAGCCACCATGTGGTTGCTGGGATTTGAACTCAGGACCTAGGGAAGAGCAGTCAGTGCTCCTAACCACTGAGCCATCTCTCCAGCCCCAGCATCATGCTTTTTAAAGCACGCTGATCCTGTTCAATGTGTTAGGTATCCAATCTCCATCTCATAGAAACAATTCCTATGCAGTCTGTCACCTGTGGAGAGTCGGTCACCTGCTTGGGATTTTTACTTCGTTACTTCTTCGGACTTTTTATTTGTGGCTACAAATCATTTGAAAAGAGAATAAAACTATACTCTCTCCTTTGCCTTTGCCTTTTCCAGAATCTATTTCCCCGCAGATGGTGCCCAGGCCTGTGGACTACATCACACGCTGTCAGCTCCATTTAGTGTCTTTGGTAGCAAATTGTGTTTTTTTAGCCAAGTCTGAGATTTCAATTAATGTATTCTGCAGAATGTCTGGGATGAGAAAAGGGAATGGGTAAGTGTAGTTTTAATCTTAAAAAAAAAAAAAAACCCAAAGCAAATACAAGAAAGAAAGCTACTAAAAGACAAGGAGGGAAGAATGATGGATGATGGATGGATGGATGGATGGATGGATGGATGGATGGATGGATGGATGGATGGAAAAAGGGAGGGAAGGAAGGAGGAAAACCTCTGAAGAAATTCATTGATCTTATATTAACTAGCTCAGTAAACAATACTGAGAGGATTTAAGAAAAAGCTTGAAGCTGCAGGTATGAGTTTTTCTATTTTTATTCATATCCAAAAGATTTTATGTCAAGAAAAACATACTCGTTTGACTTGAGATTTTAAAATATTTTTTTAAGAGCTACCCACTAAAAACCCAGTATTTGTCAGGGGTTGTGATGCATGGTTCTAAGTCTAACCCAGGAGAGGCAGGAGCAGAAGCACTGTGAGTTAGAGACTAGCCTCCAGCTGAGAGACTGGATCTCAAAACAACTTAATTAAGTTTGTTAAAAACTGAAGGCTATTTAAAGTAGACTTATTCCACGAAATAATCTCAATTAAGATAACTGTTTTGTATCTTCTCATTGACTGACTCCGATTGGGCTGATTACACCTGATAGACTCCCATACAATTTAATGAGCTAAACTTTACAACTTTTGAAGTATATTTATGATTTTAAAGGGTCTCATCCTTCTTAAAGTATTTTAAATGCATATTTATGACCCTAACAAGCAAGCTAGTCTTGGATTATTATTATTATTATTATTATTATTATTATTATTATTACTACTACTATTATTTTTTTTGGAGCTGAGGACCGAACCCAGGGCCTTGCGCTTGCTAGGCAAGCGCTCTACCACTGAGATAAATCCCCAACCCCTCAGATTCTTAACTTTTGTA
The DNA here is from genome assembly GCF_021556685.1 of Rattus norvegicus. Taxonomy (NCBI): domain Eukaryota; kingdom Metazoa; phylum Chordata; class Mammalia; order Rodentia; family Muridae; genus Rattus; species Rattus norvegicus. Next base: position 38,193,448 of record NC_141540.1, read on the forward strand.
AACCTCAAAACCTATGCCCATTGACACACCTCCTCCAACAAGGCCACATTTACTCCAATGAGGCCACACTTCTCAATTCATCTAATTCCTCTCAACTAGCTCTACTCCCTGGTGACCATTCACATTCAAATATGTGCGCCTCTGGAGACCTCATCCCCACTGTCCGCTAATAGACAAAATAACCAACTCAGACGTATTCTGCAGGAGTCATTGAGACCTCAGGAGTCTCTGGGAAACAGACACACAAGTTCAGGTTCCAACTCTGTCATTTACCTTCTTAGAATTTGGGTCAAATTCCTGACCTTTTACAAACCTCACGTTTCCTCGTGTAAGACTCTGCCGTCTGTTTCTAGCCATGAGAGAATAAAAGCAAGTGTCTTGCACACCAGCCTTGAATGCGTTCTTTCTGTACCCGTTAAGCTGCAGTCAACACTGTGAGACTATGCTCCTGGCCACTACTTGCAATGTTTGGCCCTCAGGGCTGAACAGGTTCACATTTGTTTGTGTGTATTTAGCGGGTTGACGCATGCTGTCCAAAATTAGATTCGATGCATTACCAGTGCACATACCTGTGACTCGGGGCACGGTTTCTGCCCTTTTAGCAGAAAAGGCAGAAACAGGTTATGTGCCCTTTAGCCTGATTCCAAACCATTGTTTCCTTCTCACTAAAAGGAAGGATTTGTGGTTTTCTTCCCAGCTAGTTTGCCCTGCGGTTCTGAGGAAGAGGATGCATGGGGAGGAAGGAAATATATGCAGATGTAGCTGTCACATGACTCCTGAGGTGACAGGCCTAGAGTGTGACCACCTCCTAAGCAACCAGCTGTCACACGTGGGTCAGAGTAGTCTAGTCTGTGTGTTCTGAGCTAAAGAAAGACGACAAGACGACAGAAGAAGCGACGGGCGTGTACAAGGAAACGGACAAATCCAGAAACATGCCTTGCATTCAGGTGAGTGTTACATGAACAACAACAAAGTGTGGGGCATGTTTTCGTGTGCGTTTCACTTTAATACACTTCCTTGGCCACGTAGAAGATCAAGGAAGGACTTCACAGTCTCTCCTTGTATGTTGGCATTGTAATATATTCGTAGAATAAGGTCACAAATCTTAGCGGTGTCACCCTGGTTTGTTTATGCTCATTCTCCCAAAGAGAAACTAGAAACTTGAAGAAAGATCTGGTTGGTGATAACCCGACCCTGGGGGCACGGCCCCTAGGAAAGGTTAGTGCTTTCCTTCTAGGCTCTTCTAGGGCTCATGTGACCAGATTAGTTTTTGTGAAAACAAGTTGTTATTAGACTCAAAATTAGACCATTTGGTTCCTTCTACGTGCAGACATTTCTCCTTAGAGTTCACCATGTTGTAAAGCAACCAAGGAGAGAGCCCTCCTTAGAGAGCTTCCAGAATTGTGATCCAAATAAACAAGAGTTTAAAACAAAACAAAACAAAACAAAACAAACAAACAGATACTCCTTACTTAGTGCCAGATATTTTGTTAAAAGAGGCCTATAAAGCCGGAGAGATGGCTCAGCGGTTAAGAGCACTGACTGCTCTTCCAGGGATCCTGAGTTCAATTCCCAGCAACCACATGGTGGCTCACAATCATTTGTAATGGGATCCGATGCCCTCTTCTGGTGTGCACTCATAAATAAATAATAAAAATAAATAAATAAATAACATGTAAAAATGCTTGATGAGTTTAAAGAAAACAAACAAACAAACAAACAAACAAACAAACAAAAATCCTAGGTCTATAAAATAATGGATGTCAGAGTAGGTACAGTTCTTGTATATTACCACACAAATGAAGATATAGAATAATTCCAGGCCTGAAAAAACTCCCCTCTCTTCTTAGTAAATATTCAACTAGCCAAGTCCAGGAAATCATTGTTTTCTTTGAGTGTATAAATTAGTTTTGTCTGTTCTAGATGGCTTGTATACTTTAGAAAAAACACACAGTCTAATTTCCTCTGCCATAGAATAAGAGCAGTAAAAAACTACCAATATTCTCCAGTTCTGTGCGTATAGCAGACACCACTAACCCATCTTTCTTTTCAACTGAATCCAGTCTGGATCCTGAAGTCTCTTCTGCTCCAAGCAGCTCTACCAGTTGATCTCAGTAGCCGTGTGCAAAGCCTCGTGATTTCTCATTGGTTTTGTCACTCTAACTTCCTCCCCGCAAACGTCCCTCCTTTTCCATTCAACTGCTTCTGCTCTATGGGGCCTTTGTTGTCTCCCATGTCATCTCTAACTGGTCTTACTGCTTCTGGTCTTGGTTCCTCTGATATTTCCTGCTTATTGCAAGGTGTTCTTGTAGGGATAATCTCTTGAGCATGTATAAAAATATAGCCTGTCCAAAAAAAAAAAAACTGCTAGCCAATTGGTTGAGTCAGGGTTAGAAGGCGGGACATCCGGCAGAAAGAGAGGAACTCTGGGAAATAGGTGGGAGGATTCACCACTTGGACTGGGAGGAAGTTGGTCTTATGAACTGAGGAGAGGTAATCAGCCTTGTGGCTGACGTAGAATAGTATACACAGGATTAACTGAGTTGCGGGCTAGTCAGGGAACAAGCTTAGCTTAAGACCTAGGTCTTTATTAATAAATTAAAAACCTGCAAGTCGTTATTCAGGAACTGGGGCATGAGTGGAAAAGCCTGCAGTTACATGTTTTTTAAACACCTGGACATGACCGTGCCATGCTGTTCTCTTGCTTACCCTCTATGGCTGTGGTTCTCAACCCTCCTAATGGTGCGACCCTTTAATACAGTTCCTCATATTGTGACCCCCCCCCAATAAAATCATTTCATTAATACTTCATAACTAATTTTCTTACTGCTATGAATTGTAATTAAATCTCTGATATGTAGGATATCTGATATGCAGTCCTCAAAAAGGGTTGTGACACTCAGGTTGAGAACTGCTGCTGCTCTAAGACCTACCCTTTGGATTCAGACCCAGTTCCTACTGCTTGGCTCCCCACGCTAACTCCAGGACTATTCTTAGGGATGAATCAGAGCTTGCAGTGCTTGCCCTTCATCAGGTTGAGCCTGCAAATGCCAAAGGCCCAGAGTCTGGCAAAGCTCCAGCTGCTTCTGGTGAGTTGTCTCTAGGGCGCTGCCCTCTAGGAGCCCTAAATAGCTTCTGGGGAGTGTGTCATTGTTGGCTACTGGTCTGGTGGCTCTGTCTGAAACCTAGTAGGGAAAATATCATGTCTCTGAATGAGAAACTGGAAAGCTTGACTTCCCATGAGGATTTCTTGTTTTTTCCAGCTCTCCCTTCCTCCAGAATGGTTGGTATCTGCCTAGGATTCTCCTTCCCTTTGCTTACTCATACAGAGCAAAACGCAGGACTGCACAGTTGTAATAAAACCTTACAGAATGTCAGGTGTAGTCATGTCTCCAACCCACGATGAGCTTCCAGGTATTTCTACGGGAGTAGGGCAGGCAGGCAGACTCTAGAATTTGGGGTTTGAGGAATGGAGCGAAAACTTTTTTTTTTTTTGGCTATGTTACAGTATGGTGAAGTAGTACAGCCTTTAATCCCAGATTAAAGGAGGCAGGTAGATTTCTTCACGTTCTAGGACAGCCTGGTCTGCATAGTGAATTTGAGGCTAGCCAGGGTGACCCTGTCTACAAACAAAGATGCTGTCTCAGCCCGGGAATTTACTTGCTCTGTGTCTGAGATCCATGACTCTATGACACCTGTTGGATATGTCGATGGCTTGACTCAAAGATCATTCAGGACCAATAAAAGGCTAAAGAGAAGGCAGACATAGCTTTACTCGAGACTTTGTTATGACCCTGAGCACAGGCCTCCTTGAGTGCTAGATGATTCTCACTGCTACTCAAATGCAGTTAATAATTAGGCCCTCTTGGGACTGGCGAGATGGCTCCTGAGGTCCTGAGTTCAAATCCCAGCAACCACATGGGGCTAGCAACCATTTATAATGGGATCTGATGCCCTCTTCTGATGTGTCTGAAGACAACAACAGAGAACTCATAAAGGAAGAAATAAATTAAAAAAAATTAGGCCTCTTAAAACTGAGGTGCCAACTTGATGTGCAGGGGAAAGTTGATATCCTGCCTTTTCTGAGGACAGGAGGATGGCAGGGCTAGGGAGGCAAGGGGTGGTGATGAGGCGAGGAGGTGGGAATAGGAGGGTAGGGCACAGGGAGGAGAGGAGGGTGGGAAGACTGCAACTGGGGTATAAAATAAATACATTAATTTTATAAAGAAAGAAGAAAAAACCCTAAGGTGACATATCATCGGCCTTATGAGTTGATACGAACATTACTGAAGCGTTTCTCACCTTTAAGAAGCACATACACAGAAGCTAGCAAGGAAATAGGTTATAAACATTTCCAACCAAGTAGAATCACTCCTCAAGTGAAATAGCCTGGTGAGGTAAACTGTGAACCTCGAAAGCAGAACACGTTCAAGCCTGGGTTCCACGACTTCTTGTCTGTGTGGCCTCACACAAGTTACTCTGCTTCTCTTACTTACAAAAAATGGATTGATCAAAACACGTTTTCATAGCTTTACTAAGGTAACACTATATATTACTATACTCGTGCGATGCAAGGAATGAAACAGATATCCTGTTGGTTTTTTAACTGAGCTTGCTTCGGCTCCTGGCACATCGTGGCCATCTGATAATCTCACAGTTGGGCTTTCTGTCACTGCATTAGGTTTGCCCTCTCTAGAAACCTAAATGAGGTGTGGGGACACACACCTTTGATCCCAGCGCTGTGGAGGCAGAAGCAGAGGAGCTCTGAGTGTGAGCCCAGACACGGCTGCATAGTGAGACCCGGTCCCAAAATAAAGCAAAGACAGGATTTTACTTAGGTTTCAGAGGAGATGAATTTTAGCATGTAGCTGGGAGACTGTTCTTGTGATATTTTGGTGAAGAACGTGGCTGCTTTTTGCCCTTGTCCATAGAGTCTACCATAGGCTAAGATAAAGAGAGCCAGATTAATTGTATTGACAAAAGAGGTCTCAGAACAACCAAGTTTAGACTCAGTGCTGTGGTTTGATCTCATGAAGACTGTTTTGATGAAGTGTAGCAAGCTTAGAAAGAAAGAAACACCAAAATGTATGGTTCAAAGAGTGTTGGAGTACCATAAAATAGAATAGTGTTGAATCCTATGTTCAAAGAGATAAGGGAGTGGCGGCCTCGAGGGAAGATCCCGCCCCTCTGAGTTTGTTATTCATGCTTTTGCAGTTGAACAAGGGACTTGGTTATTGTTTTCACTTGGACTTTTAATCTGGAATGAACTATAATCCAGAAATGGAGGACACAGGCTTTTGATCCAGATTGTGAGAAATCGTGACAAGCTTTGGCCCAGGCATGGTGATATATACCTTTAATCCCAGGAGACAGAGGCAAGCAGATCTCTGAGTTCAAGGCCAGCCTGGGACAGAGAAAGTTCTATGTTGAAGGGAAGCTTTAGTTCAGGCGTGGTGGTACAAATCTTTAATTCCAGAGATCAGCGCTACTACTTGGCTCCTTTCTGTGTTTTTCTCTTTATTAATAGGATAGAGCCACCCACATTCAAGGCAGGCTTTTCACCTTCAGTTAAACTTCTTCAGAAGACATGCCCAAAAGTGTGACTCACAGACAATTGTAAATGTATCTTTTATATGCCAGGTGTACTAGTCAACTCAGAGGTTTACTGCTGAATAATAAGCTTATCCTTTCTAGGTCTTTCTGAACTCTCGCTGACTGGCTCACTTCAGCTGTTCTGACCCAAACTCCTCTCCAAGCTGACTGATTCAATCTGGCTTCTTTTGGCTTCTCACTGAATTGCTCTGCTTGGTCTCATACAAACTCTGGCAATTTGTTCTAATCTTCTGGCTCCTTCTTATTCTCTGTCTTCAACCGCCTTTGCTGACCTGCACTGCGCTAACTGCAATAAGCTGAACTGATTCAACTGAACACCACTATACTTCCTGAACTCGACTGAACTCACTGACCTGCCCTCCACCCCTAATTCACTCTGTGCTGCCTTAAGCAGCCTCTCTTTCCTCCTGTTCTTGGGCATATCCTATCGTCCACTTGTTCTGTCAAATCTTTGGTCAATTTGTTGCCCTGTAATTAGACATCACTTTCAAACATGGTTGCTTCCTTCTACAAACTAACTTTACCTCCATCGTTTGGAATTAAAGGTGTGTGCTAAGGGCCTGTCTGTATGTGAGCCACAGGGATTACACAATTTGTTCAGGATCAGGGAGTTAGCAATCGACAGAACCAGAGATTCAAAGAGCACTTTTAATGAAAGACTCTACAACAAAGCTAACATTCCCGCACGAAGCAACACAAGATGCTTGTGCTCAGTGTCTGGACGAGTTCCAGCCTGGGAGAAGTGGTGACTTGAAACCTACAGGTAGCAAGAAGACCCAGAGCCTCTCAGCTTTGTGTGGAAAGCAAGTCAGCTTGCTTCTAGTGCCAGAGGACAGTTAGTTGGGAGAAAGGGGCAGGGTACAAATGAAACAGGATAAAAGTTCTATTCTGCCATCATCAAAGGCAGATATAAAATAATGTTCAGCTACTGATTTCACTGCAGGAAAGTGGTTTTTCCCCTCAGATTTAGCCCTAAAATATATGTACAGTTTTTAAAATACAGATTGCTATCACAGTAACAATGAGTCGCACTGTGTAGTAGGGATGTCCCCCATAGCATCTGGATGTCACCGAGGATCACCAACCAGCTCATGTCTGCCTATTAGACAGTGGGAATCTTGGCAGAGGAGAATGGTGAAGAGGAAATACATGGTCTCGGTTATTGTATTCACCTGACATCGAGATCCAAGGCTTCCCAGCTCACTGAAGTTAGCTTAGTTCCCGACAGAGGAAATGGACAATTCACTCAACCCCAGACCCTCTAAAACAACCGGGTTCCTTCCTATCTTAACCGTGGCTGTCAAGCTGAGAGAAGGTTTCAGCTTCAGCCTGCTGAACTATGTCTCTGTCCACTGGGTGACAGTGTTGATCCACTGGAAATAAACGTGTCTTGTTCCTGAGCCAGAAAGCTCGAGGCCCCTGAAAAGGAAAGGCTGCAGACAGATGGCTTTTGGAGGGTTAGCTGGACAGGCACAGCTTCGGTTCAGTTCTTAGAATGAGGCCGAGTGGATTTACGTTTTGTCTTTCTGTGGAAAGCGTGGGGGAAGGGTCATCTGTTGTCCCATTAGGCTCAATTGCTTTGAAGATGGATAAGATCTCCACAGTAAATGAACCTACATTTTTTTCCCCTAATAGTTTAATGAAGGCAGGACGCTTGAGAAGCTCACTGTGGAAACAGCTGACAGTCCAAGTCAGCTGTCAGTCTTGGCGAGTAAGGAGTTATTCTCCCGGCCCCCATGCATCTGCTACAGGAGGACCACACATCACCCCGGTCTCCCAGGAGGAACATGACTCTCACCAGGGAGTGCTAGTGCCAAACTTCTAGGGCACAGGTTTACATTAACCTGTCTGTCCTGAATTGATCCCTGCTTCAAGGGGGGGAAGACACAGAAGTGAGATGTATAGAAACGCTTCTGACTCAGTGTGATGCGTGGACATTGTTGGACTTCAGGAGTCGTCCCACCAACCTCACAAACACCGACCTCTGTTAGACAGGGATGGTTTATTGAATGCACACCTAAAGGCTGATCCACCAGGGCAACAGCTAAGACTGGAGAGCTCACAGCTTCGCGCTGGACATTTCTCAAGGCCCAGCTTATAAAGGCTAAAACCGAAAAACCCACAATGAGCTCATATGCAGGTGCTGGCAGCGTTGCCCAGTTGTTGGCCCTGACTCAAGCCATTTTAGGCATAACAGTTCATATTGATCTTTAATTTGATGGACCCTACGAGAAGCTTATAGTTGTGGGATTTTTAAAGACTATCAAGCCTCATAACATACAGAACAAAACAGGGCATGTGATTAGCATGGCCCTGCTCTGAGTCAAGTTATTTTTCTGTCAGTGACTGCCAGGCATGTTATAGCAACAACATGAAATGGAACAAAATGGCTACCGCTGTGCTAAGGGGGCAGCCTTCAACAGAAGTGATGGGAGTATGTTCTGAATGATACCAAAGAGGAGGGGAATCACACAGCTAGGAGGGTCCCGTTTCAAAACAAGGTTTGTTTCAGGAAACTTTTAAGAAGGACCCATAGGGGCTACTTTTTTGTTTTCTTCCAATGGTCCTCCTCATCATGGGATGGGAAGAATAGTAATTCATAACCCAGTGACTCATCACTGTGCTTGGTGAGCCATGAAGTTTCTGTGGCTGTAGCTGTTTAATTGGGTTGAAGGGCCAAAACAGAACACGCAATTTAAAAAGTGCATCCTCAAGCTATTTCATTACCACAAAAACTTTTCTTCTTTGTTGTCATCAGGACCAATCTATTTGTGCTGATTAACATATTTGTATTTTAATACACTTAAGAAAGTTTTTTCTTTTTTTTAATAACAAAACTTTTTGAGACTGAAATTGTACGACAACTGCATGGCTGCTTCCCAGAGGTTTCTACTTGAGTTCCGAGATGAGAATTAGCTCTGTGGTAAGAATCAGGTGCTGGGACAGGAGCTCCAACTCCACTTGCCATTGAGTAACACTGCACACATTGACCAATACAGAACAAAGGGCCACAGAGGGCAGAAGGCCACCTCTGCAGCTAAAGTCACTTTTCTGCCTCTGCTCTGTGAACATCTAAGGCCTCTCCTGACTCTCAGCATGAGCCTCCATAGAGCAAACTGTGCCCACAAACACTTGATTCTCTATCCTGTGTGGCCAGTCTTTGATAGTCTTAAGCAGGGACCAAGTACCCTATGAGCAGAGAGGACGGGAGGGTTTCTCGAGTCCTTCTGTAGCAAAAGTTGACTACTTCAAGGGACTCACAAAAGCAGGGCAGTTTCTCCAGGGAAACAGGCCTGACCTTATTCTTGGGTCTGTCTGCCCTTTCTCCCAGTGACTCACTGTGAAGGGAGACTAAGGAGACAGTGAGGTATAGTTATGGACGCCTTCACGAGCCAGAGACATCCTAGTCTGCTTATCTTGGTTAGGGACATGTCCAGGATCCATTTATCTCTTCATTCTCCCTTCTTAGGTTAGTCATGAAGTCTTTGCAGGCTTCAGCGGTGGTTCTGTGAGAAGCCAATACCTTGGATTATTTAGTCAAGGATTCTACCAGGGCAGCGCAAATTTTAGAAATGTAGAAAACCACACAGGAGGAAGTTACTATGTTCCTACTGTCCAGAAATAACATTGGCAATGGTCTAGTGCATTTCTTTCCAAAATTTACACACACACAGACACACACAGACACACACAGACACACACACACACACACACACACACACACACACACACACACAAAATTTGGGAAGGATGCAGTAGGAAGGAGACACCAGAATAAATCTAAATGTTTAAAGTAAAAAGAAATGAATGGAAATAAGCAGCTGCTGGGGTTGCGGTGGGGGCATGGGAAGGGGGGGGGGAAGAACCTCTAGAAAGTCCCAGAGACCTGGGATGGGGGAGGCTCCCAGGACTCAATGTGGGTGTCTGTCCTAGTCAGGGTTTCTATTCTTGCACAAAGCATCGTGACCAAGAAGCAAGAAAAGGTTTATTCAGCTTACACTTCCACATTGCTGTTCATCACTAAAGGAAGTCAGGACTGGAACTCACACAGGGCAGGAACCTGGAGGCAGACCTGATGCAGAGGCCATGGAGGAGTGCTGTTTACTGGCTTGCTTCCTCTGGCTTGCTCAGCTTGCTTTCTTATAGAACCCAGGACCACCTGCCCAGTGATGGCACCACCCACAGTGGGCCCTCCTACCTTGATCACTAGTTGAGAAAATGCCTTACAGCTGTGTGTCATGGAGGCATTTCCTCAAGGGAGGCTCCTTTTCTGTGATAACTTCAGCTTGTGTCAGGTTGATACACAAAACCAGCCAGTACTGTGACTTTAGCCAAAATGCCCAACAGTGGGGATATGGAAACTGAAGAGACAGACGACCTCCAAGAGTTATTAGACAGGGCCCCTAGTGGGGCCACCAACCCACCTTCAAATTTTTGACCCCAAATTGTTCTTGTCTAAAAGAAATGCAGAGACAAAAATGGAGCAGAGACTGAAGGAATGGCTGACCAGTGACCAGCCCAACTTGGGGTCCAACCCATGGGTGGGCACCAAACCCTGACACTATTACTGATGCTATGTTATGCTTGCAGACAGGAGCCTAGGATGGCTGTCCTCTGAGAGGTTCTACCAGCAGCTGACTGAGACAGATGCAGATACAACCAAGCATTGGGCTGATATCAGGGACTCCTATGGAAGAGTTAGGGGAAGGACTGAAGGAACTGAAGGGGATGGTAACCCCATGGAAAGACCAACATTGTTAACTAACATGGACTTCTGGGAGCTTCCAGAGACCAAGGTACCAACCACAGAGCAAGATTTTGGGCTACCCTCAAGTCCCTGGCACATATGTAGCAGAAGACTACCTTGTCTGGCTTTAGTGGGAGAGGATGTGCCTAATCCCACAGATTTGATACCCTAAGGATGGGAGATACCAGGGGTGGGGACACCCTCTCTGAGATGAAGTAGGCGGTGAGGTAAAGAGAACTCTGCAAGGGGGAACTGGGAGGAGGGCAACATCTGAGATGTAAATAAATCAAATAATTAATAATAAAAATAACTTACCTCCTAATCCATAATAAAAGTTATAAATAAGATGCTTTACAAAAAATAATAAAAAGAAAGTAAGTCTTTGTGGGGTGGGTAGTGCCCCTTATGTTCAGAAAATATCTGTAATTGTGACAATAGCTTGTTTCTGTAAGTAGTTACAGAGTTTATCAGCATTGCTTTAACTCCCAAGATCCTCAGTTCTGGCTCTGATCATTTTAAAGTAGAGATTGTTATTTTTGTTATATTTGTTCCAGTACCTACAGAATCAATATTGCCACAATTTATTGTGATTAAGTGAACTTAATTAATATTTAGAATTTAAAGTCAAACCCAACAGCTCTGTACTCTTTCCTAAAGCCATTGTACATCTTTCTTTTCCCTTTGTTTTCTTGAGAGGGTACTCTCAATCTGCCTTCTTAGCCTCCACCGTGCAGGAATTACAGGCGTGGGCCACTATGCTGTTTACTTTCCTAAGAGAGCATCCACTCTTGAGCAAACTAAGCTCATGGCTTAATTACAGGTGAAGGAATCTGTTGGATACATTTCAGAAACTTTTACCGTCTGTCTAAAGGAGTAAGTCACATGGTTCTAAGGAAGGTGCTTGTGGGGGATCATAACACAGTCCCAGATGCTTCTGACACAGAGCTGCAAGCATTAGCCTGAAAGAGTGGCTGATCTACCAGACCAGCAGCTTCTCAGTACTTCCTCAGTACTTCTCAGTACTTCCCAAGCTGCCTGGAACTAAGCACACATGCTTAGCGATCATGTTCTTTATTTAGAAACCCAAAGCATAAGTTTTAGAGAGAAAGAGAGCCATGTTCCTTATTGAACAATATGCATCTTTAAAGAACAGTTTCCTTTCTCAGATTCTATTGCTTTTCTCTGTAGAGTTGAACCTTGCTCGAGTCGCATCCAAACAGTTAACAGTACACACCGAATTCTAACTCATGAAGCATTTGGCATGTCTCATTTTGAATGTGTCTTGCAGGGAACAACAGTTCCATGAAGTCAGTAAACCAATGGTCAGTGATCTCTTCCTGACTGGAGAAGTTTAGTTTGAGTGGTTTGGCCAAGATGTTAATGCAAGTCAGTTCTTGGCCTGTGGTTGGTTGACAGTGTCTTCTTTCTATCTACTCTACTGCAGGCCATGATGTAAGAGACAGGATGGAAAATGGCACAGCTGGTGTGGAATGTATCTAATGGTAACTTAGCAAATCAAGCACACCCCAGGGTGAAGGTGCATTCTACAGTCAAGATCATCTGGGAGACTGAGGATGGGGAAGGAGCTTTGCTTGAGCCCAGGAGTTTGAGGCAACCTGGGCAACACAGCAAGACTCATGTCTCTTAAAAAAACAAAATAAAACAAAACAAAAAAACCCAACAAAACAAATAAAAAAACCCAAAAAACAAAACCAGAATTATCAAGATCTAGAATGGTTGTGTTCATAGATAGAAAATAGAACAAGGGATCACTAGAGGAATGGGGAGGCTGTGTTTAATGGGAACTGAGTTTCAACTAGAAAGATGGAAAAGAGTTCCAGAGATGGGAGGTGGTGATGGTTGCATAGCAACAGGAATATACTTAGACCACTGAACTGCATACTTCAAATGATTACAGTCATGTAAAAGGACCCTAGACCTTAGCACAACTGACAACATGTTGGAGGCACCATTCTGACCTTAGAACCCACCATGTAGGCCCCAATACCTTCTAAAAGGGGAACAAAGGCCCAACCCATCAAAGACCCAATCCATAGTTCCAGGACCCAGGGAAGTCTCCAAGTGTACTAACCTTGTTGTTTGACTTCTCTAGTTTTGTTTCTCCCTAACTGTTCTTTTTTTTTTTTTTTGGTTCTTTTTTTTTTTTCGGAGCTGGGGACTGAACCCAGGGCCTTGCGCTTCCTAGGCAAGCGCTCTACCACTGAGCTAAATCCCCAACCCCCTCCCTAACTGTTCTTGCCAACTGAAGTGTGTCTACCAGGATATGAGTTGTGTGGATTAAAGAGAAAAGGCAGTACAGCTCAGGTCTTGCATGATTTGGGTAAGTTCCTGGTGCAATCACAGGCGGGTAAAACACATATTCTTTCTATTTGGCATTTAGAGTGTTCATCTGTTCTCTATTGAAATTACCTTGTAACATTAGTAGACCTTATGTTTTACACACACACACACACACACACACACACACACACACACACACACACACTTTAATGAAGGTATCTGGGAGAGTCTCTATAGGGAAAGTAGATTCTAGTGCTGATCTGCCTCTGACCTGTTGGGTGCCCATGGACAATGACCTTTTCCAGCTCACGGCTTCTTCCTCTGTAAATAGTGCTGCTTTGCACTAGTCCAACAGTCTAATCTGGAAAATGCATGTTCTTGTTATGGTCCATGAGTCGATGGAGAATAATACCCCAAACTCCAATAGTATGCAAAAGCAAAGAACGTTTATTTCTGCATGCAGGGGTCCAATTCTATCGGGGTGAAAGGACCCCCACTGAATTCACAGATTCAGTTTTAAAGTCAAAAAGAGGAACGCTGTGGAGGCATAGGAGATCTATATTTTGCTTGGTGGGTTCTATCTCTCTGAGTTTTGGTGATGCTATGATTCAGACTATCTCTTCTTGCTTCATGGGACCTCTTGGTCGAAAGTTTGGCTAACTGTCCTCTTACAAGCTGGGGAAGGTCTCTTTTACATAAGCCTGTGGTTGTTCTGGTAACTGACTTGCCCCGTTCTGGGAAGTAGAAACTCAGGCCTGGTCTCCTGAGCTGCTAGTCTGCAGTCTGTCATGGAGTCAGATTGCCTCAGGCCAATTCACTCCTTCATTCTGAGGGCAGACATGTAGCCTTATTAAGGCCTGTTGAATTTTTGTCTGATGGTTGACCATGTGTACAAAAGATACATCTTTCAGGCAAATAGGGGGTAGGGGGAGTGACCTTTACCATGCCTTTTAGAATGTTGGAAGAGGGTGGGATGATTTGGGCCTACAATCCCAGCACTTGAGAAACTGTGGTAACAGTATTGCTCTGAGTTCCAGGCCAGTCTAGGTCAAAGAAAGTGAGTTGATGTTTTAAAAAAAAGGGAAAAGAGAAGGAAGGAAGAGAAAGGAAAAAGGAAGGAGAGAAAGAGGAAGAAGAATGAATTATAGCGGCCAGGCTTAAGATACAGGGCTTTGGGGAAAGGTTCAAACAAAATATCTGGATATAGTGGCTAAAAAAGATAAACGTAGGTACCACTTAGAGTCTAGAGAAGCTACTGAATGAAGCTTGAAGTTTCTTGGCATCCTGGTGAATGCCAGCAGTCTGGCTACTGAGCGACGAGGGGGAGACTGACTGAGCCCAGGGGTGTGAGACCAGCCTGGGCAACACAGAGTCAATGAGGAAAGAGGAGGAAAAAGAGGAAGATGAGGAGGAGGAAGGGTGAAGGGGGATAAAGAGGAGGAGGGGAAGGAGGAGGAGGGAAAGGAGAAAGAGGAGGGGAAGAGGAAGAGGAGGAGAAGAGAAAATGGAAGGGGGAGTGGCAGCTGCTACTAAGATTAATTATCTCAAGGTTGGTTGCTGATGAGTAAAATGAACCATATACAAATGTATTTTACCCAGCACAGTCTCTCGGTGGTAATATTCATGATATCGAGGATGTCAGCTGACAGTCTTTGGAACCATTACAGTAACCCTTCCTGTATCACCAGAAAGTCCTTTGCTATTTTTAGCAAATAGTTGAGGAACTCAATTTCAGACTAAATGCATACTTCATGCTAGTTCACATATAAATATCTTTTTTCCCCCAAATCAAATATATACCAGCTTAGATTGTTGAGCTTCTAGGGATGGTTTCAGTAATAGGTTGCATGGACTGTTGAACTGAAGAATTACAGGGTCTTAGAATTTCATCTTTTCACTACAACCAAATGAGAAACAGGTCCAGGAGGAAGGACAGATGGAATACAAATCGGTAAATAGGCTCTTTTGATCTGGATCCCGTGGAGGTCAGAATACACAAGAGAACAATCCTGAGTGAGTTCTTTCCTGGATTCTGGCATTGTTCAGTGCTCTGCACTGGTCCTCTGGCCTTGCAAGCCCCGTCCGTCAAGAGAAGGAAGAAGGGAGAGAGGGAAGATGAGGAAGAAGGGGAAGAGGAAGAATCATGGGTTTGATCTAAGAGCAATGAGGGCCATGGAAATGTTTTAGACAGAGTGGCCTAAGTATTATCGTATGGCTATCCTAGTGAGTGCCACACACAGTCGCTCACAAAAATCTCCTGTCCTCCTGGAGTGGCTATCCTAGTAGCACAGAGAGCAGTATGTAAGAAAATATGTCATGGAGTGAGCGATCTCTTAATGGAAAATTGAATTACTTGAAATCAAGGGAAGAAAAATTCCTTAATTAATGAGTTTTGGGGGTAGGGGGTGGGGAGGTGGCCCAGTCAGCAAAGTGCTTGCTCTGCAAGCTTGAGGACCTGAGCACAGTGCCTAGAGCGTACGTATAAGAAGCAGGACACAGGATGTGCTGTAGTTCCGTACTCGTCAGCCATCTCAGTAGGTCTGTGCCTTACATGAGCCTGGAAGAGATAGGATTTGATTGGCTGGTATAAGTACAGGCCAGGGTAACATGCCATAAATAGCCATGTGTAGCCATGGGTACATGCATATCCACATTCCAAGGAAAGGCATGGGTGCTGAATGGTTCTGGAAGCTTCCTTACTTTCTACAGTAATGTGGAAGTCTGCGTGACCTATAGGACACTGGGAAAGGTAATGAAAGGGAAACATACTTCATTCTTTCGAGTAAATATTTTTTTCCACTGTCCCTTGGCTGGTAATAGTGTAGGGAATGACTAAGAAAACTGAGGAAATGAGGCCGTAATTGGGAAGAAGCCTTGCAAGTTAAAGGAGACTGATACTGGGATGAAAAAGGAATAATAATTTATAAAAAGCTAAACAGTAACTCACTCTCAACAGCTGATTCACGGAGAGCCATGAAAGATGAGCCAGTGCTGGGGTGTAGCTCAGCAGAAAGAGCATGTTCAGCCATGTTCAGCCAGCCGAAGGCAGAGTTCAGTCATCAGCATAACCCAAGCCTTCTAAAACAGGACACAGAAAAAGGGCACTTAGAGCCATTTTTATTTCGTCTTAAGTATTGTATGTGCTGTGCATGTGTGTGCAGTTGCATATGTGTTTGCATGAGCATATGGAAGGCAGAGGGCAGCCTCAGCTGTGATCCTTAGGCAGTCTACCCTCCTCGTTTTAAATCTGGGGTCTTCTACTGGCCCATTAAACACCAAGTAGGCTAGAATGGCTGGCCTATGAACCCCAAGGATCTGCCTTCTTCTACCTCCTCAGCTCTGGGGTTCTAAGCACGCACCACCATGCCTGGCTTCTTAAATGGGGGCTCTGGCTTCATAGCAAGCACGGAACCCAGGAAGCAGCTGTTATGAGCATATCTGGTTTGGCCCCCAGGAATGACAACGTGGGTTTCTCCTTGACCAAGAGGCCTGTCCTGCAAAGCAGGACTCAGAAATTCCTCTGACCACATGGCGCATCAAAACAGAGTGTGGCTATCACAAGAAACTCAGGAGGCAGAGGCCAAACTTTCTGCTAAGAAATCCGTGATGCTGAACTCAAATGTCACAGTGTTGAAGGGCCTGAATAGTCCTAGATAGATGTTGGCTTTGTTGTCACTGTGACAACATACCGTACAGAGGCTATTTAGGGGAGGGCAAGCTTATTTTAGTCTCAGTCTGAGAGGGTCACAGTCTGTCATAACAGGAATGGCAGAGGGGAACAGCGGTCACTGGTGGCAGGAACATGTGGTGGCGGCTTCTTCACGTGGTGAAGAAGAGGAAGGGGCCTGAGAGTGGGGTTGGCACAGCTTTCAAAGGTCGATCCCTAGTGATTTCTTTCCACTCTCTGGGCTCCGCAGCCTTCGATATTGTACCAGAAGCTGGAGACACACAGTCCCTGAGCCAATGGGGCCATTCCACAGTCAGACCACAGGAGAAATGAAGCCTCTCTTAATGGGCAAATGGCTTATAAATGTCATCACCAGAACCTAGCAGCCAAACTCATGTCATTGGGTGGCCAACTAACATATTGTTGCATTTCTTTCATTGAAAAAAAATCCTTTCCATTATTCTTTGATAATTTCATGCACATAATGCACCTAGATAATAAGAGTACCTTCTTCTCCCTCCTATATTCCCCAGGTGCCCCAAACGTGTCCCTTCCCTCTTTATATCCTTTTCTTCTTTTGTTGTTGTTGTTGTTGTTGAGTAACCCACTGAGTCCAGGTAAGGTTGTGTGTTAGAATTTGGGCTGACTGTGTGTAGGAAATGATAGTTGCGGAAAGTTCATGAGTACAATGTCTGTATCACATCCTGAAGACATCATTCCAAGGCCTCTGGCTCTTGGGTTCCTTCTTCCTCTGAGATGTTCTCTGAGCCCTGGAGAGGCGATATTGATATGAATGTCCCAATTAGTCCTGAGTTCTCAATAAACACTCAGAACTTTGACCTGTTATGTTGACTGTTGCAGAGAGAAATTTCTATGGCACCAATTGATGGGCTGAGGCATAACATTTAGAAGGTCATTTGAGAACATGTTCTTTAGCAAAACAGCAATAGTCTTCTTCCCTCGGGACTGTGGTCTCCAGCCCATGGGTGTCCGACCAGATTTAGTTACCAGATTTCAATTCCTTCCTACGGAGCAGGCCTCGAATTGAATTCGAAACAGTTAGTTACCGCATTAACTTTCACGTCTCTCTTGCATCAGCGAGTCCACCTTGCCTGGAAGGTTGGTATTGTAGCATGTAGGGTTGGCTGCAGGAATACTGTTGATGTCTTTTCTTTTCAATGGCCTGCATAGCATCTCCCAGCACTATTAAAAATAGTCATCAAGGATTAATTCCAGCTTGGCTTCTCTATCTTCTGCATCTGAAGTGAGCTATGTCTTTAACAATGGGGTTTTGCTGTCTCGTTCTAGTGGAAAGCCAAGTTCAAGGCAATTGCCTATACTATTTGGGGAAGTCTCTGAAAGCCTCCCTGACCAATAACTCACAAGGAAATGTCTTAGTGTTCTAATGCTGTGAAGAGATGCCATGACCATTATATAATTTTTTTAATGTAAGCCTGCTCTGTCTGCATGTCCACATGTCTGCAAGGCAGAAGAGGACATCAGGTCTCTTTATAGATGATTGTGAGCCACCATGTGGTTGCTGAGAATTGAACCCAGGACCTCTGGAAGAGCAGCCAGTGTTCTTAACCACTGAGCTATCTCACCAGCCATGAAGGCTACTTTTAGAAAAGAAAGCACTTAATTGGAGGATTGGTTGTAGTGTCAGAGGTTTAGTTCATTATTATCGTGGCAAGGAGCATGGAGCTGAAGCAGTACCTGAGAGCTACAACCTGATCCATATGCACAGAGGGGTGTGTGTGTGTGTGTGTGTGTGTGTGTGTGTGTGTGTGTGGTGTGTGTGTGTGAGTGTGAGAGAGGGGGGGAGGGAGGAAAGGGAGGGAGGGAGAGGGAGAGGGAGAGAGAGAGAGAGAGGGAGAGGGAGAGGGAGAGGGAGAGGGAGAGTAGTGGAGGGATTTGAAACCTCAAAGCCCACCCACAGTGTTAAGACCATATCTAGTCCAAAATGGCCAGATCTCCTAATCCTTCTCCAACAGTGCCACTCCCTGATGACAAAGTTTTAAAAAATATGAGCCTATGGGGGCCGTTCTTACTCAAACCACCACAAGAGGTAACCCAAGCCTGGTACTGAGTTTTTTTTATTTTTTGTTTTTTTTTTTTTTTTTTTTTTTTTTTTTTGGAGCTGGGGACCGAACCCAGGGCCTTGTGCTTGCTAGGCAAGCGCTCTACCACTGAGCTAAATCTCCACCCCACCCCCTTTTTTAAATTTAATAACACATGTTCTATAGGGAGCCATTGTCCATTCATAGAGCTGCTTGTATTCTCATGTTAATTGGGTTCCCATATTAGTTTGCACGAGAGGGTCTAACACGCAGCTTCTGGGAACCTGCCCCCAGTTAATTCTTATTGGTAAATAACGATGCCAACAGCCAATATCTGGGGAGGTAAGAGAGAGGCAGGCAGGATTTAGGGTTCCCGGGGCTGGGAACCTTGAGGAAGAGAAGGAGGAAAGACGCCATGCCTGGGGAGTGTACAGGACAGAGAGGCAGGGCTGTTATGTAAAGGAGGCAGGAGAGCTCGGCCCAGAGGTCTGCTCAGTTGGGTCAGGAGCAGTCAAGATGAAACACAGAAATTAGCAGGTAGCAACTCCGAGTTATCGGTGGGAGGTTCTAAGAACACGGAGGCTAGGCAGCCGCCCAGCTACTGTGCTGCCTAAGGCATATAAAGTATAAAGGCTGTGTGTGTCTGTTTCATTTGGGAACATAAACCATTGAGGAGGGCAGTAACCCCGTGCTGGGATTTATTAAAATGATTACTCCACACTCATGCAGTGCTTCTATATTAACTCTTTGGTTTCACTTTTGAGATGTGGTTTTGGTATGTGACCCTGGCTATTACCTGCTGTGAAGCCCAGCCCTGGTCTTGAGCTTGCAGCAGTCATTTTGCCTCAGCTTCCCAGCATCGGGTTACAGCATCACCAAACCAGCTCTGGTGTCCCATTTCAGTTCCAATTTTTAGATCAGGGGCCTTGCATATTTGGGGTGAAAAGCCAGTATCAAAGAAGTATAAAACATCTAGTTGGGATTAAGGTTGTGATATTTTATTAATTTATTTACATTCTCCCTCCTGATCCCTCCCTCACAGAGCACCCCCGCCCCCCGAAATCCTCCATCCCCTTCTCTTAGAGGATGGGGCTTCTCCTGGGTATCTGCCAGTCCTGGCACATCAAGTCTCCGCCAGATTAGGTGCATCCCAGACCAACAGAGTCAACTAACCTGGCCCCCTGGGAGTTCTCAGAGACTGAGCCACTAACCAAAGAACATACACGGGTTGGGACAAGGTCCCTGCACATATGTAGCCAAGTCGCAACTCATTCTCCGTGGATGCCTTGTCTGGCTTCAGTGGGAGAGGATGCCTGACGTTTCAAAATCAGGAATTTCTGTGGGATGGTAGCCACATGTACTTGTAGTGGTAGCACTCAAGAGATGGGTCAGGAAGGTTGTGAGTGTGAGGCCAGCCTGGAACTGCTCAAAGGAAGCAAGATCTGTCTCAAAGGAAGAAAAAAAAGAAACCTCAATAATTTCTAATACAGCCTTTTCTTAGCTATGCTCACAAGGCTGTAATAGTTCTCTACTTTTAAAGTGAGCCTACTCATTTTTCAAGATTTACGTTTATTTTTGTGCCGTGTGTGTGTGTGTGTGTGTGTGTGTGTGTGTGTGTGTGTGCGCGCGCGCGCGCGAGTGTGTGTGTAAATGCATGCCACATGTGTGCAGGTGCCCTCAGAGGCCAGAAGAAAGGGTTGGATCCTCTGAAGCTAGGGTTAGGTGGTTATGAACTATCCATTGTTGGATGGTATAAGCCAAACTCTGTTCTCTGCAAGAGCAGTACATGTTCTCAGCCACTGAACTGTCTCTCTAGCCTCTTTCGATGATTAAAAAATCCCAAAAAAATTTAGTCATCTATTGTCTTGAATATGTGTGTGTGTGTTGTGGGAGGCACACATGCACCAGTCTTCTCTCTCCCTCCCCCTCCCTCCCTCCCTCCCTCTCTCCCTCCCTCTGTCTCTCTGTCTCTGTCTCTGTCTCTGTCTCTCTGTCTCTCTCTCTCTCTCTCTCTCTCTCTCTCTCTCTCTCTCTCTCTCTCTCTCTCTGTCAGAGGATAACTTGTGGAAGTTGGTTTTCTCCTTCCACCATGTAACTAGGGATGGAACTCCAATCAGCAGGCTAACAGGCAAGCTCCTTTATCCACTGAGGCATGTTGCTGGCCTGATTTTGCTTTTACAAAATTACTCGGGAATTATATTTAGCAAATTTATTCTTACTGCATCTTCCAAATATATTCGCCGCTAAGGTATTTGAGGCTATGTAATACAACAGAAAGTTATAACCTTTAAAAAGATGAGTAACGGGGTTGGGGATTTAGCTCAGTGGTAGAGCGCTTGCCTAGGAAGCGCAAGGCCCTGGGTTCGGTCCCCAGCTCTGGAAAAAAGAACCCCCCCCAAAAAAAAGAGTAACCAGGAGCCGGACCTCGGGCTGCAAAGCAGACTATAACCTGCATCCAGCCTTGAGGTGTGACTTATGAGGTGAAAGCGACCATAACCGGGCAGTGTCCAAGTCCATCCTATGGGCTTGTACACTAGACACGTGTCCAGATAATTGTGTAAAAGTGAAAGAGGGCGTGACTCTTTTCTCATCCTCTGGGATCAGGGCTGATACACTACTTAGGCAGATTAACAACAGAGAAGCAGAGATTTGATTCATTTTTTTTAAAAGATTTATTTTTAATAGTTGAGTGTGGTGTACATTCCTTTTAATCCCAGCACTTGGGAGGCAGAAGGTAGATCTCTGTGAGTTCAAGTCCAGCTTGGTCTACGTACTAAGTTCCAGGCCAGCAAAGGCTACATAGTGAGACTCCCATCTCAAAACAAAGAATAACACACACACACACACACACACACACACACATACACACAGAGCATAAAAGACTTTTTATAAGCATGTATATAGGTCTGTGCACATGAGTGCAGGTGTTTATAGAGGTTAAAAGAGGGTGTTGCTTCCCCAGGAACTGGAGTTATAGACAATTGTGAACACTGGGTTTGGGTGTTGATAACCAAACTCAAGCCTACTGTAAAAGCAGCAAATTCTCTTAACTGTTAAGCAGTCTCCAGCCCTGAGGACAGTATTATATGGCATGGAAGACTTCATACAGAAGACCGCAAAGGCTTAGGATAAACAATCATGTTTATATTTGGGGTTACAGGCACAGGTTATCCCCTGTACAAATGTGATTGGATTAAAGACACATCTAATGTTAAAAGACTAGGGATCCCGGGAGGGTCTGAATGTCCAGATTCCTTCTGGCTTGTCCTTACAGCATTTGTTCTTTCTGGGTATAGGGCAGGGAAAAGTTTTATGATCCTACATCAGTCAAGATAGGTCAGAGAATCTTCTTATGGGAAACTTCCAGGGCAGAAAGGCTAGGGGGATTAATCTTTATGCTTTAAGGATTTCTTGAAGGGGAAGTTGTAACGTTAAAAAAAATTAGATAGGAACCAGTTAGTGTGGATTACATTTCTGTGATCTGCCTTCAGGAAGGAACATTCTAGTTTCTATGACTTGCCTTGGGGTTTGAGAAAAGGGAGCAGGAGCAGGAGAGATGACAGAGAAAGTCAGAGAGGCCTTTACTTGGCACGTTATTTTCTGAGCTCCACTTAAATATTAACATTTATGGAGTGCATCTTGGCCCCTTGAATAAATGAGTAATCTCTCTTGAATACCAGAGGTTAACAATGGGCATTTCGTTAGTCTGACATCCATGCAATTCAAACTATCAATTCAATTGCAAATCCATAGTTTCTTACAACTCCCAATTAGTCTTTGAGAGACTTAGAGCCTCGAGCAAGGGCTCGGGCCCGTAGCTCAGCACTTGGGAAGGTGATTCAACAGAACTGTTAAGTTCTAGACCAGACTGGGATACGCTGTGAATGTCAGGTCAGCCTGGAGTATGTATGCATGCATTTGTGTAATTTTGTTACATAATAAAAATGCCCATGCTCAGGAACACACAGAAATGCCAGAGGTACCTAACCCCCTCCCCCATTCTTCCCATCTTGTTTCTATTCCTGACAAAGCCTTACTATGTTGCCCAAGTGGCTTTGAACTCATCCTCTGCCTCGGCCTCCCCACCGATGGAATACAGACTTTGTGTCATTACATCTTGTAGAAAGAAGACTTTTTGCGAGTGAAGTATTTCTTTACTGTGAGTCAGGAATGAAACATTGCTTGGCATGGAGGAACATACCTTTGATCCCAACACTCCTGTGGTAGAGGAAGGCAGAGCTTTGTAAGTTTGAGGCCAGCCTGGTCTACATAGGAAATTTCAGGCCAGCCAGGGCTACATAATGAGATCCGGTCTCAAAAGGGGTGAGCATTCAAATTAGAATCTGAGTTCCCTGACATTTTGGGCTAATTTAATGCAACTAG
Source organism: Rattus norvegicus (assembly GCF_021556685.1). Taxonomy (NCBI): domain Eukaryota; kingdom Metazoa; phylum Chordata; class Mammalia; order Rodentia; family Muridae; genus Rattus; species Rattus norvegicus. Next base: position 38,216,219 of record NC_141540.1, read on the forward strand.
TTGAAGAAAGGACTAAGAGGGGTGAAGAAATTCTCCACTTCTGGTCCTGTTCCTAGCCTCAAGGTTAGGACTGAGGGGGTGGAGGTAGGGGACGTCGGAAGAAAACTCTTTAGTGTCAATCAGGCTACTGTGAATCTGCAGGTACCTCCACTCTGGAGAATCTGAAGGTTTTTATTTTTTTCCCCTAGGCTAACATTTCTCTGCATGAATATCAAGATATCTTGGCAGGAATTGGACACCGCAGCAGAGCACATCATTCCTTTATTACTGGTCTCTAGGCAGTAGCTTGCATCCACATTGGGTCAATTGCACCCCTCCCCCTTTCGTTTTCCAAGACAGGGTCTCACTGTGTAGCTCTCTGTCTTCCCTGGAACTCTCTTTGTAGACCAGTCTGGCCTTGAACTCACAGAGCTACAGTTTCCGATTTGTTTTTGCTTTACAAGACAGTTCTCTGTGTAACAGCCCTGGCTGTCCTGGAACACGCTCTGTAGACCAAGCTGACTTCAAACTCAGAGTTCTTCCAGCCTCTGTCACTTAAGTGCTGCGATTAAAGGCATGTGCCACCACACCTGGCCTCCCTTCTTTATGTAAGCATTTTAGGTTCAAGGAAAGAAGAAACCCTAGTTAAACACCATCCTTATGTCCCTACTAAGAAATAATGTCTCACACACCTTTAATCCCAGCACTCAGAAGGCAGAGGCAGGGGCATGTGGATTTCTGAGTTAAAGCCCAACGTGGTTTACAGAGCAAGAAATAATGTTTGGTGTTTTGGATCTTATAGACTATTCGTATACACATTCTGCATTATAACTTTGTTATTGGTTATAATAATAATAATATAATAATGATAACCTATTATTAGCCCTCTGACATAGTTTCATCTTCTAGGTTTAAGCGTGATGCACAGTTTCATGGTTAATAGCTGGGCTTGAGTGCTCAAGAATAAGGCTAAAGACAAAGTATTTCAGGTCCAGGTACCACAAAGAACTCCACTCATCCTGTACCAGGCATGTAGATGGACCTTGGAAACAGACTCTATTGTTTCGGAAATGATAAACCAGACAGTTCTATTTCCATGGAGGAAACCTTGTGTTGGGACACTTCTTCACGATGAAAAGGTCTTATGATCTAAAGGTGAAGAATTGCTCCGGAGCCATGGAAAATGACCTCTCCTTTTGAATTTACACACTTCTAAGAATTCCCCGCTCTTAGTGTTTAAAGACATGAGTCATACTTACTTTTTAAAACCACTAAAGTCTGCACTAGAACACGTTTTATAGAGTTTTAATGACTGCCTTCTCCTGCTTCCCTTAAAAGGAACAATTTATTCCTAGTGTATAAAAGTTGAAAAAGAAAATGTCGTTGGTTGTGTCTCAAGCCTCACCTTCTGTTTCCCTTAGTGTGAGACAGTAAGCTTGGTTTGACACTGAGCTACACCTCTTCATTAATAGTTAGAAACAGGGCTAGAGAGATGGCTTAGTGGGCAAGGCTCTTGAAGAGAACTCAGATTCAGTCGCCTACATGGAGGCTCAGAACTGCTTGTGGCTCCTGTCCTAGGTTATCTAACACCTTCTTCTACCTCTGCGGCCTCCTGAACATACATGGTGCACATATATGCACCCTGGTGCACGCCCATGGGGGGAAAACCCAGAAACTACTTGGAGCAGAAGATGTTTTTAGATGTCGAGTTTAAGTCATAAATCATAATAATGAGCCCCTCCCCCTTAAAATATGAGTGACTCAATATGGTCACACAACTTGCTGAGTTCTTGTTTTGTTTAGAATTTGAATCTACTGGCCTCCAAACCAAGGGCTCTGCACTGTCTTCGTGGTAGGCTGCAAATTAAAACAAGCTCATTAACAATGCCTAAAGGCACAGGTCGGTGTCAGTAAAGATATTGGTTGACTGATTTGAATGTGTGATGGAGACAGCTACTGGGCTTGCTTTCCTAGTTTTAGCTTCAAACTCAGATTCTAGAAATATGTATGCTGTTCTACACGCATAGGCACTAACAGTTTCAGGGTGAAGCTCTTCAAGTTAATAGGACCATGCTGAGGATTATATTCTGAAAATAGGTTCTATTAATTTTTCCCAGATGCACATTTGATGAAAATTGCTCTTCACCAACTTTATTTTCAATAACAACACACCTGCCAAGGACCTTCAAAAGCAGATTGTGAAGACAAGTATTAGTCCACGGGCTACTTCCTACCCAACGACTTCAGAATCCGGGAAAGCAACTGTCCTACATCATTTCACACCTGTAACCAATAAATCTAAGACATGCTTTAAAAACTTTCCTTTTTTAGGGTACTTTTTCTCTTTGATCAAATATTTTCTGGAGAAAGGTAGTTTGTCTTCTAGAAAGTTCCAAGAAAGATTACTTTTTTCCTTATCCAGCATTTTGTACATAGAAACCATTCTGAGGTACCCAGGGATATCCCAAGACAAAGTCTGAACTGTTGAATACTAACTCCCTCTCTGTCAAAAAGGGTAACATACAGTCTGCTGTATCCAGAGGGAATGGTGAAAACAGACATTTTTAACTCAACCTAGGCATTGTGGTGGTGCACACCTATAATTCTTAGAAGTTAGAAGACTGAGGTAGGAGGAAGGCTGTGTCTTTTATGCCAGAACTGGGTTACAGAGTGACAGTGTGTCAAAACAAAATAACCAACTAACCACCCAACCAACCACCCAGCCAGCCAACCAACCAACCACCCACCCAGCCAGCCAACCAACCAACCACCCACCCATCCACCCACTCAGCCAGCCAACTACCCAACCAACCACCCACCCAACCAACCACCCAGCCAACCAACTAAAAGCACTCCAAGCAAACAAAAAATTGTGACAACAATAAAACCTGTATAATTTAAAATTAAGCCCCTATTTTTTCACTTTGATAAATTATCATCAGGTGCTTAACAAGCAAAAATTGGGGCAGTGATTCAAAGGATTGCCCAGGTAATAGCATCTTTTGAAATCTTGCATCAAGTGCTAGGAAAATACTGTAAAGGAAGAGAAGTATCAACTAGAGGAAGAGAGGAAGACTTCTTCCTTTTAGGCACTAGTCCATGTTGCAAACAGCATGGTAAAAAAAGGACACACAAAAATACACAAGGAATTTCAGATTTTATTAGCGATGCTTTAAGCTTAAGAAGAACAGTTATACAGCATAAGCAAGCCTACAATTCTAAAGCTTTTTAAAATAGTTGACAAGTTAATATGATACAACACAAAGTGATTAATAAGGTACCACGTTTAAAAGGAGGCACCTGCACATATCCATAGCAACATCCTTTATAATAACCAAGATGGGGAGGCAGTCAATGCCCGCCAGTCGATTAATGATCTATGAGATCGAGCCAATCTGCAGATTATTCAGCCCTAAAAAGGGAAATCCTGTCACATGAAATGAGATGAACTTGAGGTCATAACAGGAGACAGACTGGTGCCTGCTGGGGCTGTGGGAAGGGAGAGGGAGGAAGGGGACTCCTATCTTAGTGATAGAAGACTTTAAGACCTGTACAATGGAAAGTTCTGGAAACCCTTCATTAAAGGCACAGACATTTCCTGAATTGGACATAAAAATGGTGGCAATGGTGAGATTTTTCATGTTTTATCTCAATTAAACAAAAAAGTACCTTCCTGCCCAGATTTTATAACCTCAAGTCTTCAGTTAGGGTAGGGAATAGAATTCTAAGTTCTAACAGAGAAAGCAGTGGTAACCATAAAATCAAGTTAAAAGGATCTGAAAAGATACTTCCAAGGCTATTTGTTTTTGGGGGTGGAGGGTCTCAGAGCTAGACCTCAGAGCTTTGAGACCTCAGAGCTTTGTGCATGGAAAGCCAGTGCTTTACCACTGAGTCTACTTTAAAGACTTCCACAAGAGCCAAACTTTGCCAAGAATGGTGGCATACACCGTAATCTCAGCCCTCTAGAGGTGGAGGCTGGAAAACTGTCAATAGATCAGCAAGTGGTAGACCAGTCATTAGTTACATAGTGCCTCAAACACAAAAACAAAACCCACCACCACCACCACCACCAAGAATCCAGAGCCAGATCTGGTGGTACACACTTACAATTACAGAACCTGGGAGGTAAAAGCAGGGAGATCAGAAGTTTAAGGCCAGCCTTAGGTACATGGCAAGCTCAGAGCTAACCTAGGATATGAGACCCTGACTTAAAACACTAACCTAATTAAACAGTCCATAATTTCTATTTTTAATATCCACAGTTAATGATGTAAACATGTACAGTGTCCTCACAAATACACAAACATACATCAGCCTAATGTGGTCACATGCATTCTAGGCAATGCCACGTGCTGTGCTCTCAAGTAAGCATATTCGTGAGGCAAACACTACAAAGAGTACACCAAGAAGTACAAAATTGAATCTGTGGGATAAAAAAAATCCCATAAACTTGGGATAAAACCAGGATGAATATGGTGTAGAACCAATGCCACAGCCGAGTTACTCGGATGAGCTCACTCGGTGCCAGGCCCATTTTCAACCGTGACCCGGTGATGTAAATTTGGTGGTGTGATAAATGTTGGTGGGAAAGCATGATTTTTAGTTCCTTCTATATGGAGAGCTAATTAGCCTGCACAAAACATTAAAAGCATACATTATCAATGCTACCATAACTTTGGAGTTTGGGTCTTCATGCATTTTTAGAATTCTTGTCTTCCAAATCAAAACCAATAAACACACAGTTGACGCTAGCAATGCCAGCTCTAATATGAGGTCATAAAATACATTTATTAGATCAGAATGGTTTAAAAAAAAATCCAGAGCAGCAAGGGAGAAAAATGAAGTTCTTAAAATTCTCTTCTGTACAATAAATACTGCTGTAAAATCCAAGGGCTTACCCTACCTATGACCTCACCCTCCTTGCTGTCCTGAGCCACAGAAACCTTCAGGGAGCTCTGCTGTGCAGCTGGCCAGTGGTAGGAAAACAGACTGGTCTCTGAAACAAGAACTTAGACCCACTCGGCACTGGAGCGGGAAGACAAAGACTGATGCTTGCCATTCAGAAAGTGCGAACAAAGCATCCAGCTGAAGGAGACTGGTGGGGTGTCACTGGAAGTGCTTAAGGAAACACAATTTGTCCATTTTGGAAGAAGGCTGTTTGGAGAAAGGTTTTGTGGCTAAGTTGTTGCTTTTTAAAAATAGACATTTAAATCTATTTTATATGGTGATAAAAATCACAGGACCTGTTCTCCTCACTGGCAATTAATAACAACCACATAGAATGTCTGCTATGGGAAACTCCTGGAGTATGAGCCGGGGAGACTATGTTGTTCCCGGTGTTGACCTCAGATAGACTTGACTTTGACCTCAGATAGATTAAGCAGCCAGTGCTTGCTAAACGGTAGGCACCCGAATCGTGGTGAGTATGGGACGTGCAGTCAGCCTCAGTTATCTTCCGTCTTCGCACTCTGGATGTCCCGGGAATGATGCATGGGTTTAGGTTGGTTCTAGGATAGGCCCAGGGGCCTGGTTTGATCTGGGATCCCTGGGACCATACCTAGAACAAACCCAAACAAGACCAGACTCCTGGGGAGCGCTTTCAGCTTGAGTGGGCTTCTGGGCTTCTCAGCCACGTGGGTCTCCAGGGCTGTGTCAGAGCCACACAGCAACCTTTAAGGGATAGGAGTGACATTCTTGGAGCCTTCTATGTATTGTCACGCACTGTCTAAGTCACAGTATTGAACAGGAGGTACAGATTGGTACAAAAAAAATGCAGAACATACTCAGACTCAGAAACAGAGTCAATTTAGTCATTTAACTTGGAAGTTAAAGAGGGCTAAGAAGTCACGTAAAAGAGCAAACTTACAGACATACTTTCGTTTTAGAAGAAATTTGCAACAATAGACTTATTTGTATGTAGTCAGTCCTTAGGCCATATTATAAAACTGTTATAAATTCTAAGATGATATTATCTATTTTAAGAAACTCTTAATAAACAAGTGAGAAAAAAATCTATTTAGCGTATCTACAGACAGCCCCATTTTAAGCTTGTATAATCAGAAGTATGCACATCCTAAACACCAATTGCACTTCAGCAACATGTACTAAGTGAATTTCAGTACACAGGGATAAAACTAATGTCACTGCTGACACCCTAAAGTGGATGCTAAGCTATTGCACTTTAAAGATACCACACACAATTAGAACCCCTCACACAATTAGCACTATGCAACCTTGGCCAGCCAGGAACTCACTGTGTGGACCAGGCTGGCCTTGAAATCGGAGATCTGCCTGCCTCTGTTCCCAGAGTGTGGGGATTAAAAGTGTGTGCACCACACCCGGATTTGATCACACACTTAAAGACAGGCATAAAATCAATTCCTCCTGATTCCTGCTCAATTTTGCGTATGTAAACCCTGATTTGATCTCCTTGATTTCGGTTTACAGCAGCTGCACTGAGCAGAATTGTGCCCCTCTGACGGCTCAGAGAGCAGCACCAACCATGTCTGCTGTCACTGTCTCTTCTACAGTGGTGTCAATATAAGACATTGGTTTGGATCACACTTTTTACAATTATTCTATCATAATTTGCTTCCATAACATGGATAACTGAAGGACAGCTTCATGAAGCATGGTTATAAAAGGCCAATACAGCATTCACACTGGATGTGATGAGAGCAAGTTTCAGGAAGCGTGAGTATAAGACAGAGTGACACCCCACTCACTGCATATGATGGCAGTGACTGGTTAGCAAACCACAGCACAGGGACGGTACAATTGGGAGAGCGGCTTCTAGTCTAATGTTATGTGAAAATGTTTCACGTAATCTTGCTTATTTTATACATTAAAGGCTAATTTAGGCGTGTCAACTACTGAATGACAGTGGAACTTCTGCCGCTGAGTTACAGGCATGAGCTCCAACACTGATGAATCATGGGAAACTTTTAACGTCTACTCCCTTTAGTTGAATGGAAGAAAGCAAAGATGCTTTCAGGATGAATGATGTATCCGTCTTTCATAATCATGTAAGTCTTTGTGGCCCAGAGTCTACAAGCCTAATCCTCAGATATCTTCAATAATTAATGTTTTCTTACTTTTTGTGGCTTAATTCTACTTTGTTTTAGAAATGAAGATGCATTGCTCTTAAATAAGAAAGCCACAGAAATTCAAGAGAGCATGTGGTTTCCAATTCAAATAGTGTATGTATATATATATATATATATATATATATATATATATATATATATATATATATATTGAATGAATATATGACAATGCAAACTCCGAAGGACTGGTTTAGTCACTGCAAAAGATTACAGGTGTAGAACCAGTTTTAGAGAAGGCAAAATGTTGGGGGCGGGGGCCGTTATTTCTGTATAACAATCATTTTATTTTGAAAGCAGGCATTTAACCCAGCAATCCACAGGGTCAAAGACTGTCCTCTAGTAGGTCATAGGAAATCCTGTGGAAGAGTCGGTGAGCGTAAGCAGTACGCCTCTCACTCTGCATCCGTCTGCTCTTACCTTACAGCTCAACTAGTGTAGTCATTTAGTCTTCGCAGCAGGTTGGAAGGCCTGCGTGGAGGTGGAGAGGGGCTGCTAGTCCACGCACACGTAAGTCTGCAGTACTGTGAATGGGGGAGTAACTACCAAACCAGACACATGGTGACCGAGGCCCAGTCAAAGCAATGGAGCTCAATGCAGGGACAGCTCTCTGTGTTTAGTGTACTGGAGTATACTAACCAGTGTTAATAATGATCATTTTGAGCTGGCTGTAGTAGTACATGCCTTTCAATCTAGCACTTGGCAGGCAGAGATAGGCAGATCTCAAGGCCAGCCTTGTCTACATAGTGAGTTCCAGGGCAGGCAAGGCTATGTAGAGCAGCCCCGTCTCAAAAACCAAACCAGTGGTGGTGGTGGTGGTGGTGGTGATGATGATGATGATGATGATGATGATGATGATGATGATGACAATGACGACGACGATTTTGTGTTTGTGTATACATGTTTGTATATACATGTATACAAGAGGGTATGCACACACACATTCATGTGTATGTAATGTGTAAATGGGCTATGCCAGAGACTGATGTTCAGGTTCTCCCCAGACCACTCTCACTGACAAGGCCAGAGTGGCAGGCCAGAGAGTTTCTGGGATTTCTCTGACTCTAACCCCCAAGGCTGGGGCTATAGATGCACAGCATCTATATGGGTACCGGGATCTGAATAAGTGTTCTCCTTCTCATACGTGTGCAGGGAGCACCTTACCCACTGCTCCATCTCCCCAGCCCAGTAACAATCATTTTAATATAGGAAAGATTAAGGTGTACTTCATACACTGTTAGGGAATTGGGCTGTCTGAATGATTCACTCCTGTCGAGTTAGCCAGTTCTCACTAAATGAGTCAGGTTTAGTTTCAAACCAGTAGCTCTCGACAATACGACATGCTATGCAGAATTCAGAATAATGGCATCACACTTTGAGCCTGCGTACTGAGTGAAGACTAATTAACAGAAACAAATGGCCAACATTTTTCTGAAACACACACAGTGACATACATACACAGAGGACAGTCAATTTTTCTTTTACGGGTTAAATTCATTGATAAGGAGTCCTAGAGCATCAGCATACAAACACCAAATTAATATTTCAAATACATGGCAATCGCATTTTTTTTTTCTTTTTTTCGGAGCTGGGGACCGAACCCAGGGCCTTGCGCTTCCTAGGTAAGCGCTCTACCACTGAGCTAAATCCCCAGCCCCGGCAATCGCATTTTTAACCAAGTATTTCTTTTTTTTAGCAAGTTCTTGGTAAAACACTGAACGCACATACAAGAACGCCAAGCAGCGAAACAGGCAATGAACAGTCCATGCACGTGACTGACAGAAAAGCCCTTGGCCTTTTCCAGTCTACTTACTCTTAGTTTAGACACAGTTCTAGCAAGCGTTTCAAGCTGGTTTCTCAGTCCACAGCAGATTAAAAGCAGCAAATTAGGGGCCTATTGCGGAAGGCAGGCACACAACATGGCGGATTATAGGGGAAGGTAAGAGAAACTGTGAAAAAAACAGACACGACTCAAAAAGCAAGCAATATGAAATTACATAGCAAAGGATTGCTTGACACTATAGGTCTCAGATGTCCCCGAGAGGGAATTTGTTCATTCTTCCCTAGATAGTCTCAGAGGAAAGGCTAAGCTAGTTCCGGTACATGCCAGAGTTAAGGGAGAGAGGGAGAAGTAAGTCTCCCATTAGCAGACTGTTAAATTCAAGGACTAAATATATGGTTTGCTTTCATTCCCTGAAAGATGAAGGGATTCAAGTTAGTCACCAGCAGACAAGGACAGTGAGCGGTCACTATACAGGGCATTTTTGCTCTCTGTATTTTGTACAGTTTTTTTTCTTTCCCACCTTTGTTTTCTAATCTAAGCATAAGGTGTAGGCATGACCCCATAAACATCTGGGAAAAAAAAATCAATCCTACTGGATTGTTCAAGCACTGTGTTGACTTTGGTCCACCAGGCTTAGCTGTGTTACGCTTTTGGCTCCAGGATTCGGGTCTTAGATCCTTGCTCTATTTGGGTGTAAGCTCAATACGCCACGACTAAACCAACCAGTGGATCCCCTCCCCCTATTATTTCACTCATTTACCAACTTGAAGCACGATTCAGGTTTTACATGGGAAGGAAGTGTCAGAGTGAAATATCATCTGGGGTCACTTCTATCAACACCTGTCAAGTTCTAGCCTTTTAACTGTATCAGAAATGGACTTTCCTTAAGCAACTGTCTTTCAGTACATGAAATAGCATGTTACCGTCTGCTTTAACAAACGGAGCTGTGTGTTTATTGCCAGATCGTCTTACTTCTTCTCCAGCTTCCAAAGCAATGGTTCTTTTCTTAATTTCTAAGAAATCAAAACCGTAGCTCTGCAATTCCAGGAGTTAAGAGTTTTCCTGAGAAAGCTCTCCCTAGACGCTGAGATTATAGCACTCGCATCCTTCGAATGGAAGGCCTGGGATTCAAACTCTGGCCTCTTTCGCAGAAGCCTGACACTTGCTGTTTTCTTTTCTTCTTTTCTTTCTTTTTTCCCCTTTTCCTCCTGATACAGGTTCCCACTGTGTATTTCTGGTTATCCTAGAGTGTGCTTAACTGGCCTCCAGTTTGCAGTGTACCTGGGGTTCTGGCATTACAGGTCTGAGTCGTGTCACGGTCTGAAATCTGTATTCTCAGACATCCTTAGCAATCTGCCTTAAATGTGTGTCCTTTTCCTGACTTGCTTGGCATCGGCTCCTAATGAGACAGACTCAGATGCTGTGACTATTAATTAGCTCTAACATGGACTTTATGTATAAAGTTAGATAATATGCATGGCTTGCAAAAAAACAAAAACAAAAAAAAATTCGCAGAGGACTGCAAATGAAAGATGAGACTGAAAGATGAGAGTCTGGCCCTGGATCTGCCAGACATCTGGGCCTTAGAGAAGCAGAGAAAAGGTTTTGAGGCTTGCTAAGTGACCACAGACCACTTACTGTCCCGACCTTCCCATCTGTAGATGCGCCAAGGGTAAAAATTCTGTTTTCACGAGTGACCCAAAAGCATGCTTTTTTCCCCCTCCCTTTGAGTTCTAGATTAATCCAGGGAAAACCAACTTCAGCAATATCTATAGTAAAAGCTGTCAGACTCCTACTCACAACAAGATTAATCATGCTATAAAAACTGGAAAATATGATTATAAATTTTCTCAGGTTTCTTCTGGATATGGAAGGACATTGACTAGCCTTAGGAGGAAGTGAGGTAGCCTAGGGAAAGCACGTGCGGGGGCATCCACTTGTGTCCCATCAGTCTGTCCATGCATACAACAGATTCACGGCAAGGAGCCTGAAGTGCTAGGCAGAGGATCTTAGACTTTAGTGCGCATAAGCAGTTCCTAGGCCTCATTCCAAAACAACCGAAGAATTGCAGAGAGCACGGCTTAAAGTCTGCATTAAAAAAAATAGGACTTCTATTTTATTTTGACTCTGGTATTCACCAAAAGAACCGGGGGGACACCAGCTTAGGATATTGTAAGAGAAAAATAGTCAAGAAAATTTCACCGAGAAAACAGTTTTAGGTTGGAAATATTTTAAGTGATGAAAGAAATATAAAAACTGCGTAACAGAGCATCGCGCACAGTTTCAGTGCCCTTAATCATGATTTCAAGAAGCAGTTTCCATGAACCTAGCTAGATAAGAGCTTGTGGATCAAAGGCCAGACTGGAAGACTGGGGATCCTTCCGGAATAAGTTCTGTATTATTTCGGAACTTGAACGTATCAAGTCTTATGCTCAGAGAGCCTAAGACTAATAAAATAATATGAACAGATTTCTATGCAACTGCTATGGTTGAATCAAAACAGACTAAAAGTATTAAAAATAGCTAAGTTTTCCTGTTAAAAATTAAGAGACCTCTTAACAAGATTTCCCTAAAGATTTCTAAATCTAGGGGAAAATGGAGTTGGTAAACAGTCATTTAAGGAAGAAAGTAAAACCGTGTTGTTACTCAGGTATACAGACATCATTACAGTGCTGAGAAACTTCCCTTTCTCTTGAAATTCAGCCATTCCCATGTCTGGTTAAGGCACTGCTCCTAACGCTAGCACTTGTTAAGCAATAGAAAAAGGCAAAAATTACTAACAGTGCGAATTCTGTTCATACAAAGTAGATTTTCTTCGGGATAAGAAATAGTTAATAAAACAACAACAAACCTTGAGAAGTAAATTTCCTCACCAAAAGCAGTGAGTTACAGGAAGTCATACACTTTGCTCCTGAAACAGCAGCATAAATTGAGTTTTGTTTTTTTTTTTCTTACATTCCTCCCAGAATAATGCCTATACACTCTGGGCACACAGTAGCAACAGGTTTCAGGAGAATGTTCCTGCAGGCATCATTGAAAGCACAATTCCAGCCCAAGGCAGACCAGACTGGTCTATGGAAAGCATTCACTAGGAAATAAAGGGACAGACACTTTCCAAGACAGCGGAAGTGTTTCCTGAGTAGGACAGGTCGGGCTAGAAGACAGCACAGTGGCCTGCACACAGCACAGCAGCGGCACGGTTGTCTCTGGGTGAATGATGTAAATTAGCTTCTGCAGGGCTGGGGATGCGGTCGCTCTGGGGCTTCACTGGCTTTCTGAGTCACACAGTAGGAGTGAACAGAAGCCCTAGGGGGTGTTTCCTAAGAGGGCGTGCTACTTCCCTTTTAAATCTTGCATGGCGCCCTGAAATGAGCACACACATCAACAAGGAAACGTACAAGACATGCTGCGGCCCAAGCAACCTTCAGACTACTTTTGAGTTCCAAACCCCAGCACACGTCAATTGTAGTAATTAAATATTTTATTTAGAACCTGTATCTTTTTTAAGAGCGGTATAAACAAAATAAAATACGAACAATGTATTAACATGACCGCTGCAGTTACACACCGCAAGGACACAGTAGAAAGGGCTCATTCTAAAGGTTTAGGCTCTGCAAGACTCATCCTCATTACCTCATGGCAGCAAAGTTTTGGCAAAAAATGATAAACTCATTTCTTATAAAAAAGTACTTAAAGATTTGCCAAGATTATCAGTTTTGCCACAAATAGAACTGCCCTTACCTTTCTCTCCTATGCCTAAAAGATCTGCCTAGACAGGAATCTATTCATTTCAGGTCAGGTTTTCAAATCAGTATTCACCCTGTAACTTCACGCCGCAGCTTTCTAGAGAGTAAACACGCACTCATTTCCCTCCCCAGTCTTGCAGCTCGAACACTTTTGTAAAAGGAACAATCAAGACAATCACTTCATCTTGGCTTTTATTTTTCCTCCAGCTCCCTTTCACCTCCTTCAACTAGCTGTTCTTTGTCCTCGTCCTCCTCGTCGCCAAAAGTCTGTTCCTGCATGGTGGTAAAGGACAGAGACCTGGCGGCCACTTCCGCAGCCAGGCTAGCAGTGAAGGTGTATTCTGGTGACAACTGGAGTCGAGCCAGCCTCTGCTTAATGGAGAGCCGGGGTGAGTCCCTGGGAGTTGGAGGGGCGGTGGCCCCTGCAGCAGCAGCCTGAGGAGGCTTGGCCTCGCTCTCACACTGGTGGGCTCCTTGGAGGAGGTGGCCTTGGTCTCCAGAGGTGTCTTTGCTCTGCCCCTTTGGAGGGCCATCACACATATACTCAGTCCTAGTGTCTTCCTTGTCGCTCGCACAGGGCTTACTAGTCTCCTCTTCTGTAGCCTCGCTATGGGCCTGTTCTGTATCTGAATTCATGGGTGTCTCTGAGTTACTTACAGATTCCACTGGCTCTACAGGAGACAAGGATTTCAACACAGCTTCAAAGAACACAAGGAGGAAAAGAAAAGAAAAAAGAAAAAAAATAACTAAGGGCCCAACAACTTTAAAATTCCCAGTCGCTTTTTTTTTTAAAAAGGAGCAACAAATAAATAAAAACTTAATAAAATTTTCTAGTAAAATAAATGTAACTTTATACATATGGGGAGTTTTATGAGACAGAATACCTGACGAGATGAGATGGGAGTTGCTGGGGAGTCTGCAGTTCAAAGGCAGTGCTTCTCCAAGCACGGTCCCTGAATCAGCAGGCCCAGTTAACCCCTAGGAGGCTGCTGGAGGCAGATGCTAGAGTCTGACCACAGGCAGAACGGGAGACTGGGTGGGGGTGGGTGTGTTTACGAGCCATCCCACTTGGTTCTGATGCTCACTAAAGCCTGGGCCTAAAGTGACCCACACAAACGCATCTTCATCAAATATACACACATATATATTCACAAGGTAAAGCAGCATAAGCAATGTAACATAGTTCACCTTGCCGATCACCTAACAGAACCTGGTGGACGTAGAGCGTATGTCTACATTTGTAGTCCTATACAGAACACGGATGGAATCAAATCGGCATTGGAGACCAAGTACCAAACAAAGTATAACACAGACAGAATATCGATCCGTACAGTAGAAGTTGTCCTTGCAGGAAAAATCAAGCTTAGTTAGCCCCTCTCGGTGTTAGTAGGCAGTGGGTTGCTCGCTAGGTGGTCTCGCCTCCCAGCATGAGGGTTAGTACAATACAACAGATCATGAAGCAGGACGGAGGGAAAAGAGTGCGTCTTGAAGGTCTGGCGTACACTTAAAAAGCATTTTGTAAGACGCGTCCGTCTCCAAGACACATGCCTATGCTGCGGTAACTGCACTACGGAAGCAGCGACAATAGAACATGGCCACAGCAGGTCCAGCGGAGGCCGTCCCTCTCTAATTCCACTCGGACTTTACCCCTGTAGGCAGAGATGAAAACAACTCTGGAAGACATACTGACATTTGTCACTGGAAAGACATACTCTGGAAGACATACTGACATTTGTCACCGGGAAGCATTTTTCTGGCACCAGCACATCTTTTACTTATTTTCACAAACTATACAGCATTACTGCCTTTTCAAATGCAGATGGGGTCTACAGCATGGCCCTTATTTGCCCACAGGGTCAACAGTAGGTCAGCTTACAGAGAAGAGTATGAGGAAAACCCTGCACAGTAGCAAAAGGTACAAGCTTACAGGCCATGATCCTTCAGCACCTATGCACGCCTGTCGTTCATGAGTCTGCTGGGTCCTAACAAGTGTTCCGTGCTTCAGGGGTTCAGGCCACTGCTGACTGAGGAAGGGAGCAAGGGTATTCAGAAGGGAAGCAGCCGCTGACAGCAGTGTATGCATGTGAGTCTCTATGGGAGTAGGGTTTTTGGCTCTGTCTGTTGATCCATGTTCTGCATGCAACAGTAAAAAGTGTCAGCTGTCTGACAGGGACTTGATAACTACTTGTTGAATTACAGTCTGCTGAATGAATGTGGCTGGAGAATAAAAACTAGGGGAAAAAAAGGACAAATTTAGAAACGACAAAACAAAAAAAACTCTGAGCACAGAAATGATTATGTCTAAAAAGGTGATATCAACAATCTAACTCACGAACAGGCTGACTACAGAGTGCTACTGCTGCTTCTGGAAAGTTCTCCATTGCTCTGCTCTGTTGCTCAAGCCTCCCCCCGCTTACATCTCAGCTACTTGACTCTCTAGGGTGAAAGTCTATGGTGGCAGGAGAGGTGGGGCAGCTGAGGATTCACAGAGGAAACACTGGGGGACAGGATAGAGCTCTCGGTGAGAGTCCGGTGTATATCTTCTCTGTGAATATATACAGCAACTTTGTGGGACTAATCTAACTAGATAAAGGTAAGCTGAGAAAGAAAACTTTATTAGAAATACTGCAAATACAAGCGGGCAGGATGGATTCTTATGCTGACAAAGGCTAATATAAAAAGGAAGATGGATGCACTGGAGTTCTAGGAAGGCCGTCATTAGCGAGCTGTTTGAGTACAAACTGTGGGATAGGTTACAAGATGGCTTAGCGGAGAAGAAGGTACTGAAATGGGAGGGGCTACCAGGCTACCTAATGGATGAGCATAATCTAGTGGGGGTCTGGGTTCTAAAGCAGCCACTAGGAACAGCCAAGAAGGGTGAAACCAACAAACAGTAGGCTGGAGAGAAAGGGAGGGATCAATCCCTAAGGGAAGACAGGATGGCCCCAAGGAGCTTTCCAGAACAGGAGATCTATGTACTTCTACTGAGAAGGGGAAGGCAGGCAGGCAACTGCATATGAGGACACTATAAAATGAGTGGAAAAGAAAGCCCAGTTTATCTTCTTCTAAGTCCACAGGAATTAATTCAACTGAGAATGACCTAGGTTGACGCTGCCAACTATCAAGTCTCTTTCTCTTCATGCCTTCTCTTGCTTCCCATGAAGTGTGACTGAGGCAAACAGTGAGGGTAACATGGAGAAGTGTAGGATGACAACATCAAAGCTGACTATGGAGTCGGTGCACACAGAAACACCTCTTGTGCTCCCATGCTCTTAGGTAACCTGAACGCAGCAAGTGGCTTAGATCTTTCCCACTCTCCCTACAGAACTAGTGGTGAGCTTTACTGAAGTACTCAGAGGAGAGGGGTCAGCAGCTCAGGTTTCCTTTTGTCCGCTCCCTGACCCCCTGAAAGGGTCTGGCTAGGAGCTAGGTAGCACGAACGTGCTGTGCCGCCCCAGCTAGTCTTGAACTCATGATCCTCCTTGCCTCAACCGCCTTGCTGGGATTACAGCGCCACCACGGTAGCTCAGTGTATCCAACTTAATCTCCACTCTGAAAGAAATCTATTGAAGAATTAAATAACTGGTGAAAAAGCTTGACTCCATAGTCCTAGTGTGATTATATGGCATTTTTTTATTGATCAAATTGATTTTGCTTCTGTATGAGAGTACTGCACTGACTGGAGGATCCAGAGTTCTACAGTTTAAACAACATTCATGGTTCAAAAAGAAAAGACTCCTGGCCCCGAAATGAGCGGTGCTCTGAGGCGAGCTTACCGTGGTCACTGAACAAAAGCTGCTTCCATTTCTGCCTTTCGGCCTCTGAAGCTTTAAATCCCAGCACAGACTTTAGCTCCTGCAGCACCCTCTTGGACTCCTCCTGCTCACGCTTCTGTCTCTCTCTGTCTTCCTGCGACAAGTGATACAAACTGTCCTTTCGGAACTCACTTTCTATGTCTATGCCATCCACATAAGCTTCTAATTCCTGAAAGTGGAGCAAAGACAGAGAGTGTCAAGCGGGCAGGCCTCTGAGGAGCACTCGTTGGTGCTTGCGGCATGCGTCTCAGAGGACCTTCTCTTGGCACAGTCAGATGACAGCTGGGGAGGAAGGAAGGCGACAAACACATCTGCTGACAAATTGAAATCTTCGAAACACTTAACAGTGGATACTAAAAAGAGTTCTGGATGAGAACGTTTAGCACCAACGTTATTTTTTTACTCTGAGTTGATGATTCAAATTCAAGGCACTAAGAGCAAATATTTTGGCACAAATTTATATTACATTGTAATACATCTTAACCTCATTAGAAGCAGAAATTCAACAATTTGTCTGACGTTACCCATGCCACCGGCAAATTGTATATGGACGGCTTCTTCAGGGGAAGCCAGTGCCTTTCTTTCCCCCTTACCTGCTCCTCAGGGATGGGGTCTCTGTCCTCAATGTGTAGCGTCGGCCGCAACAAGGGCGCCGCGGTGCAGTGTGGGTTCTCACACGCTACTCCAGGCTTGCCTTCAGGGAGACAGTGGGGGAAGGGCGTGAAGACGACGAGAAACAAGCCGTCAGAAACACCGGTGAACATCTAGCGACAAGATATCTTAACACTACTTGTTGGTTTAACAGTTTGACTCCCTCCCTCCTCCCACCCTGATTTTTTTGTTCTGAGGTCGGGTCTTTCTAGAAGCCCAGGTTGGTCTTAATCTAATGATCTTCCCACCGCGGGCTCACAAGTGTTAGATTTTTTGATGTGTACTACCCTATCTGGCTCCCAAATTGTTCTGGCTAAATTATTTGCAAAAATGAAAGACACCATTATTTACTATTTGGCTTTAAGTTAACCTTGTGCAGGACATGGCCGTAGTATCTGTCTCATGGTAGATGACAAATATCCCTCTCTCACAACCTATTTTCTTCATAGTGTTGGGAGAGTTTTAAGAGAACATTATTCTTTCTCCTTTAAAAAACAAAACAAAACATTGTAGTGCATCCTTTTAATCTCAGCATTTGGGAGGCAGAGGCAGGTAGATCTGTGAGTTTGAGGATAGCCTACCACAGACCACACACTCAAGAAAGTTCCTTTGGGCTGGCAGTAGAACAGTTTTTCTTATCAATACTGATACAATATAGTGAGGCCTTTGAATAAAAAACACAAAAACAAAAACATAAAAAACCTATTGAACAAAATGATCAACAACAACAACAGCAACAACATCAACAAATCCAAACTCAAAGTACTGCTTGTTGCTTCTGAAGCCCTGGGGATTGAACCCTGGGCCTTGGGCACGCAGGAGACAACTGATGGACACCCCAGCCCTTGATGGCAGCTCATTGATCTCACTGATACTGCTAAATATAAAATAAATGTAGGGCTGGAGAGAGGCTCAGGGGCCATTTGACTGGATCTGAGTTCAATTCCCAGCAACCACATGGAGGCTCACAATCATTTAATACACACACACACACACACACACAAGTACAAGAAAAAGACCACAAAGTTAAAAATTCAGAAACCACAAAGGAAAAATAGGAATTTTTTTTACAAGAGAAAGCATACTAAATTAACACATTCCACAAATCTTTAAAACATTGACATTTAGTTTATGAACATGGGCATGCATTCTCTAGGGTATGGAGAAACTAGAGAGTAACCATGGGCTGGAACAGGGTAGATGAGGATCCTTGTCATACCCCTACTCTTTTGGGGCTTTTAAACTTTGGAGCAGGTGAATCTTCATAAAATAAATATTAAAATAAAGCTTTGAAAATAATAAGGTCAATTGAAATGGCAATGAGAGGGGGAAAATTCGGGTTCCAATGGGGACTTTTACCTGGCAAGAGGCCTACTGCACAAAGTACCCTGATGCTGGGGTAAAGCAGACAAGGATTTCTTAGCCAGCAAGGGATGGCAAGGTGCTGGGGAGGGTTTAGAGGACACTGTAGGTGTGCATGGGCTGTGTGGCCACATGGAGCAGGGAAGAAAGAACTCTCAGAGGATGAGTCTACAGCTGTCCACAGTGACGAGGGATTAGTGCTAAGCAAATATGTTGAGAATTATGAGTCAAGTTCCCATAACCAGAGGGGAGGTTTGAACATGGAAATGGGAAGGACAATAGCTCACATGGTGTTGGAACTCTACTAGCACTGCTGATATGACGCAGCCTCTAGTACACACAGACAGGCTCAGAAGTGGATCTGAGGATGTGCACAGCTATACCACACATTTTGCCGCTCCAGATGTACACTGAGGTGTGGAAGCAATTACATCGCAGGGAACGTGATCTTTTTGCTAAACCACTCTCCATTGAAAGGACTGAGGGTTCTCCAGTATCAGAATGGGTACCAGGAGGAAGCAAGGAAAATAAGGAAGTGTTTAAAATGATGCTGACTATGAAAATGTGACAATGAAATGACTTCATTTTTATGCTAACTAAAAGATTAACAAGAAGAGAAAAACAATGACCTTCATACACATGCCCTTGGAATTTGTTACTTTATTTAGGCAAATATAATTATAATAACAAGCTACAATCCACTCTAAGCTTCGCATCCATCAGGTTTTACTGATATAAATAAGTGGACAGACGGATTCTTTACCTTTGAGTAAAATGCCAAATAATAAGTGTAAAAGAGAAAATGGAATTAGGAAATTACCAATGGGCAATTATCATAAAAATATTTAGGGATAATGGAATTTTATGTCTGCCACTTACTCTTAAATAGTTCAGAATAATACTACCAGTAAAAATAGTTATATGAATACACATACACAAATTCAAGGAAAACCCAAAATAGGTGAAAATAATTTAAGCTGATTTATTCATTTAAAAAATCTCATCTTTGGGTACCCAGTTCAATGGGTTAGACAAACGCATGGTCATAAACTACCAATATCACCCCGTGCTGCCTGTGTTGTGGCTGCTCTTTTTTTTTTTTTTTTTTGTTGGAGGGGGTGGGGCAGCATCTTGCTAAGTAGTAGGAGTTGGCCTTGAACTTGCAGTCATCCTGCCTCAGCCTCCTCAGTGCTGGGTTCTGAGGTGTGCACCAGCATGCCTGGAGATCCCGCCTCTTTATAAGTCACTCACCCATTTCCAGTTTCTCCCAAGCACCATGTTAAGAACAGCATAACCAACCGCCAGGAGCAGTGGCACACGTCTGTAATCCCTACACTCAAAAGGCGGGCACGGAGGACTACAAGTTTGAAGCTAACCTGGGCTATAAAATGAGTTCAAGGCAAGCTATACAGCATGACAAAACCCCATCTCAAAACAACCAAATCAAAATTATTAAATTGCCCCGTTGTGTGATCAGTCCTTTTACTGCTGAGTGGTTCCCCCAATGAATAGATGTCACCATTCACTCACCAGCTGAAGGACAGACACATGGCCTTCAGTCATACAGAGATATATGTAGAACTTTTATATGAACACAAAGTTCTTCTCTTATTTATTTGGATTTCGTATGATAGGCACTGAACCCAGGGGCCAGAGGGAAGCAGGCAAGTATTTTAGCACTTAGCTACCCTACGCCCCAAGTCTGGGAACATGAAGTTTTGATAGTTCTCAGCCAAACAGGTAAATAGGTACTACTGAATCTTCTGGTAATTGTATAAATAGTGGATGAAATTTTGGTGAGAAAAATTTATTTATATAATCTGAAAGTATTTCATCATAAAACATTTACTATAAAATACTACAAAGAAAGGCTAAAGGAAAACAAATACCATGGCAACCAAATATCACATATGATTGGGATGAGGACATATAAAAATACTGACAATCAGTAAAGTTTTATAGGTGCTGTGAACTGTATGGCAGTATTGTGTCCATGTTAAGTTCCTGATTATGACAGTATCTTACATTATGTAGGAGAATGTCCAGTTTTCAAAACTGCAAAGAAAGATTTAGGGAAAACGGAACTTTATGCATGTGAATTCATATCATACAAAGACAAATGTGGTAGAATGTCAATTATTACAGAATCTAGATGAAGGGTATTCTGGATTACTTTTGTAATATTTTCACAAATCTAAAATGACTTCTAATTAAAATATATTTCTGTGTACGGGTGTTTTGCTTGCATGTATGTCTGTGAGGTACTGGTGTGCCTAGTGCCGTGGAGGCTAGAAGAGGGCACAGGATCCCATAACTGCAGTTATATGCCTGCGGGCTGGCATCCAAGCCTGGATCCTTCAGAAGGGCGGTTAATAACTGTGGAGACAACTTTTCAGCCTCTGAAATGACTGTGAAATGAAACATAAAAAATCTGGCTAACACACTGGCTTTGTCAAATGTTTTCAAACATTTAAAGTTTTATAGTCATGGGCAACTGTGTGCAAACACTAACAACAGGATGGCATTACTGACTACCGGGTTAACGATGAGAGACAGTTTGCGCATGGTAGCTGACTGGGTCATAGTCTATTTCAGAGTGTGCTCGAGAAGCACTGGATGGCATGTACTAGGTTTTAGTGTTCAGTCTTTATATGGTCAGCACATATTCTATCACTGAACGACCCAGGGCTGCACCTTTTAGCACCCAAAATACTTTTCAATGTTTCTTCTTGTACTTGGAAGTTCTAGATCTCATGCTGAAACTTTAAAAAAATTTACAGATATTAAAATTCCTTAAGAGATTTATCCTTAAGGAAAAACACATCCACTACACACATCTGGGAGAAAAAAGAAGCATACTCATTATCATGCCAATATTTTCTTTGAAAAAAGCTACTATTTTTACCATTTAGTATTTATTTATTGAAGACACTGAAACAAACTATTAAAATGTTCACTATAAACAAAGCAGTAATATGGTGATCCGAACTATTGTTGGCAACAATACAAATTCAATATAAAAGTCTAATTAACCTTATAATAAAGGCCCATGGGAAAAACACGGTGTTGGCTTGTTGCACAATTTAAAAAATTAATATATTAAATGTTCCAAGTAAAATTAGTGTTGTAGAACCAAGAGTGAAATCCAAGTTTTAAAGAAGCGGGCTAGGGGAGAAATTTTGGCATTGTATTGTAGCACTTGATAAAAAATGATCTGGTCAAGACAATTAGACTGCGATGCTTATAAAGAATTCAGAGTCATTGACAATGTCACTTCTGCATTACGTTTTCAGAAGTAAGTACTATACCTTAAGGGCAGCTCAGGACCTCGCTCAAGACCATCACTTTCCTGGGAGTGAGGGGCTGAGATATGTTCCTCTGACCTATACTGCCTCTTGGTTATCCAGCTGTTTGTTGTTGATTTGTTTTTTGGCAGTTTTGTTAGGTAGGCCAGGCTGACTTCCACAAGGCAATCTTCCTGTCTCAGCCTTCAGGTGCTAGAATTAGAGGCATGAACTACCACACCCAGCTAAATCCTTCTCTTTGGCCTTTGAGACAAGGTCTCTCTATGTAGGCT
Source organism: Rattus norvegicus (assembly GCF_021556685.1). Classification (NCBI taxonomy): domain Eukaryota; kingdom Metazoa; phylum Chordata; class Mammalia; order Rodentia; family Muridae; genus Rattus; species Rattus norvegicus. The sequence continues at coordinate 38,238,235 of NC_141540.1, forward strand.
GTCCTGGAGCTAAGTACACAGACTGGTCTAGCTTCAAACACACAACGATTCTCGCCTCTGCTTCCCTAGGGCTGAGTTTAAAGCTGAGCAACAACAAACCGGCTTAAACTGGTTCTTTTATTACTCAACATTCTAAGAGTTTCCGGAAGTTCTGATAGTAGAAAATAATGCCAAGATTTCTCCCTCCACTCCAGTTTTCATAAAAGGAGATGGAATATACATTCAAATTATTATGTGTTCTATGTTAGAGTCAAAACTTGGAGTTTATCAGTGTGTGCATACATCCACCTCTTCTTTTTATTAACTTTTATGAAACCTGCTTCGTCTATTTGGAGGCAGGCCACAAACAGGGACCCAGCAAGATGGAGTGAGTGCGACTGACAAGCGTACCCTGAAAATGACCCTGAAAATGACCCATAGGTACCTTCTTGATCTGTATTCCTGAAAATGACCCATAGGTACCTTCTTGATCTGTATCCCTGAAAATGACCCATAGGTACCTTCTTGATCTGTATCCCTGAAAATGACCCATAGGTACCTTCTTGATCTGTATCCCTGAAAATGACCCATAGGTACCTTCTTGATCTGTATCCCTGAAAATAACCCATAGGTACCTTCTTGATCTGTATCCCTGAAAATGACCCATAGGTACCTTCTTGATCTGTATCCCTGAAAATGACCCATAGGTACCTTTTTGATCTGTATTCCTCCGGAGCAGTCTGTCCACTTGGGAGATGGCTTCTTCCCAGCAGCTGTTGCTGGCCTGAACATGTGGCTCGATTAGCTTTAATCTCTGCTCTAGGACTGGATAAGCCTCTGACAGCAGCTCTTGGGTTTCTTTAGTACAAACGAGCTTCTCAAGTTCATCTTCAAGAATTATTACTCTGAACACAGGAAATGAGAAGTAGACTTTTTAACAGATAAAATGGAAATTTTATCATTTAAGAGGAGTATTTAAGAAATTAAGCCTATACAATTAAGACAGCTCTGGAGACATAGTGGTAATAGCTGTCCCAGAACCCATTTTGGGCAGTCCATAACCATTTGTAACTGCAGCCTTAAAGTACCCAGCACCCTCTCTGGCCTCTACTGGTCCCTGCACATAACTGCACACACACATGAAATGCACATACACATGTATATGAATATATACACATATTATCCATCGTGTCAGCTGTTGCTCTGTAACGCTCAGATAACCCAGCCTTTGCTCCCCACTCGTGGAAATGGCCTTATCGTCCGTGTTGCTTGCCATGAACTGGGTTGGTATTCACCTGTCATCTTAGAACAGTGCAGACAGGCCGCTGGCTGCCCTCCCCTCAGCTTCCCTCCTTTCCCATTCTACCTTTCACAAGTCTCAGATCGACCTCAGATCTTCTCCCGTTTCTGAGCTTCCACTTCTGTCTTTAAGTCTCGCCCTCCTTCATCCCCGCTAGGCTCGCCTGTGCGTTTACTGCGTGGTCTTGGCCTTTTGGTTCATTTATCTTCCATCTGATTATGCAACTCTCCCTCCACATCTTGACTGATACTCTGGGCCAGGTAAGTTTATCACCTTCGATCTTATCAGTTAAGTAAATCGCAATGACCTTCCGGATTACCAGCACAAGAACTTAACCACCCACTTGTTCCAGTCCTACTCTATGAATATTCTTGAAATTTATTGAAAAAAATTGAGTCCGAGAACCCTCAGACTGTAGGTTCCAGTTTTAACATCTGATGTTGAGGGTTAAAAAGATGCTCATTCAGTAGGAATGACTATTTTGGTTCAACTCTTCCTTTCCTTTCCCCCTCCCCCACCCCCTCCCCTCCTTCCTCCTCTTCCTCTTCTTCTTCCTCTTCCTCCTCCTCCCCCTCCTCCTCCTCTTCCTCCTCTTCCTCCTCCTCCTCCTTCTTCTTCTTCTCTCTCTCTCTCTCTCTCTCTCTCTCTCTCTCTCTCTGTCTTTCTGTGTAGCTCGGCCATCTTGAAACTCTATATACTACGTTGGAATTCAGAGAGCCACCTGCCGCTGCCTCCCAAGTGCTGGGATTAAAAGAATCCCCCACTACACTTGGTTTATTCCATTTTTAAAAGTGAAAATTTCCATTTAGAAATAGATGAGAAAAATATTTACAACTGATAAAAGTATACCAAAGCAGGGTATAAGCCATTTGGAAACCACAGCTGAATGTCAGTATTATAAACTGAGGATAAACAGATATAAAATGCAGACACTACCCTTTACTGAGGCCAAAAAGTTTATTCTGAGCTATAGAACTATTTCCAAACGTGCTGTGGTGTATTTAGAAAGGAGCGCGTACTGCTGTTCAGCTATAGAAGTGGCTCTCAGAATGCTATAGAGTACTGACAGGTACCTCCCCCAGACTGTGGGCCCCAGTCCTAACATCTGATGTTAAGGTTAAAAAGATGCTCATGTTTCATAATCCTCTTTTGGTGGTTTGCATATGCTTGGCCCAGGGAGTGGCACTATTACGAGGTATAACTTTGTTGGAGTAGGTGTGTCTCCGTGGGCGTGGGCTTTAAGACCCTCATTGTAGCTGCCCGGAAGTCAGTCTTCTTCTGTTTGCCTTTGGAACTCTCAGCTCCTCCAGCACCAGCCCTGCCTGGATGCTACCATGCTCCAGCCTTGATGAAAATGGACTGAACCTCTGAACCTGTAAGCCAGCCCCGATAATGCTGTCCTTTATAAGGGTTGCCTTGGTTATGGTGTCTGTTCACATCAGTAGAACCCATAATAAACACCTCTCGATTTTACCTCTCAAAGAGAGAGCTGAAACCAGAAAAGGAAAAGCTACAAAGGATTCTCAGTGTTTAAAATCATTGTCTCCCTGACAGCTCATGCCCACAGCGTCCTTAACGCTCCGCTTCTGGGGGACACAAGGACCAGCCCAAAGGGACTGAGAAGGACGGCTGCTTACTGTTGCGCTGACTCCTTACACAGCTTCTCGACTTACTCATTCAGCAGCGCTTTCAGATGGAGCTGTAAGCTGCGCACTGCCGTGTGGACGTTGTTCAGCTCTCTCCACTTCGGCTGGGTTTTGGGTAAGCGCTGAGGGACTGACTGGTGCTGAGTTTCAAAGTACCGAAAGAACTCATAGCTGCGCTTTAGCTCGTCCAAGCAGGCAGTGTGAGCATGAGGTAGACCTTGAGTCACATCAGAGAGAATACGATGAGGCAAGAGTGCAGCAGTCAGTAAGGGCCCAGAAGGCGAATTTGCTGTGGAAAGTAGCAGAGCTAGGCGTCTGAAGAACTCTGAACTCTGTGCCACCCAGAGTTGGAACAAAACCTATGAGAGAGATGGGGGACGGGTGGGGAGACCGAAAACATACCGATTAATAAAAATGTCAATATGCAAAACAAACTACAAACTTACCATCTGACTTTAAATTTTCCCACATTATCCTAAAGGACTCTATACTGAATTACACAGTCATAACCTGTGAGTTGTTAGGGCTCTAGTACAGAAGCCACTACCTATATGGAATTTAGCACAGTCCTATCCTAGATAGAAATGACCTAAGAATGGGTGGAGGGCTGGAGAGATGGCTCAGTTCCCACCACCCGTGTGACAGTTTACAACTGCTTGTAACTCCAGCTCCAGGGGAAACTGATACCTCTGACTTCATGTGGTGTACACAGACACATATAACTTAAAATAATAAGATGAAGCCAGGTATAGTGGCAGATGCCTACAATGCCAGACTCAGGAGGCAGAGGCAGGCAGATTTGCTGAGTTAGAGGCCAGCCTGGTCTACACAGTGAGTCTCAGGACAGCCCAGGTTATACATAGAGACTTCCTGTCTCACAAATTTATTAGGAATGAATTTTCCTTAAAATGTATTTTGAGGCTGATGAGATAGCTTAGCAGGTAACGGAGGCACTGCACACATGTGGTGCAGACATACATGCAGGCGAAACATCCACATACACAGATTCAAAAAAAGACTTTGGGGTTCAAGCCAGCTGTGGTGGTGCACACCTTTAATCCCAGCACTCAGGAGGCAGAAGCAAACAGATCCCTTCAAATTCTAAGGCTGGTGAAGGCTACAGCCTTCAGATCCTATCTCAAGGAAAAGAAAAGAAAAAAATAAACTGGGGTTCAGAGTGAGACTACTACTTTGTCCTAAGAATTAGCATGACTGGCATGAAAACTGCAAACCTATTTTTTTTTTTTTTAAAGAATGATTACGTGTGTACATGTGTTTGCTATAGCGGCCGGAAGAGGCTGTCGGATCTCATGGAGTTGGAGTTACAGGTGGTTGTGAGCTGTTTAACATGGGTAATGAGACTGAACTCGGGTCCTCAGAAGAACATTATATGCTCCTAACTACTGTATTATCTCTCCAGTCTCTGTGAATTTATGCTTGAGAGATATAACAGAAAGCAAGAGAGCTAAGGACCTCTGCAGACACAGTCCTAACCTATGGGACAATAGCCCCAAAGCAAACACATAACGAAGCACTTTAGCACTAACAAGTAAAACACAGCAAACAGATCAATCTATTTCAGACAATTTAGATTCCAATTATTCACAACCTTGAAAATAGATATTCTTGAGATTTTTTTAAATGAATTTCAAATTATGCAAATGATTTCATGTGACTCTACACAGACAGGCAGAGAGAGAGAGAGAGAGAGAGAGAGAGAGAGAGAGAGGAGATGCACATATACTGATGAAGGGAAGGAAAGAAAGCAATAGAGGGTAAGGCCAGGAAGGTCTCTGAGAGTGTAATCTAGAAAGAAGCATGGTCCATTAAGGCATTCTATGACACATGAGTTTTATGTCCAGAGTCCTGTGGCAGTAACATACGTAGCATATCTAAGAACAGCAAGGTCAATGTGGTTGGACCCAGGTTAAGCAGAAAGGAGCATGGTGTATTGTGCAATTCTGGATTTTAGTGAGAGAAACAGGGAGTTACTGAGCACAAGAATAAAATAAAAAATAAAACTTTTGGTTTAACAGGCTCCTTCCAGCTGTTGATTTCAAGAATGGGAGAGTACAGGTCAGGGTTAGGAAAATCGTCCAAGTCCATGTACCCTGGAGCCCAGCACTCCTCGGGAGGAAAAGTGATGGTGAGGAGAGAACAGCACAGGCACAAGAGGACCGCCTCGGTGCACTGAGGAGGAGGAGCCTGCAAGTGCACTGAGGCAGTGAATCAGGAGGTTTGGCACAAACATTAAAAAGGAGCTGGTTGGCATCCAAGTGATGCTTTAAAAATACAGACTTATTGAATTTCTGCTACACACCAAAGCTCAGAAATACATTTTTTTCTCCTGTTTGTTCTTTGGATAAGGTATATATATTCTTCTTCCGCTTGTTCTTCTGGATAAGCTGCTTTGGCTAAGGGAATATCCAAAGCTTACGGGTGAGTAACACATTATTTTAATTTTTAAATACTTCATGGCATCTGGATTCATTTCTTAAATCAGAAAATACAGTGTTTAATTAACAACAACAACAACAAAAACTAGTTAATCACTTAAAGAATCCAGGCACAGTGCCATATACTTATAATCCCAGTTACTGAGCAGATAAGAGGATTACTTGAGATCATCAGTTCAAAACTAGCCAGACATAGTGAGATCCTGCCTCAAAAAACAAAAAACAAAACAAAACAAAAAACCCAAAAAACCCCCCAAAAACAATCAAACAAACCAAATACTGCAACAACAACGCAAGAGGAAAAAGTCTTTCACTCCTCTAAAGAGAGAATTCACTATACTAGGGATTATTTATTTTTGAGATTTAAGTCTATGTGTATACCTATATACTTAAAAGGAAGTTATCTCCTTGGGCTAATAGTAACTCCCTGCCCCAAGAGCCATAGACAACCTAACAAAACTCCCAATAGGAGGCATGAGAAGCCACATTTTGAGTTGCTGGCCAAGGGAATCCAAGAACCTCCCAAACAATAAAGGCCACTAATGTGGCACGTCATTACTGCCCAGTGGCTGAAGATGCCATGCACTTTGGACACAGGACCCAGAGGATCAAAGCCGATCTGACCTGAAAGCCTGCTCCCTGAAGACTAGCTTCTTAGTATGGAAAGGTGCCATGCGAGTTTCCAAAGGAGCAAGACAACCCAGTCCTTCGGCTGTAATTCCTGTGACCCACAAGGACAACTAGCATGGCAGCAGTGGCACGTACATCTTGGTGGTGACCAACAACTCTCTAGTGGAACTGAAGGCCCGATCAGGAGGAGGGACAGTATGCCTGGTGCTGGGAACCTAGCCAAGTACAGGGTGCTAGTGAGGATCTTAGAGAGAACCTAACATTGTCACTTTACTAAACCAGCATGATTGCTAACGTCCTTGTAAGTATCTACCAAAATACCCATAGGTAAGTACAGCGCTCACGTCTCATTGCCTCTCTTTGCAACAGCAGACCCTTACAGAACACTACAAAGAATACGAAGTACAAGGACAACGGATCACGGGGTGCCAAGCCCCAGGTGATACATCTAGAATGTAAGGAGAAGCACTGAGGAGGGGCAGAAAGCTTGGAAGAGCAGAGTCCTTGAGAAGCTGCTATGAGATCATGTCTCCTAGAAAGGAAAGGGAAACTCACCCACGGTGCCTAAGCAATACAGCTGCTTAAACAAGACCTGAAGAAGTAGAACAGCAGAAGGCTTGGGAGGGGGGGGAAAGCTCGTGGGGCCCCACTCCTAGACAAAGAACTACAGGGAACTAAGAAATGCTGAGAGCGGTGGTAGTAGTCTGCCCCAGGGATGGGTCCTTAGTTGTTTATCCAGTACTATATGGTCAGCCCTGATGTCATATACACACAGGAATTACTACATGGACTGAGCAGGATGTATTTACATATTTAGGCATTCATACACAGAGACACATGCACATGCACACACCAGGTGGATGGGTAGGTTATATTAATATATTTAGGCATTTACACACACACACACACACACACACACACACACACTCACTCACACACTCACACACTATAATTAACAACTAAAGAAAAGGTGCACATTACAGTAACAACTAAAGAAAAAGAAGCCATGATTTGGAGATGGCGATGGAGATGGGATACATGGGAGATGTTGGGAAGGGGGAAAGGAAAAGGAGAAAATAATGTGATTATATTTTAATTAAAAAAACAAACAAACAAACCAGAAAACAAATGAAAAACGACATCAAAACCTAAATAGGAAACTCAGTAGTTATCTTAATGACTGAACAAAAATAACTTAAAGAGATGTAAAAACATTAAAATCGATTTTCTGAATCCTTCTTAAAGACTAGCAACGAGGAGCAAAGAAAAGGGTGGAGTGATGGCTCAGTGGTTATAACACATGCTCACAAAGGACCTGGCTTTGATTCCCAGCTCCACGTGGGGGCTTATATGTGGTGCTGGGAATTGAAGTTAAGTCAGGGTCTGGGGGTCCAACACCGTCTTTTGACTTTCAGATATGTATATGGTGCACAGATGCACATGCATTCAAGACATTCATATACATAAAATAAAATTTAAAAGACAGGGAAGCACATAGCGTGTGAACTTAAATACGTATCTCTATAACAAACAAGAGGCAGTGACTGTAGGGACCCATTAAGTGACCAGCTCTGCTTTAGACATTTTGAGAGTCTTCTCATTTACTCTAACATTTTAAAAAGCAGTTGTGTTTTTACTACCTTTAAAGAAAAAGATGTGATGGGTCTAAAGAATAGTTTATATTTAAGGTCAAATCAGAGTCCAGGTTAAAATATAAAATCACTTCTGCTGAATTAAAAATCTCTCAAGTTATTCTTTCAAGAAGACATTGCTTTATAGAGTAAAAGTATGATCATGAGGATTACCCTGGAAATAACAGAAATGGCTTAAAGCCTCCACACCCTGTGAGCACTGTTAGCAGTTCTGCTACTCTTTCCCTGCCCTAAAGCGCAGTCCTGGCTCCTCTGTAACCACACACCTGACTGCTGCAGAGGAAGCAGACGCTGTACAAAGGTTTAGCATGCAGACCTACTCTGACTCATGCGGCCATTCCTTCATTCTCTCACAGCTCCCACCTCTGAAAAGCTCTCAGCATTAAAAACGAGGACATCATGAGTTTTGCAGGCAAATGGATTGAATTAGAAAATATCATCCTGATTGAGGTAACCCAGACCCAAAAGGACGTGCACAGTATGTACTCACTGATAAGTGGGTGTTAGCCAAAAAGTGCAGAATACCTAGGATACAACTCATGGACTGTAAGAAGGGAGGCAGAGGGAGGGAGGGATCTGAGTAGGAGAGGAGATGGGGAGAGGAAAATGGGGGCAGGGTTAGGTATGGGAAGGGGGAGAGACAGGAGGGAAGCCCAGGCCAGGAGAATGAACAGAAGCTGCAGCTGTAGGGGGTAGGGGTGGAGGTGGGGCCAATCTCTAGAAAGTCCAAGAGACCTGGGATGTGAGAGGCTCCCAGGACTCAGTGGGGATGACATTGGGCAAAATGCTAAACAGTGGGGAGACAGAATCTGTAGAGACCACCTCCACAGAGCCCTCAGTAGAGGGATGGGGTCTACCCTCAAAATTTTGGACCCAGAATTGTTTTTGTCTAAAAGAAATGCAGGGACAAAAATGGAACAGAGATGGAAGGAAAGGTTATCCAGTGACTGGACCAACTTGAGATCCATCCCATGGGTGGGCACCAAATCCTGACACTATTTCTGATGCTTGCAGACAGGAGCCTGGCACGGCTGTCCTGTGAGTGGCCCTACCAGCAGCTGACTGAGACAGATGCAGATTCTTCCAGCCAACCCCTGGAGTGATGTCAGGGACGCCGATGGAAGAGTTAGAAGGACTGAAGGAGCGGAATGGGATGGCAACCCCATAGGAAGAACAATAGTTATCAACTAACATGGACCCCTAGGAGCTCCCGGAGACTGAGCCACCACCACAGACCATCCATGGCACATACGCAGCAGGGCTGACTAGTCTGGTCTCGGTGGGAGAGGATGTGCCTGTAGAGAGTTGATGCCCCAGGGAAGGGGGCTGTGAGGGAGGGGGTGAGGTGGGGGGTGAATAAGTGGGGGTGGGTGGGTAGGGGGTAGGAGGGATACCCTCTCAGAGGCAAAGGAGGGTGGGGTGAAGAACTCTTGGAGGGTGGACCGGAAAGGGGGCAACATTTGAAATGTAAATACATAAACCAAAAAATCTGCCATGTAAAATAGAAAAAAAAAGATACACATCTCACTATAAAATGTATCTTGGCAAGTGCTGCCAATATCTGAACTCATCTGCATGGTTATCAAGGGCAGCTCCAAAGAGAACCTATTATCTCCATGGAGCCCACGGCTATGTGTGCAATCCAAGCTGCCTTCAACTGCTCTCGTGCACCAGCCTCCTGAGTGCTGGGATGACGGGGGGCTGCATGGCTTTTATAACTTGTCTTCTGTTTCCCCCCATTATTTGTTCTCTTTAATGTTTCTATGGCCACAGCCAGGGAGTGGTGGCATATATGTTTACTTATTCCCTACACTTAGGAGGGAGAAGCAAGCAGATCTCTAAGTTTGAGGTCAACCCGTTCTACAGATTTTCAGGACAGCCAGGGGTATATAGCAGAGATATACTTTCAAAAAACCAAAACCAAACCAACCAACCAAACACCCCTCACATGACCATCAAGAAGGTACTTCACGAAGTGTTTTCAGTGTAAGTCATTACTGATGCTCCAAGGCTAACTGCCATTGCTTTCAGCACACTTTTGATGTATGGGGTTCATCCTCATCAGTCACGTAGAGTGGAATTTCTGGGCTACAGCTATCCACCTTGGTGAAGGCTCGAATTCACTTGTCAGGTGTTTGCTGTCACCACCTGAATTTGAGTTCTTGAATCTTCATTGATAATGAAGTTATCATTGATGATAATATCATTGATAATGAGTTGACAATAATCAACTTCCTTTGTCAAACACTTGGTATCCCTATTGAATTTCTTTCAAGAGTACAATTAAAAAGTCTATTGCACTGGCTGTTTTGTACTTCTGCTCCGAGAATGGCCAGTTCATGTACCTTGCCTGGCTTCTGCTTGTTCTTTTTATTTGCTTGAGTGCATCTGCAGTGCTGGGGATGCAGCCAAGGGCCTCATGCATATCAGGGCACACACTATGTCATCGAGCCCAACTCCCACCCGTATAGGCTTTATTACCTCCATACTCTCCATACAGTCTATAAAGTTATTCTAGTTTACTTTATTGCATTTAAAGTATATAGTATTTGAAGTCTGAAGTTTAACTTTTAATTGTCCATTATATTCTTCTTGTGACTGTGTCTAGTGGAAAAATTATTTTCTAAGGCATGAAGAAAATATCCTGGGGACTTAACAAAGGAAGATATACATATTTATGCATATAGAGGAAGATATGCATATTATATACACACAAAGGAAGAGATATATATTAAGTGCTTTGCCCAGGTTTGTTGAAACGAACTCACTAGGGCTTCCTATCAAGTAATCCACCTATTTCTAAACAGATGCTATGGTGTTTTAAATGAAGAGCATTGGCACCAAAATACAAGGATCTCTTCACTGAGTTGTATGATCTCTCGGCTCTTAGCCTGTGTCATGACACCTAAAGCACATGGCGCTTGACAGCACGGAAGGGTAACAGGAGCACCACATGTGTCACTGAGCAATGGCACAGTGTGTACTCGTGTCCCTCCTTCTAAGTGGGCTGGTTACCTTCAAGGCTGGCAGGCTGAAGCCATCCGTCAGGTTCCGGGCTTCCTCTTCTGATATCTGGTCTTCACTGAGTCCGAGCCCCAGCTCCTTAAAAGGTACCACACAGATGTAGTTGGTGACATTGTCACTCTCAGAGTTCAGGGGGTAGGTTAAATTAGGTTAAGGCAACCAACACCTCTTCGTTAGCACATGTAAGATAGACCCAAATACACAAACATTATATTTACTAATTTTATTTTGAACACAGACTGAAGATTTGTCTCAGTTATTTTAAAGAAACGAATAGTAAGGTTTAAGATATGGATATAACATTCAGGCATCTTATGGGGTACTTTGAATAAAACGTCTTATTTAAACAGTTAAAAGCAGGCAGGTAGCACGTTAGTTACTGCCTAGCCTGCTGCCCCCTTCAGTGTACAGCATAAACTTCTTGCTAGTCTGAAAGTAATAAAAACACATAGCCAGAAAAGCAACTCTTCGGCGGCTAAAACACTGTTGTTTCGGGAAGCTTCCTTGTAAAGCTGCTGTAGAATGTCCTTTACTGTGTAGGGCTCAGGGCCCCTCTGTGTACAAGTACTTCTCTTTGCCTCTCCCATCCCCCAGTCCAGCACTTCCTAGACTGGAGTTAGCGCCTCGAGCTTGCTTCACTGACCGTCTTCATTATGTTCCTCAGGCACTAAATCGGTATCAATCAGATTATTTCCCTTCTTTAATTGCTTTTGATAGTATTATATCTTAAAAAACCCTTTTATTTGCATTTATGCTGAATTTATTCCTGTGTCATACTGTGTGTGTTTCCAATTCCTTCTAGGATATCTTTTTTTCCGTGCAACCTCTTCTAGCTTTTAACAGTTTGGTCTTTTTCAGTGGGAATCCCTCAGTGTGGCAAGAGAGTTCGTGCATGAGTTAATCTACCAGGAGCTCTGTGCACAGACATGTCTTAGGTGCTCTGTTCTTTTAGATATGGTCAAAGTCTAGAGAATCCGTATCAAAATCCTCAATGTCTGCATTACTTCTAACCCTTTTTAAGTATATAAAGCAAAACTTATTTTTCTCCCTCTTTTTTTTTTCCTGAGATAGGATTTCTCTGTGTACCCAACTGTCATGGAATTCACTCTATAGGTCAGGCTGGCCTCAAACTCAGTCATCCGCCTGCCTCTGTCACCCTAGGATTAAAGGCATAAGCCACCACCACCTGCCATACCCAGAAATCTTAACTGTCCATTTTTTATCATCCAGTGAAGTAAGTTCACTGCTAGGTCAGCAGTACTGAAAAAGCTTGACTGGTGTTCTGTGTTCAAGAAAAACGCACTGGATGACTAGCTACTAGGATGGAGTTCCCAAGCCACTATCAAATCTGTTCTTCCCATTCTCTTTGTTTGTTTTCCATAGTGGGCTTCTGGGCTGTCTCGGTCTGTGTACCAGGCTGACTTCGAACTATCTACCTGCGTCTGCTGGCATCAAAGGTTTGTGCCAGTGTGTCTGGCCTTTCCATGTCTTTTTGCTTCTTGCTATCTGTAATACAGACTCGTATTCCCAGGGTCAATTCCTATTCATTCGTGGAGGCCCCATTCATGTGAAAGCCTTCTTTAATCCCATTACGTCAGGTGCGCTGTCCTACTATGTTGGAAGACTTCCTGAGCATTTATATTGCATGGTGAATGCTGGCTTATTTATTGATCACATTCAAAAGTCCTCAGAAGTGGTAGTTCATGTTTGTGCTCTGTCTCTGTAACACCTGGAAGAGTGTTTGACACATAGGTGGCAGACATTTTAAGCAGTAGAGAAAGTAGACAGCCAAGTTCTTCATGAGAGTTAAACTGTTTTCTCTTCACTTCCAAAGAGAGATCGCACAGTGTGTGTGTGTGTATATATATATACACACACACACACATATAATATGGTTTGAATTATAATTCACTTAACTTCTCTTTTTGGGTTTCATAAAGTAGAGCTAAAAAATACAGCCAGGAAGGTTTGTATGAAGCACACAGTGCTCGAACATATGGCACATGTAAACACAGAACATTACATTGATCAATACCCAGCAAATCTTCTATCTACCCACAGTTTAACATGCTTATGGATCTTAATTCACGAATCATGGAATTACTGCTATTTTAAAGATGAAGAGAGTAAGGCAGAGAGGAGGAAATTAGCCTAAGCTAGTTAGTCACCTATGCAGTAAGAACGTGGTATAGCCAAGATTTGAACTGAGGCAATCCAGCACTAGCCTGTTTTGAAAGGGAAGGACTTTGTGTTGCCAGGTCATTGCCATGTCAGGACACACACTTGCCACATTTGCTCATTTTCTTCAAGGGTCTCATATAACAAGGCCAAGCTCTTTGACCTCTTTCTTTAGACGAGTGATGAGAAAAGTGTTGAGAATCTTCCCCTGTTGTAATAACCCACCCACAGGCAGAACCCCTTCCTGTCTATCCTCCTCACCCCCCTGTAATGCACTTCCAGTTCTAAACCAGAGGTGAGGAGAGAACCTAGATTTGGACGAGGCAATCTCAATGTAAAGTTCACTCTCGGATGCAAGCATAACGTCACTATTCAGGGCCTTGGAAACATGTTAGCCTCACACGGAGACAAAAGGATATTTTTTCAGCATGTACAGGGTAGCTAGCCTTGCGGCTTGAAAGTTGGCTCGTACGGTCCTGTAGACGGCTTTCCGAAGGCCGATGAGATGCTGGCTGGGATGCTGTGCAGCCTTATTAAATGAGCAAGCAGCACTGACCCTGTCAAGCAAACTTGAAAAGTAAAATGTGATACCACTGTACAGGTGTCCTAAGTTTGTGTTTCCTAATCCACAATTCTATCACACTTAGAAACAATTTCCTTCTTAAAATTATTATAAGTATCTGACATCAAGTGTCCCTCCTTCCTCTTGATACATACAAAGCCACTAGAACACACACATGAAACAAAGAGCAACAACTGAAAAGTATGACATCTCAGGAATATTTAGTCTAATATAGAGAAAGTCTCATTTGAGATAGAATAGAAATGAGGAAGGTTTAACTAAAATGTATAGATTTCTACACAAAGACACTCTGCCTGCTAAAACACACACTATAGGCTTTACAGGCTTCAAAACCGGAATCAACAGGGTGCATGAGGGGCTCATTATCAACACTCTCCATGCTTACTATGCGTTTACATCGTGTTCACCAACCACTTGTTTGGTCGCATGTACAGAGCAATTAACGACTGCATATGAATGCGTTCTGTACATTCATAGGCATAGGGCAAAGTTCATTACCCACCTGCTGCCACTGGCACTTACCTACTCACAGTGAAGGAGGGACGCAGAGAGGTGGCAGGACCAGTGGCCAACAGGGGATGCAATAGAAAGGCAAAGTATGGGTTACTGTGTGCAGGGTCAGCTGCACTCACGCTTACACACACAGGCTCTCCTTAGACCAGTGGAAAGCATTTGCAACAATGGCACGTGCTGGGATATGCTGCTTTATGACTGAGCATAAGCAGGGTTAAATGCTGCCAGTTATTCTAACCAATAACCTCCTCCAATAGCAAGACAAGACTGTCAACTTTTGTGAGTCTTCTTCATAAAATCACACGTCTACAAAGCAGACACTGAAGTAGAATTTTTACAATGTAAAACCAAACTAAAAGATATGGACAAAGATGTACAGGCTTAATTTTAAGTAAGGGAACACACACAAAAAAGAAAGGTAAAATTATTGGCTAGAAAGGACTCAGGGAGGCAGAAGCCGACCACTCCTGATTTCAGTGTGGAGCAGTAGGGTTTGTGCTCTGCTCAATCAATTTTACAGACCGAGATATTTCTAAGACACTGGGAGGCAGGGTTAATCACCCCTTGTGACTTTCTGTCCACTGTCCAGTTCGATGGACACAATGCAGTGATGTCTTCCAAACCTTCTCTTTACCCACCGGCCACCGTACGGTACCAGAGCATAACCAGGGGTGAATGGTGCTTAACGGTCTACTTTACCTTTCCATATTAAGTCCATGGGTATGGGTAAAAGTCAGAAAACTGACAAGAGTCACAGCATCTTGTATACACGGTTAAGCACTCACTCATCACTCAGGCCTCTCAATAAGGTGCTGTGTAAGTCAGCAATGAAAAGGAGATATTACTTAATTTAAGTGTGACCTTTTAATTTTTGAAATTTGACAAACAACTTAAAATTTGCCATCTACTAGTAAGAATTGGATCTAACCTAATGGGAAAATAAAACCAATAAACCCAGGATTGTTTTGCTCTGCACCCAGCAACGGATAACGTAAAATTCTTCAATGTCATTGTGACGATTTGAATAAAAATGACTGCCACAGGCCCATAGGGAGTGGCACTATCAGGAGGTGTGGCCTTGCTGGAGGGGGCGTGGCCTTGTTGGAGGAGGTGGGTTACTGGGTGGTCTTTTAGGTCTCAGAAGCTCAAAGTGTGTGGCATTCACTCTAGCTGCCCAAGGGTTAATATACAGAACTCTCAGCTCCTTCTCCAGCACCATGTCTGCCCCTGTGCTGCCATGTTTCCTGCCATGATGATAATGGACTGAACCTCTGAACTGTGAGCCAGCCCCAGTGAAACATTTCCTTTATGAGAGTTGCCTTGGTCATGGGGACTCTTCCCAGCAACACAAGCCTAACTAAGACACACCTCTGTCCTCCCACGATTGTTCTAAGGAGCACAAGAGCAGGATGACTGCTCCACAGTCCTCCACTTCTCCACTCTGATTTCCAGACAGCTTTCCTGGCAAGAGGAAGCACTAATCCAGGGCAGAGCAGAGTGAGTGCGGCAACGCCTACAGGTGGTACCTCCCCGCCTCTCGGTCTTCACTGCATTCCCACCGCACTCATTAAAAGCAGGAAAGTTCACTGCATACTTGTTTTTCAAGTATAAATGGCAACGGAAAAACATCGAGAAGGGGACAAGAGAGGTGACGAGGGTCAACATGACTGAAATATGTACATGCAGAGGGATGTCCAATCAAAACAGTATATAACTGATATGTGCTAATTAAAATATTTTTAAAAGTACATAAATTATGAGATATACTATACGGTCTAACTGCCATCTGCGAATGTTCAGTAGGTAGCCTAGTGTACTATGGCCTTCTACAGTCAGAGGTGATGGATGTGAACAATCGAATAACTGAATTGTATGTAAAACGACTAGCATAGCATATGGGACATAGCTTGTCTCTCATGAGTGTAAGCCCCCGTCCTCTGTGTGTGGTATGTGGTATGCACACATGTGTATATTTACATGGGTACAGATGCCAGTGTACGCAGGAGGCCACTTGCCCTGCACTTTCATGACATTATTCTCTTGAGACAGGTTCTGTCATGGAACCTAGAGCGAGGCCCGTGGCCAGTCTCAGCAATACTCCTGTCCCCACTCCTCTACGGCACTGGGGTTACAGCTCCATCACGTCGCCACGCCTGGCTTTCTAGACAGGTGCTGGGGATTCAAACTCAAGTCCTCATGCTGCACAGTGCTCTTACCTGCTGAGCCTTCGCCCTAGTCCTGCAATTCCCCTTCAGTAAGTATGCAGTGTGTAGCCTGCACTGTAAACATCGACAGCTACAATGGTGAGTATTTAGTTTCCCATGGGAATGTGCAGCATCACTGTTAGTGTGATTCTCAAAGTTCTAGCACTACAGCAGCTGCTAGTGGTCAGTCAGGGAGTGTCATGAATGTATGCTGACATTTAAAGTGAGTTCCTGTCAGGAACATCTACAATCTCAGTGAGGCAATGAGGTGTTCTGACAGGGAAGAAAGGCAGCAAACGTGGATATCCACGGCATATGAAGTTTAGTGTTAGACACTGTCACTATCTCAGTCACACAACAGTAGGCCACAGCAACTATGGTTCGCAAAACAGTTTTCACAAAACGTGGATCCAAGTAGATAAGGAGAACCCTACGACACACCCATCTAGTATCTAACGACTCTATCTCTTCCCTAATGAACTATGTGGACTTCTGCCATAACTGTAACACAAAAATAAAAACAGATGACATTCTCCTTACAGGAAACAGCAGAACAGTATCCTCTAAAACATAAGGTGAGAAATTAACTCACAGAGTAAATCCCCTGGAAATGACTTCGGTTTCTTGGATGAGACGGAGCGACTTTCTCACAAGGTTGGTGAAGGCTCGGCTATTGGCTGCCATGTCTTCCAAACGGACCCTGTATTTTTTCAGAGTCATTTGCAGTTTGGCTGTCCTCCAGAATTTCAAGACTCGTATGATCAAGTAAAGAAATAGAATTATTCCCCATACCAGCCAGGAAGACACAATCCACCACGTGGGAAGCATGATGAGCAGACTAATGAAGGCAAACAGCATGGAGACATCCCTGTGAACACAGACAGCAAGCAAAGGAGTCGTCAGACGGGGAACAACGTCAATTACGTCAATTAGCAGAAGAGTATTAGAATCCAGCTGATTAGAGCAAGGCTAGCTTTGTGAAGCGACAGTCTGGAAATGTGATGTGCAATAGGGCAACAGATGATGTTGCCTAGGCATTAAAATCTCAGCTGGTGAATTTAGGTAAAAGACATTGGAAAGAATTGTCCTCTACAACTGTTTTAGGAAGTATGGTATCTAATATGTAAATTATAGATTAAAGAACACAATTTTATAAACTTGAAAATAAGAACAGTATCTCAGAGACATTTTGAGTTTGTTTTACCTAAAGCCATTTGCACAAAAACCCATTCTGCACAGAAGCCATTCTAGGCCGGACTTGAAGGCATGATGGTGCGTGCCTACAATCCAAGCACTTGGGAGGCTGGATACATGTAGGCTACAGAATAAAACCTTGTCTCAAAAAGACCAAAGCCAGAAGAGCAATAATAGAACGTAGTTGGTGACTGAGTAGTCATCTAATTTAATAATCACTGCTAACTTGAAAACACATTCTTGCCACAGATCATAAACAGGCAAGTGCTGCTTGCACCCCTGCAATCCATTAATGGAAATAAAGTATGGGGAAAATTTTTATTTTGGATGATGGGGTTAAAAATACTTCCTTTAAGGAGTGAAGCCTGGGGCTGGAGAGATGACTCAGTGGTTAAGAGCACTGACTGCTCTTCCAGAGGTCCTGAGTTCAAATCCCAGCAACCACATGGTGGCTCACAACCATCTGTAATGAGATCTGATGCCCTCTTCTGGTGTGTCTGAAGACAGTTACAATGTACTTACATGTAATAAATAAATAAATCTTTGAAAAAAAAAAGGAGTGAAGCCTGGTGAAATGCATACACATAAGACAAGAACACAGGGTACTGTATCTAAGGACATGTGAAAACAGCATCAGCTATTCCTGGGAGTTAGTGTCATCCTCAAAGTCACATTACATGACAACGCTGTGTGTTGCATGTGCCTATGTTCCCCCTCAGTCTCCACTTTACTTTTTAAGCAGTCTTTTCATGGAACCTAAAGCTCACCATCTTGACTACGGTGTGTGGCCATCACCGTCTCAGGGCCTGCTTGGCTCCTCCTGCACACTGCGAGGGCACACGCGTGCCAGCACACTTGGTTTTTAGACTTGTATGTGGGTGCCAGGACTCCGTATTCAGGCACTACTGCTTGTGTGGCAAGCACGTTACTCACAGAACTAACTCTCAGTCTGACTTTAGAGAATGCTTCTTAATAAATGTTAGCCCTAACTTCTTTCAGAACCCATTACTTTTAAATTAAGACAATTTACAATCCTGGTAAAACCAGAAATTAAAATAGCATAGTTTACTTTTATATCATCAACAGTGTGATGCTTTGCATAAGAATGGCCCACATAGGTCCATGCGTTTGAATAGTTAGTCACTAGGGAGTGGAATTATTGAGAAGAATTATTAGGAAGCCTGGCTTTATTGACGTGGGTGTGGCCTTGTTGGAGGAAGAATGTCACTGGAGGTAGGCTCTGAAGTTTCTCTTTTCTCACTGTCTGCTGCCCATGGGTCAGGATATAAAGCTCCCAGCTACTGCTCCAGCCCCATGCCTGTCCTGTTTGCTTCTGGCCATGATCATCATGAATCAACCCTTTAAAACTGTAAGCAAGGTCCCAAGTAGATACTGTTATAAGTTGCCCTGGTCATGGAGTCTCCTCAGTAATAGAACAGTAATGAAATCAACAGCAAACTCTAAAAACATTTACAAAATCTCATAATTGCTCAGGCAATCACCTTTAAACACTATTGTGGCTAATATTTAAAATCCGCATGTGCACATATGTGTGTGTGTGTGCATGGGAGGCCAGAGGTCAAATTTAAGTGCCATTCTTCAGGTGCTACACACCTTGGTTTTATTGCTGTCACTCTTGTGTGCTTTTCTGAGACAGGGTCTCTCTGTGTAGCCTAGCTGGTACTTGCTCTGTAGACCAACTTTGCCTCAAACACAGAGAGATTTATCTGCCTCTGACTCCTGAGTGCTTGGATTACAGGCATGCACCATCATAAACAGCTCATTTTGTATTTTGTTTTTAATTTTTCCAAATAGGTTAGGCTGGGCTGTCCACTGAGACCCTGAGAGCTCCTGTTTTTATAACACCCCAGCACTGGTATTACAAGCATATGCTACCATACCAAGCCTTTAGAAAAGAAGTGTGGTGAGTTCTGGGTTTGAACTTGCGTTGCAAACATTAGGAAATGAGCTTTTTCTCTCTAGCCCCTAAGTGCTTAACATCAACAGTTCATTCTGTGCAGACCTTTAAATTAATTTATTATAAAGTATTTATAATATTCATATAGAGATCTATTTTTGTGGGTCTTTTAAAGACAAGGTCTTCACTGTGCTGTCCACAATGGTCTTGAATGCTTGGGCTCAAGCAAGCATCTTAGTAGCCTGGCTACAACCAGACTCGTGGGACTCTATGTGTACACCACTCTGCCAGGTACATTTTTTCTATTTTTACAGAAAAAAAATGTTTATTTCCTCATGATGCTATTTCAGTGACTGCTGGCTCGGAAACATACTTGCTATCCAGGACAATGTGACAGGAAAGAAATTCAGAACACAGGACAGTTCATGCAGCTGTGTATGGAACCTGAAGTGTGTGAGCAGTAATGTCGTACCCTTGACAATTCCCACACATGTATGGACATACATAAAATCGTTTAGTATTTGTCATTTCTTTTTGAAAAGACTATTTTAAGATTATGATCTAGGATTTTTACATTAGACCCAGGTATTTTCCGGTAGTTGAAAGGTTTCAGGACTTTTACTTGACTGTGTTTTTTAATTCTGAGACAAGGTCTTTGCTGTATTGCCTTGGCTGGCCCCTAACTCCTGGGACCCTATAATTCTCCTGCCTCAGCTTCCCAAGTAAGCTCTTACTTCAAATCACTAGTTATCAGTTCTGATCTCTTCTCAGCTAATAGATCAGTACTTGGTGCTTTTTCTCCATCTCTCAACCTTCAGTATCTCAGTAGCACAGTTATGACATCATCTGGCTGGGGCGGATATGTGCACTGCATTGCTGTACTGATACTTGGAGGAATTTATCCCTAATTGTTGAATTGCAAAATACAGAATTAATTTTACTGAGCTAGATAAATACATGATAGCTATTTTCTGGCGCTGTTTTATTTTAATAAATTAATGTTTTAAACGTCTGGTGTATCACTGTATTTGTTGTAACTTTAAACATAAACATGGAATAGTTATAAGACCTTAACAATTGAGAATATTATAGTCGACTTCTTCTGATGATTGCAAGCAGTGTATTTGTAAGCAGTCAAAAGAGAGATGTTTTCTGGACGGTACCAAATGTTAGGGGTTGCCAGGGAGCAGAGTGTTGGAAGGTGTCCATTTTCCTGTTGCGGGTGCCCTGCAGACAGGATGCTGGGATCAAGCAGCTCAATCAGCTCCACATCCTCTTGGAGCAGGACTTCCTGTTGCAGGATGGCGTCCAGTGCGTCCAGTCGAAACCCGGTGTCCTTGCATCCAAACACAGGGAGAGAGTATTAATACATACATAACACTTCATCAAACGCTAAGTTTGGTATAGTTTAAGCTATAGGTCTTTATTTTTGAAGTAGGATCCAGGAAGAAACACAATCCCATCTCTCCTTAGTGGGACAGGTGTGGTTTTATTTTTCACTGTAAATATGAAACAATAAAAATTGAGGTGGACACTATTAAGCTACACAATATGAAAAATAAATTTATGGTAATGAGATTTAAAGTAATTACAGATTATTAAACCTAGTCTATTTATAAATAGACTAAATCAATAAATAGAATAGAATAAATTTTCATTAAATTACTGGGATGCAAGTGAAATATAATATACATAGAAAATATAGCACATGGTAGAGCGCTTGCCTAGGAGGCGCAAGGTCCTGGGTTCGGTCCCCAGCCCCGAAAAAAAAAAAGGAGAAAATATAGCACAAAAAATACTGACTCTGTGTACTGTAACAATTGAGCTAGTGTGCTGATTTGAATGAGAATGGCCCCCAGAGGCTCACATTTGAATACCTGGTCTCTAGTTAGTGGAACTGGTTGGAAAAGAGTAGGAGGTGTGACCTTGTTCAGTGAGGTGTGCAACCCGGATGTGCTTTGAAGTTTCCAAAAACTTGAGCCATTTTCACTGTGCTTTCTGTCTCCAGCTTAACAGTGAAAGCGTGAGACCTATCATAGACGCTAACCCTCTAAAATCGTAAGTCGAAATAAACGTTTTCTTTTATAAACTGCCTTGATCGTGATTCTGTGACAGCAACAGAAATGTAACTACTACACTTTATCAGAGGGATCAGGGCCTTCTAAAAATGGATACTCAGACACTGAAGACAGCAAGTGAACAGGACTTACAAGCCTCCTCTTTCGGCAGTACTGAAGACCATGCCTCAGACACGCTAGGCAAGGGTTCTGCCATCGGGGCTACCCTAGCCTGTGAGTGTCCATACTAAAGGGTTTGAGGACAACCGAAAGTAAATAATTACGAAAAAAGTGTGTATGGGGGTACAGGGGCATTTGTAAAAATGACATAGAAACACTAAATTTCAAGTCAGAGAAAAAGAGGGAAGAGCTGAGCTAGCCTTAAGCATGAACAGAACTGAGCAGAATGGCTGGAAGGATGAAGTCTTTCTAATCCGCTAGAGTGGACTCTGCCGTCCAGAATGGCGGGGGGCGAGGGATGAGGCAGCGGCATTTGGACAGTAGGCCAGCTCTCACACTAGCCTGGGAGTGCTCTGAGGGAGACTGAGTAACTTCAGAACTCTCGTTTCAAAGCTTCAGTCTTGGTGGGTTCATTTTGTTTATTTATACATTTAAATTAAATGTATTAATGTTATATTTAAAGAGTGTATGTGGGTATACATGGAGATCAGAGAACAACCTATAGGAAGTCACCATTTCCTTCCACTTTGTGGATTCTAGCTTCAACTTCAGTTCATCGGGCACCACAGCAAGTGCCTTCACCCCACAGGCCATCTGTATGCCCCTCGTTTGTTTAAGTAATACACAAGAACACAAAATTAACCAGGGCATGCTGACTTATGCTTGAAATCTCAACAACTGGGCAGTTGGAAGAGGACGATAGCCACATATCTCAGAAGAGGGTAGGCTATTTACTGAGTTATCCTAGGCTACAAAGTAAGACAAAAACAAAAGAAAAACCAAAAGTAAAACAAAACAACATAAAATTATATTAATGGGGTACCATGTAAGTTTTGGTACATATATACTGTGGGACGATTACATCAGGTTAAACAAATATATCTTCTCAAACATTTATCATTTCTATATAGTGAAATTATCTAAAATTCTTTCTTGTAGTTTTTGAAATATATAGTATATTAATGGTATTTATAGGCAGCCGTCTGTTTTCCAGCATACCAGAACCATTTTTAACTAACTATCACTTAGCACCTCCCACTGTCAGTGGTATAGATGGGAGCTCTGCATGGCTGGTGGGATCCTGGGTAAACTAGATTGTTTCAAAAGGACTGAGAGCCAAGACCTAAGCACCGAGGCCTGGATCTTGGCTCTATAACTTAAGCATGAAGACAAGTTTCTAAACAAAATATTATGTGTTACCACAGATGAAATGATTCAAGAGTCAAAACCAAACCAAACCAAACCAAAAAAAAAAAAAAAAAAAAACCAACAAGAAAACCCTTCCAAACCACCCTCCCCCCCAAAAAACAACCCCCAACATGCTATGTTTATGCAACATAACATAAAACTTACCAAACTTACCTAGTAACAATTACAAAATAGGTAATTTGGGGTTTGGCTAAGCAGCAGACACATTATAGTAGAGACAGAAAGACACAGAGAGGAGGGGGAGGGAGTTTTACAGGAACCAGAAAATTACCTATTTGGTAATTGTTACTAGGCTGGTAAAGCAAGTAAGACCCAATAGGATGAAGTGTTCAGAAAAGTTAGGTTTGCTCACTGAAAAGACTGACAGAGGTTGAGAGGAAGTAGGAAAGAACTCCATAACAGAATAACAGCATAAATACAACCCCAAGAGTTGAAAGACTGGATTCATGGATAAAACTAAACAGGCAGAGCTGGTTAGCGTTAAACTGGGCAGACGCTGTGCTGAAGGGATGCTAAGCTGATGTGATGGTAACAGAGCAATATTAGTTTTTAAGAAAGGCATCAGTATTCAAACTAGAGAAGCAATGTGCTTTATTGGAAAGTGAACACACTGTGGATTCAGGAGATCTGGGTTCAAGTCCTCCCTCTATCATTCCCTTCCTGAATGAACATTCTTGGACAATTTACTTAATAAGTTATCAGGCAAAGCCATTTAAGCCTTAGTTTTCTCTCAGTGGTAAATAGATCAAATCTTGTGATATGGTTTGGTGTATCTAATCAAAATGTGAAGGCCTTGTAAATGACTGCTTTCCAGAAGCTAATTTAAAAAGAACCAAACTTCTTAGGGCCAGCAGAGAATGCTAACACCTGCTCACCTGTAAGTTAATCAGACCTCACAAGCTGAATGCTTTCCGTATACTGGATGGATTTTACCTTGGTAGGCTATCAGGCTAACTGCCTCTTTAGGGGTTTGGCTAAGCAGCAGACACATTACAGCAGAGACAGAAAGAGGGAGGGAGGGAGGTGAGTTTTACAGGAACCAGAAAAGCCATCAATACCGACTCTGGGAAAGCGCTATTTATCAGTCCCTTGGGACTGAGCTGATTGCACCGACCACTGTATTTCCTTCCTTCCTAAAAGGAATCTTAGGAGAAGATGGTACATTGGCAGTCTAACAAACAAGGCGGCGCAAAGTACCAGAACACTGGCCACCTTTTATAAGAAATATGAGCAATACGGCCAGCCCTGTTTAAAGCTCCCCTGTTGTTGTAGAATTTCTAACAAAGACCAAGCATACCAAAATCAGCAACAAAACAGATTCTGGTCCCTCAGTTCTCTCATGATTACACAGGACATGGAGAGGAACAAAATGAAGCAAAGAGAAGCAACACTCACCAGCTTGTGGAGTAAGTCATCTTTCTTACTGTACTGAGAGGAAAGAGTCCAAGTCTTGATGGTTTCTGTCAGTTTCAACAGGATGCCTTGCTAAGGATCATGAATGACATTGTGCAGGATTATTATTTACACACGCTCAAACGGCAGAAAAACCACACAACTTACCCCTGGTAATTGGACTTTTTACCAGAAAAAGAGAAAAAACCCCATGTAGGTTATGATTCAGTGTGTTATAGTCCCTCCTTTATCCCCACCTCTCCTGTAAAATAGTGTGCCCTACAATTGTACTTGCAACTGCATTCCTGGGTCCTTAAATAAGAGTTTAATTCAATAGATTGAAATGAGAGCTGCAAATCCGATAATAAAAAATGTCTCTATGAAACAGCCCATTTAT
Source organism: Rattus norvegicus (assembly GCF_021556685.1). Taxonomy (NCBI): domain Eukaryota; kingdom Metazoa; phylum Chordata; class Mammalia; order Rodentia; family Muridae; genus Rattus; species Rattus norvegicus. Next base: position 38,262,747 of record NC_141540.1, read on the forward strand.
CATGGAAATATTAAAGGCTATCTGTGCCAAAGTGATAATTATATTTATTTCAGAATGAAATTATAGTATGATCTGCATTCTCAGTATTAATCTCGTTTGGTTACAAAATGCTTAAGCAGAAAGATATTTTAATCCTTTCATAAGAGCTGTCATGTCAAAGATTTTACTGACAAACCAATTAGGACAAATGAACATCACTACTGCTTTAAAGAACTTCATAGAGAAGCAGATGGACAGACCGCAGCAGTGAAATGAAAACTCATTCTGTGATAGTTCCAAAGTTACTGGCCACTCATTCTGACCGTGCAATCCAAAGTTATCCTTTTTGATATTGCAAGCTCAAGAATGAGGATAACTACAGAAAACAAATATTTAACTATTTAAATATCTCTTACAGTTGTTTTTTGAATGATTTTTGTTTGGAATCAGGTCAGGACTTCTAAACTTTCAGAAATGGCCCCAATCACATGCCTGCCATTTTGTGGTTTTTATTTTATTTTATTATTATTTTTTTTTTTGCAAAAAGGCATTCTTAGCATTGACAATCATAGAATCAAAATATCAACAAATTCTGAAAAAAGTTGACCATGTTCTACATCTTACAGGATCAAATATTCAGCTAAGATTTGCCTCTTCATGTAAAAATAGACTAGCAAACCATCTTCTGAGCACATGAACTGGCTTTTGTCTGTCTTTCTCTTTGTTTCTCTCTCTTTATCTTTTTTGAGACATGGTCTTTCTTTTATATAGCCCTGGCTAGCCTGAAATACCCTATGTAGACTGGACTGGCCTCAGACACCCACCTGCCTCTACCTCCTAAGTGCTAGGATTAAAGGTGTGTGACACTATGCCCCATAGTTTTTGATTTTAATACACAGTAAAACCATATGCATATACTTACTTTAAAATAAATTTTGTTATGATTTATTATCAGAAAACATTTGATTTATATACCTGTTTTATATACCTAGATACCTAGGGTTGCATAAAAATTTCTTAAACAAAAAAGAGGTCATGCGTAGATAAAGATTAAGGAGCTTTAAGCTAGGGCAACTGTGACTCAGGAAGAGACTTAGAGAAGCTTAGAAGATGTGCTGACTCCCTAAGTGTGTTCATTTACTTTGGTGATTAACAGAGTTCTTCATGTAAGGATGGTTTCATCCCTGACAAACTTAACACAAGATATTAAATGTTCAGTCCAATTATCACCTGTGAGTCGTCTCTCCCAACCTGCTCCGAAAACATTATATTCCATTCCAAACAACTTGTAAGAGGGGGCTCTTGAGTGTGGGCTAGAAGTTGGAATTGACATTTGCTGATCTTGCATAGGTCAAATGAGTTGAGTCAAGGCAGATGTGCCCTTGCATTCAGGTCATTAAAATAGATGCTTCCATTTAAGCCAGGATCCTATGGTCAAGTCTTGTGGCTCGTGTCTTCTGTATTTCTGGGATTTTTCTCATGTTCTGCTGGCTTGAGGGTACTTGGGAGAGTGGCTAGGGACTAGGGTTTACATATCAGCAGCAACATCTTGGCACACTGTCACACAATGGCACTTAAGTATGATAAATTTTTATACATAAGTTACAATGACCTTCCTGAGGTGGTTTGAATATGCTTGCCCCATGGGAAAGTAGCACTGTTAGGAGGTGTGTACTTGTTGGAAGAGGTGTGCCCTTGTTGGAGGAAGTGTGCCACTGTGTAGGCAGGCTTTGAGGGCTCCTAGTGCTCAAGCTCTACCCAGTGCAGAGACAGTCCCCTCCTGGCTGCCTTCCTCCAGCACCGTGCCTGCCTGCCCACTGCCATTGTTATCTGCCAGGAGGATAATGGACTGAACCTCTGAACCTGTAAGCCAGCCCCAATTAAATATTTCTCTTTATAAGAGTTACCTTGGTAATGGTGTCTCTTCTGAGCAATGGTAATCCTAACTAAGACATGCCCCCTCCCCCCAAAAAAAGCCTCTCTAGGGGTGTGTGTGTGTGTGTGTGTGTGTGTGTGTGTGTGTGTGTACAATCCAGTGGTAAAATGAATGTCTGCATGGTATAAAGAAGGAACACATCTAAACCACAGCACCTAAACAACAATGAACCCCCAAGATGGCAGGATGACTCAGTCAGCAAAGCGTCTTGCCACCAAGAAGGAGTGCCTGAGTTCAGTTCCCAGAACTCACAGTGAAAGGATTAAATGAACACAGCACTTCATAGAGAACTTCTGCTGGCAAAGTTCTAATTAAGGTTTTAGTATATTCCTTTAGTCCTCCAGATTGTTTCAATAGTTAAATACATATCTTATTTCTCAAATTATTTTAATTTCACTTCACATAAATTACCCACAAAAAAATTCCTGATGAGCGGTAGGGACTGGCGTTCTTCTCACAGGTATATATACAATCAGTGAAATAAAAAAAATCTCACGTGAGGGAGAACTGAACTCAGGGCCTTGCGCACCCTAGGCAAGCACTGTACCACTGAAGTCCTTCTTTTTTCAGTGATCATTAGGGTAAAGAACAGATTAAGCCACGAAAGGTGAGCATGCTTCTTACTTTCTGTAGGACTCTGGTGGGAGGCGTCTGAGGTCCCTCTGTTGTCAAGCATGTTTCTGTTTTTGGTGACAAAGAAGAACATATTTCAAAATCTGTGTGTCCCAAATCCTGTAGGTACTGGTAAAGTGGAGAATTCTGAAAGAAAGGAATGGAAGCAAATTTCAAGATCATTAATATTTCACAAGTTTTGGGATCAAATAAAAAAAATCACACCTGAGTACAGCTATATCACATGTTTTACGGCCTCTCCTATGAGAACTGGAATGATCCGCTCTAGTAAAATACCATCGAACACTAATAAATCAACCAACATGCAATACAAAGACCCAAAAAGGAAAAACTCTAAACAGACACACATTTTTTTTTGAGTGAGCACCAGCAAGAAAAATGAACTCAGAATTATAAATAGATATCTCAAGCAATTTCTTAATCCAAATTTTTGTTGTCTTTAAGCAAACCATTCTAAAATAGGCAGTGCTGGATATTGTTAACTGCTAAGAGGACCTACAGTGAAATTTATTATTTAAAGCTAAGAAAGCCTAAACATACCCATTATGATATTATGTATAATGCTGTAGACAACACACCTTACTTTATTTAGCACTAATATGCACATTACCCACCATGCTTGACACTGCAAGCAATACTCAAGTTCCTTTAGGAAAAGCCATCACATATTAGGAAGTGCCAGATACAAGAGAGAACGGTTTTTAAAAGCATGGGATTACAGTGGTTTAAAAACACAAGCATCTTTAAAGATGGGAGTGACACACACCCCCACATTCTCAGAATTAAGGAGGCTGAAGGCCAGTCCGGGCCACTTGTTAAGATCCTGTGTCACAACAAATAAAAAATAAAATAAAATAAATCCTGTTTCACAACAAATAAAAAAATTAAATTAAATTAAGATCTGTCTCTCAACAAATAAAAAAATTAAAATAAGGTAACTCTAGAAGCAAAGTTTAGGTTCAAATTCCAACTCTTGACTGTTACTAAGTAAGTAATCTGTGTCAATTTACAAACCATGGGTACTTCAGTTGTCTCAAGTAAAAACAGGATACTTATATTTAGTGCAGGGAGATCCCTACACACCTTTAATTTCATGTTTGGGATGCAGATGGGCAGAAGCAGAGGCAGAATCTCTTGAATTTTAAACCAGCCTTGTCTGCATAGTGAGACTATGTCTCAAAAACAAAAACAAACAAACAAAAAAACCCAGGAAGCATTTAGAAGAGTTATAGTCACATACCTTTTTGAAGTTATACGAAAAGGGCATAGGTTAAGGAACACACCCTGTCCCTGGCCCCAAGTGTTGTGTATCAGTTTCCTCAAGACTGAAACATTCTGCCCTGCAGGGAAGTTCTTTAAGCTGGGCAGTAAACAAGTCAAAATGTCTTCAGGAAGTCCCTGAAACTGACCACATTTGCTAGGGCTCTTCCTACCAGAGAATGAAATTAAACCTAAGACTGACTACCTCTCAGACAAATAAAGCTGAGCTACAGGGAAGATTCTCAGACAAGTTAAGCTGCAAAGAACACCTTGAGATCAGACTTGTGGGAGAAGCAGAAACCAGCTGTGGTGTCCAGAAGTTTAAACCGCCTGAGGCACCTGGAAAGGACACTCTCCAACCTGTTGAGCTACCTGCAGGCTGTGCAGTGTGCTCCAGGTTCCCAGCTTTGTGAGCTGTCCTGAGGGAGGGCCTTGGTAGTGCAGCTGTTTCTGAGTCCTGTTCCTGTAAGTGACCTCTCACCTGTACTCCTGTAACAACAGTAAAACTCACTGCTTCCCCAAATCCAAGTTGGATTTTAGTGGTATCTGTAGTTTGGTCTGTCGTGGGTTCCCTGTCTGGGGGGAGTAGACAAGTGTGTGGCTTCTCCCCAGAAAAGTTTGTCACCCCAATTTCACTAAACAGAAACATACTGTTACCATTAAATGAAAATCTATTGAGAAACTTACCTGGGATCATTGGATCAGTAGCAAACATTAATTCTAAACTTCTTTCTACCTTTTCTAAAGTAAAAATTGGATAACATGTTTAAAAAGAAACCTCAAGGGGCTACAGAGATGCCTCAGTGGTTAGGAGTACTTACTGCTCTTACAGAGGACCTGATTTTTCTTTCTAGAACCCCAAATTCTGACTAACAACCATGTGTAACTCCAGTGTAAAGAAATCCAATAAGCACATTCTCAAATGCATGGAAAACATTCAGATACAGAAAATAAACATATTTAAAAATAAATAAATGAGCAAACATTGAGGGCTGTACAGAGATGGCTCAGCAGTTAAGTGCACTTGTGTTCTTGTAGAGGACCAAGGTTTAGTTCCCAGCACCCACCATGGCAGTTCATAACTAACTCCAATTCTTGGGGATCTGACACCCTCTTCTCATCTCCACAAGCACCAAGTATCCACATGATAAACAGACATTCATATAAAACATCTGTACACCAAAATAAATAAATCCTTTTAAAACCTTAATTCCATTCAATGAGATACCCAAATCTCAAAAACAAACAAGAATATAAAAATCTGTCAGTCAGTGTTAGAGACACAGCTACAAAACCAGCAACAGAGCTGCCAATCCAAGCTAGGACGGGAGAAACAGGCTAAACCTTACGTATCTGACTTGTACCACCTCACTGAAAGTTCTATGAGGGCACTCTCACTATACCATTACCTGATGATACAACAGATTCGCTCAGCCAGAGGGATGGGACTGAATAAAGAATTTGACTACAAAGCCAACACTCTGAAATATTACAGTAAGTGAACATTGAGAAACACTCCTTTAGCTGTCCAAATCAGCCAGTCTCAGCCTTTAGGGCATGAGCACTTTTGGGGGTTGAATGACCTTTTACAGGGGTTACCTAAGACCATAGGGAAACACAAATATTTACACTACAATTCAAAACAGAAGAAAAATTATAACTATGAAGAAGCAATGAAAGTAATTTTACGGTTGGGGTCACCACAACATGAGGAACTGCATTAAAGGGCTGCAGCATTAGGAAGGTTGAGAACCACTGGTCTAAATGAAGAAGACACCGAAGCAGCTTACTCACAGCTTTATCCAGAGAAAACAGACAGTTGCAGGACTGTATGGGATGTTGTGCAAACAGGAGAGATGCCCAACTTACACTCAGTTTCCTTTGGATTCTACCCTTGAGCTCTGAATGTGATGGAGCCCAGTGTATGAGACTGGGAACACGAGACAAAGGCCTGACCATTTCATTTTTAAGAAAAATATCTTAAACAGTATAAAGAAAAATGTTTCTTATTTCTTTTTTCAATGTTTTAGTCTCCGACAGTACATATGGTTGATTTTCTTTGATACAGGGGCTTTTTAATACTAGCTGGGGGGCTTTTTTTTAAGGCGGGGTCTCCTGTAGCACAGTCTGGCCTGAACTTGCTATGGAGGCAAGAATGACCTTGACCCCTGTTTCTGTTAGTTTGTGTGTTGGGTGTTAGGCAAGCACTTTATCAACTAAGCTACAGCCCCGACTTCCAAATGGTTTCTTTTAAGATGGCCTATAGCATTTATTGAAAGAGTGCTTTTCAAGCTGAACTACGTGCCCTACCCTGCTCTGACTTGAGGGTGCCACAAGAACACTAACTCATTTGTTTGGCTCGACCTTTTGAAAGTTTATACAATTAAAAAAAAAAAACTAAAAAACAAAACCCAAACTTGCTTTCATAGCCCCCTTTTTCCCAAGAGCTCCCAGGGGCAAGAATAATAAATGAGACAGATCAAAGTGATATCCTCTAGAGCTGCAGGCCATATGGTCTCTGAACAGAACCCACGAGTGTGGTTATGACCCAATAAAATATTATACACAAGGATATGGAATGCCTGCCATTTTCATGTTGCAGAATAGAACCATTTTGATATTTTCTCTGATAATTTAAAAAAGGAAAACCATTCTTTGTACAGAAGCCCTTACAAACATTGAGATGGAAAGAATCTGACCCAATGACCTTAATTTACGGCCTCCTCTTCCAATTATAGCCTCCGCTGAGACCAGGTACTTTTCTGAGAAGAAGCTTGGAGGGTGGGAGATAGGGACACTGCTATAGATGTAATTCTTAGAGTTTCCTATTATATATTTCATTTTTGTGGATTTCTACTTGTGATTGGCAGTGCAAATCATACTACTTCCCATATGAACCCAGATCCTGCACAAACACCAAGGCTCTACTCTTTATATTTATCATAACATTCTAGATTGCAGCTTTATTTTTACTTTTATGCTTCAATAACTTCTGAGCCCAAAGAAAATTTAAAGTTTAAATAATAACACACAATTGAAAAAACACATTTCTGGGTGTAACTGAATGTTAGCCAAGATGAATTGGCCCAGATAGACCTTGTAGCACAGTTTAAGAACACAGAGGACATTTTTAGTGAAATTATTATTTTACATTACTTTTTTTGAAAAGATGCATTTTTAAATTTATGTGAATGTGTGTGTGCTTGAGTTTATATGATCACCTAAGTGCAGAGACTCAAAGTCACCAGAAAGGGCATTGGATGTCCTGGAGGAGGTTACAGATGACTGCAAGCCACACATGGGTGCTGGGAACCAAACCCAGGCCCTCTGCAAGAGAAGTAAGTCCTCTCCACCGCGCAGCCGTCTCTCCAGCCCTACATTAATTCTTCAAAAGTGTTTGGGGATAACATGCTCTTTTCTTTTTCTTTTAAACTGCTAAGTAATCTAGATATTAGTTGATGGCTCTCAAGAAAGCACATTCTCATCGATGGATCTCAAAATCAAGATCCCCACAGCACAGCACTGTAACCACAAACTCCTCGCAGCCGCAGTTACCTACGCGGGCTCAAGTCAATGAGGTGGGCCAACGAGGAGAGGAAGCACTAGATGGACCCAGTGGGTTACTAACAACAACAACAAAACGGCATAAAGGGGCTTGGGGGATCTGGGGAGAGGAAAGGGTGAGTTGTGATGTTTATGACCAGCATACATTGTTTACATGTGACATTGTCAAAGAATCAAAAGTATTTTATTTAAAAAGAAAAAAAGCTGGTTGCTGCCGCTGCAGAGAGCCCCTGGGCAGCACCCCACGAGCGAACTTGAGCCTCGGGACCACAGGTAAGACCAAATTTTCTGCTGCAAGAAAGCTGCCTGGTGAGCTTGGGACACACGGAAGCAGAATTTCTCTAGAACCGGGCACGTTCTGTGTTTACCGGAAGTCCCACACCCGCGGATCCCGGCCCGCAGCAGCTCTCTGCTCCCAGACCCGGTGAGAGAGAGACCCAACCGCCTGGTCAGGTGGGCACTCCTGAGGCTGCAGAGCGGAAGAGACCACCAACACTGCTCACCCCTGCCCACATCCCTGGCCCAAGAGGAAACTGTATAAGGCCTCTGGGCTCCCGTGGGGGAGGGCCCAGGAGCGGCAGGACCCCTGCCGGAGACACCGCCGGACCCTGAAGGAAACAGACCGGATAAACAGTTCTCTGCACCCAAATCCCGTGGGAGGGAGAGCTATACCTTCAGAGAGGCAGACAGGCCTGGGAAACCAGAAGAGACTGCTCCCTGCACACACATCTCGGACGCCAGAGGAAAAAGCCAAAGACCATCTGGAACCCTGGTGCACTGAAGCTCCCGGAAGGGGCGGCACAGGTCTTCCTGGTTGCTGCCGCTGCAGAGAGCCCCTGGACAGCACCCCACGAGCAAACCTGAGCCTCGGGACCACAGGTAAGACCAAATTTTCTGCTGCAAGAAAGCTGCCTGGTGAACTCAAGACACAGGCCCACAGGAACAGCTGAAGACCTGTAGAGAGGAAAAACTACACGCCCGAAAGCAGAACACTCTGTCCCCATAACTGATTGAAAGAGAGGAAAACAGGTCTACAGCACTCCTGACACACAGGCTTATAGGACAGTCTAGCCACTGTCAGAAATAGCAGAACAAAGTAACACTAGAGATAATCTGATGGCGAGAGGCAAGCGCAGGAACCCAAGCAACAGAAACCAAGACTACATGACATCATCGGAGCCCAATTCTCCCACCAAAACAAACATGGAATATCCAAACACACCAGAAAAGCAAGATCTAGTTTCAAAATCATATTTGATCATGATACTGGAGGACTTCAGGAAAGACCTGAACACACTTAGGGAAGCACAGGAAAACATTAATAAACAAGTAAAAGCCTACAGAGAGGAATCGCAAAAATCCCTGAAAGAATTCCAGGAAAACACAATCAAACAGTTGAAGGAATTAAAAATGGAAATAGAAGCAATCAAGAAAGAACACATGGAAACAACCCTGGATATAGAAAACCAAAAGAAGAGACAAGGAGCTGTAGATACAAGCTTCACCAACAGAATACAAGAGATGGAAGAGAGAATCTCAGGAGCAGAAGATTCCATAGAAATCATTGACTCAACTGTCAAAGATAATGTAAAGCGGAAAAAGCTACTGGTCCAAAACATACAGGAAATCCAGGACTCAATGAGAAGATCAAACCTAAGGATAATAGGTATAGAAGAGAGTGAAGACTCCCAGCTCAAAGGACCAGTAAATATCTTCAACAAAATCATAGAAGAAAACTTCCCTAACCTAAAAAAAGAGATACCCATAGACATACAGGAAGCCTACAGAACTCCAAATAGATTGGACCAGAAAAGAAACACCTCCCGTCACATAATTGTCAAAACACCAAACGCACAAAATAAAGAAAGAATATTAAAAGCAGCAAGGGAAAAAGGTCAAGTAACATATAAAGGGAGACCTATCAGAATCACACCAGACTTCTCACCAGAAACTATGAAGGCCAGAAGATCCTGGACTGATGTTATACAGACCCTAAGAGAACACAAATGCCAGCCCAGATTACTGTATCCAGCAAAACTCTCAATTAACATTGATGGAGAAACCAAGATATTCCATGACAAAACCAAATTTACACAATATCTTTCTACAAATCCAGCACTACAAAGGATAATAAATGGTAAAGCCCAACATAAGGAGGCAAGCTATACCCTAGAAGAAGCAAGAAACTAATTGTCTTGGCAACAAAACAAAGAGAATGAAAGCACACAAACATAACCTCACATCAAATATGAATATAACGGGAAGCAATAATCACTATTCCTTAATATCTCTCAATATCAATGGGCTCAACTCCCCAATAAAAAGACATAGATTAACAAACTGGATACGCAACGAGGACCCTGCATTCTGCTGCCTACAGGAAACACACCTCAGAGACAAAGACAGACACTACCTCAGAGTGAAAGGCTGGAAAACAACTTTCCAAGCAAATGGTCAGAAGAAGCAAGCTGGAGTAGCCATTCTAATATCAAATAAAATCAATTTCCAACTAAAAGTCATCAAAAAAGATAAGGAAGGACACTTCATATTCATCAAAGGAAAAATCAACCAAGATGAATTCTCAATCCTAAATATCTATGCCCCAAATACAAGGGCACCTACATATGTAAAAGAAACCTTACTAAAGCTCAAAACACACATTGCACCTCACACAATAATAGTGGGAGATTTCAACACCCCACTCTCATCAATGGACAGATCATGGAAACAGAAATTAAACAGTGATGTAGACAGACTAAGAGAAGTCATGAGCCAAATGGACTTAACGGATATTTATAGAACATTCTATCCTAAAGCAAAAGGATATACCTTCTTCTCAGCTCCTCATGGTACTTTCTCCAAAATTGACCATATAATTGGTCAAAAAACGGGCCTCAACAGGTACAGAAAGATAGAAATAATCCCATGCGTGCTATCGGACCACCACGGCCTAAAACTGGTCTTCAATAACAATAAGGGAAGAATGCCCACATATACGTGGAAATTGAACAATGCTCTACTCAATGATAACCTGGTCAAGGAAGAAATAAAGAAAGAAATTAAAAACTTTTTAGAATTTAATGAAAATGAAGATACAACATACTCAAACTTATGGGACACAATGAAAGCTGTGCTAAGAGGAAAACTCATAGCGCTGAGTGCCTGCAGAAAGAAACAGGAAAGAGCATATGTCAGCAGCTTGACAGCACACCTAAAAGCTCTAGAACAAAAAGAAGCAAATACACCCAGGAGGAGTAGAAGGCAGGAAATAATCAAACTCAGAGCTGAAATCAACCAAGTAGAAACAAAAAGGACCATAGAAAGAATCAACAGAACCAAAAGTTGGTTCTTTGAGAAAATCAACAAGATAGATAAACCCTTAGCCAGACTAACGAGAGGACACAGAGAGTGTGTCCAAATTAACAAAATCAGAAATGAAAAGGGAGACATAACTACAGATTCGGAGGAAATTCAAAAAATCATCAGATCTTACTATAAAAACCTATATTCAACAAAATTTGAAAATCTTCAGGAAATGGACAATTTCCTAGACAGATACCAGGTATCGAAGTTAAATCAGGAACAGATAAACCAGTTAAACAACCCCATAACTCCTAAGGAAATAGAAGCAGTCATTAAAGGTCTCCCAACCAAAAAGAGCCCAGGTCCAGACGGGTTTAGTGCAGAATTCTATCAAACCTTCATAGAAGACCTCATACCAATATTATCCAAACTATTCCACAAAATTGAAACAGATGGAGCCCTACCGAATTCCTTCTATGAAGCCACAATTACTCTTATACCTAAACCACACAAAGACACAACAAAGAAAGAGAACTTCAGACCAATTTCCCTTATGAATATCGACGCAAAAATACTCAATAAAATTCTGGCAAACCGAATTCAAGAGCACATCAAAACAATCATCCACCATGATCAAGTAGGCTTCATCTCAGGCATGCAGGGATGGTTTAATATACGGAAAACCATCAACGTGATCCATTATATAAACAAACTGAAAGAACAGAACCACATGATCATTTCATTAGATGCTGAGAAAGCATTTGACAAAATTCAACACCCCTTCATGATAAAAGTCCTGGAAAGAATAGGAATTCAAGGCCCATACCTAAACATAGTAAAAGCCATATACAGCAAACCAGTTGCTAACATTAAACTAAATGGAGAGAAACTTGAAGCAATCCCACTAAAATCAGGGACTAGACAAGGCTGCCCACTCTCTTCCTACTTATTCAATATAGTTCTTGAAGTTCTAGCCAGAGCAATCAGACAACAAAAGGAGATCAAAGGGATACAGATCGGAAAAGAAGAGGTCAAAATATCACTATTTGCAGATGACATGATAGTATATTTAAGTGATCCCAAAAGTTCCACCAGAGAACTACTAAAGCTGATAAACAACTTCAGCAAAGTGGCTGGGTATAAAATTAACTCAAATAAATCAGTTGCCTTCCTCTATACAAAAGAGAAACAAGCCGAGAAAGAAATTAGGGAAACGACACCCTTCATAATAGACCCAAATAATATAAAGTACCTCGGTGTGACTTTAACCAAGCAAGTAAAAGATCTGTACAATAAGAACTTCAAGACACTGAGGAAAGAAATTGAAGAAGACCTCAGAAGATGGAAAGATCTCCCATGCTCATGGATTGGCAGGATTAATATGGTAAAAATGGCCATTTTACCAAAAGCAATCTACAGATTCAATGCAATCCCCATCAAAATACCAATCCAATTCTTCAAAGAGTTAGACAGAACAATTTGCAAATTCATCTGGAATAACAAAAAACCCAGGATAGCTAAAGCTATCCTCAACAATAAAAGGACTTCAGGGGGAATCACTATCCCTGAACTCAAGCAGTATTACAGAGCAATAGTGATAAAAACTGCATGGTATTGGTACAGAGACAGACAGATAGACCAATGGAATAGAATTGAAGACCCAGAAATGAACCCACACACCTATGGTCACTTGATTTTTGACAAAGGAGCCAAAACCATCCAATGGAAAAAAGATAGCATTTTCAGCAAATGGTGCTGGTTCAACTGGAGGGCAACATGTAGAAGAATGCAGATCGATCCATCCTTATCACCCTGTACAAAGCTTAAGTCCAAGTGGATCAAGGACCTCCACATCAAACCAGACACACTCAAACTAATAGAAGAAAAACTAGGGAAGCATCTGGAACACATGGGCACTGGAAAAAATTTCCTGAACAAAACACCAATGGCTTATGCTCTAAGATCAAGAATCGACAAATGGGATCTCATAAAACTGCAAAGCTTCTGTAAGGCAAAGGACACTGTGGTTAGGACAAAACGGCAACCAACAGATTGGGAAAAGATCTTTACCAATCCTACAACAGATAGAGGCCTTATTTCCAAAATATACAAAGAACTCAAGAAGTTAGACCGCAGGGAAACAAATAACCCTATTAAAAAATGGGGTTCAGAGCTAAACAAAGAATTCACAGCTGAGGAATGCCGAATGGCTGAGAAACACCTAAAGAAATGTTCAACATCTTTAGTCATAAGGGAAATGCAAATCAAAACAACCCTGAGATTTCACCTCACACCAGTGCGATTGGCTAAGATCAAAAACTCAGGTGACAGCAGATGCTGGCGAGGATGTGGAGAAAGAGGAACACTCCTCCATTGTTGGTGGGATTGCAGACTGGTAAAACCATTCTGGAAATCAGTCTGGAGGTTCCTCAGAAAATTGGACATTGAACTGCCTGAGGATCCAGCTATACCTCTCTTGGGCATATACCCAAAAGATGCCTCAACATATAAAAGAGACACGTGCTCCACTATGTTCATCGCAGCCTTATTTATAATAGCCAGAAAATGGAAAGAACCCAGATGCCCTTCAACAGAGGAATGGATACAGAAAATGTGGTACATCTACACAATGGAATATTACTCAGCTATCAAAAACAACGAGTTTATGAAATTCGTAGGCAAATGGTTGGAACTGGAAAATATCATCCTGAGTGAGCTAACCCAATCACAGAAAGACATACATGGTATGCACTCATTGATAAGTGGCTATTAGCCCAAATGCTTGAATTACCCTAGATCCCTAGAACAAATGAAACTCAAGACGGATGATCAAAATGTGAATGCTTCACTCCTTCTTTAAATGAGGAAAAAGAATACCCTTGGCAGGGAAGGGAGAGGCAAAGATTAAAACAGAGACTGAAGGAACACCCATTCAGAGCCTGCCCCACATGTGGCCCATACATATACAGCCACCCGATTAGACAAGATGGATGAAGCAAAGAAGTGCAGACCGACAGGAGCCGGATGTAGATCGCTCCTGAGAGACACAGCCAGAATACAGCAAATATAGAGGCGAATGCCAGCAGCAAACCACTGAACTGAGAATAGGTCCCCTATTGAAGGAATCAGAGAAAGAACTGGAAGAGCTTGAAGGGGCTCGAGACCCCAAAAGTACAACAATGCCAAGCAACCAGAGCTTCCAGGGACTAAGCCACTACCTAAAGACTATACATGGACTGACCCTGGACTCTGACCCCATAGGTAGCAATGAATATCCTAGTAAGAGCACCAGTGGAAGGGGAAGCCCTGGGTCCTGCTAAGACTGAACCCCCAGTGAACTAGTCTATGGGGGGAGGGCGGCAATGGGGGGAGGGTTGGGAGGGGAACACCCATAAGGAAGGGGAGGGGGGAGGGGGATGTTTGCCTGGAAACCGGGAAAGGGAATAACACTTGAAATGTATATAAGAAATACTCAAGTTAATAAAAAAAAAATAAAAAAAAAGGAAAAAAAAAAAAAAAAAAAAAAAAAAAAAAAAAAATCAAGATCCCATGAAGCTAAACACTAAGGGGGCAAGCCTGTAAGCCTAGCACTTGAGAGGCAGAGGCTGGAGGAACATGAGTTCTAAGCTAGCCCTTGTAACAAAGCAAGTTTGATGCTAACCTGGGATATATGAGACCCCATTTCCAAACAAAACAAAACAAAACAAAGCCCCAAAATAAACAATTTATTCACTCCACAAATAAAAGAACCTTTATAGTTTTAAAAACTGAAGAACCCAAAGACCATCTTCTGTTACATAGCTGTTTTTTTTTTGACATTTATCACATTAGAAATTAGAAGTGAAAAATTAAAATATTTGTTTTACTTAAAAATAGCAATAAACTCATTGGCAGTAATAATGTAAGAAATGTATTTAAATAAAAAATTTCAATTGAAAAAAATAGGTGAGAGTAGACTGACACATTTGATAACCTCCTTACTGCAATTGCAGTAGTAGAAGAGTTGTGGAATCTGGTTTTTAGAAGGTTGATTTCTTTTTATCTTATGTTTTGTCTGCACGTACGTTTGTGCACCACATGCATCCGGTGCCCATGAAAGGCCAGAAGGTGGTGCTGGATCCTGCAGAAGAGGAGAGTTCCAGAGTTGTGCTAGGAGTTAAAGCTGGCTTTCTGGAAGAGGAGGCGTTTCTGAGCCACACAGCCATCTCTCCAGCCAATGAGGCCACCTTTAACTGTTTTTGCCTTCAATTTATTACAACTCCTTTTGTTGGTAGCTTTTTCTTCTCTTTTGAAGTCTACTAAATGAAGTATATAAAGGAAAGAAAGCTTTAAATAGATATGTGTTCATTGAAAACCAAGAAGCAGTTTAGCAGTCTTTTCTAGCACTCATAGAAAGGCAAAGGGTTATGACAAAATCTGACAAGTGATCGCCAACCTGGAAAGGGTTAGCATTAGTGGAACATGAAGAGCACGTTCCTTAGTGAACAGGTAAGAACATGAACGCTTACTGAGGAGCCGCACAGAAAGGGCGAGCATTGTCAGCATCAAAACTCCCTCACTGGGCTGCAGTGGGGCTCAGTGTTTAAGAGCGCTGGCTGCTCTTCCAGAGATCCAGGGTTTTATTCCCAGCAACCACACAGCAGCTTGCGAGTGTCTTTATCTCCGGTACCAGGAGATCCAACTCCCTCTCACACATATACATGTAAGCAAAACACCAATGCACATAACATAGAAATAAATAAAATTTAAGGAAACTTTGATCACTCAATATAAAATGCACTGTTTCTTATGACAAGGTAGAGTTCCCTCCCTACTGTAACCGTCCTAACCACTATTATTTAGGGGCCAGTAGGTCTCAGAACCAATTAAATGTATGCAAAGATCTACTTTTCATATAGTGAGTATTATTACACACTAATGGTAACCTTGGAAACGAAGTGTGCAGGGCATGCAAAACTCTTTTCTTTGGTTTAAGCAAAACAGAATTACAAATGTTTCAGTTGTTTTTTGAAAAGAAAGCATTAACACTGGACTCAAAGTATAATTCTGAAGTCCTGAAGTGAATCACTGCTGCCAAAAGAAATATGAGAAAGCTCAGACACAGCATGTGAGAGCTCCTCCTCAGGAAATCCTTGTGGTTCACTGTTCCTGTAAATCCTAGCTGACAGAAACACAATCCACAGTACCAGAAAGAATTCCACTAAGTGGGAAAATAGCCGAGAGTTTTGGGTTGTGCTAGGGTTTTTCTGGTGGTTGAAGCATATTTCTGCAATAAAAATAAAAGCAGACAAGAAAGCCCCAATTTTTTTGTTGAACAAAAGGTTCAAGAACTTGGCTCATCCAGGTCTTATCTTTAGGGCACTTCATGGTGTCCCCCACCTGTGTGCCCCATACTCAGACATTAGGTCCTATCCAATGTCTCTGTGAAGCCTGGACCACTCCTTTAATGCAGTCTTGGGTTGTTCGTTTGTCTTTAATAGTCCATGATAACATTCCATAAAAGTGTCAATGCCGTTATTTTAAAACAAAGTTCACTTCAGAAATGAACAGGCTGGATAAAATACTTTCCTTCCTAAACTATCTCTCACAATGTGCTTCAAACACAACAGAACAAGATACAAATTCCAGGTCTAGAACTGGAGAAGAATTAGTCAAAGATGGCAGGAGGTGGCAATTCTAATAATAAGTGGTGTAGGTACCCAGGGGAAGGAAAGACTAAAAGACAAACTACAAATGGGTTGGAGGTTGAGACAACTGAAGAGGATCACAGCCTGGAGGGCCTGATGGTGGTCTTCGGCCCACCAGAATGATGATTCCATCAGTAGCTTTGCAGCACTGCAGACACCCACCAGGCATCTCAGGCCACACCATATCCAAGAGCCTGCCAAGGACAGAAACAGTGAGCAAACTGTGTTCCTGGAACAGCATGTCTCCATGGAGAAGGCCTCATACTGGAAGTGTGACCCTATTTCAGTTTTCTGAGGGCTTGGATTCCAGGGGTGCACTACCATGGGCAGCAAGAAGGTGAGTTTCTTTACAGAACTGTGTCGCTGTGCCCTCACTTTTAACTTTGAAACTTGAGACTTGCAAGAATTCTAGCTGACTAGTAGATTATTTCTCCTTGAATTTCATATAATTTAAGTGAATTCTGGTTATTAGAAGACACCTGTTGGAGTATCTGGCTAACTGGGGCAGAGGTAGAAACTTGGAAAGGCAGGTGTCTAAGTCAACCCTGCCTCCTTCAGAAATGGCTCCTCCCTGGGTGACTTCCTTTATACTGACATGAAAAACACCACCGATGTTCAACTGAGCTATAGACTTCACTCCTGTGGACTTAAACAACCATGGATAGGTGGTACTTAGAAGACAAACTGGTATCTGCTTTTCTTGTCATCACTCTGTAAACAAGAATGCAACATTTACATTATATCATGTGCATCAGTGCCTAGTGAAGGTATGGCATACATTGGAGGGTATGTACAGGGTACATGCAAACACCATCTCATTTTGTAAATGGGACTTGAGCATCTGTTGACTTTGCTATCTATGGGAAGGATCAAGGCTTCATTGAACCAGTCCTCCATAATTGTGCCATTGGTCAGGGCTTATTAAAACTTTTTCTACCTGTGTTCCATTTTTTCCTGATCAAGTTTATGCAATATTATGTAGATAGATATGGAAAAGAGGTAAATAAATATTTTGCTGATAATAAATTGTAAATTTATTTTAAATAACTTTTTAGCAGACATATAATTTTACCGTAAACAACTTTAAGCAAGTTTGTATGTTATTGGGTTAGAAGTGCTTGCCTGTCATAAAGAACTAAATCATGATGGCTCTTTGGTCCTGCAGGACAGTACAGCATCTTCAGCGTTGTTCAGTGTTGACTGATACTTGATTTTTACAATCATCAGTGCTGAGTGTGCTGCTTCACATAAATATGTCTCTGTGTGTAAATATGTCGTGCAAAGTGGCAGAAGTGTGCATTGCAGGCCATGTCAGGAAAATTCTGTGATCCTGTCCTAATATCAAGTCATTTCTTAAAAGAAAATTTAAACTCTAGTCAGCAATTCAGACCTTCTGACAATGCAGTCCAAAGTATATTGAAACTTTCATGCTCAGAAATGATTTTAAGACAACATTCAGATGAACAGGGGTGGTGCCTACATTTCTAATTTCAACAATTCCACGTTGAACAATGGTGATGTTTACAGAAACATAAAACAGCAGCAAAGCAACAGTTAGAGGAGAAAACAGCAAGTCAGGAGTAACCCTGAGCCACACGGAATGGGTAGTGCATGAATGCACCACCAGCACTCAGGAGACATATAAGGGGAAGGCTCTAGATTTTAGGGTCAGAATAGGCTCCAGAGGGAGATCCTAACTAGAAGGCCCAAGGGCTTGGGAGGAGGTGGGGGGGTATGTGTGCCTGAGTGACAGATAGCCAATGTGAATTATACAGCCTTAAATACTAGCCATCGGGAGAGTTAGCCTACTGAATACATAGATTCAATATTTTAGAAAGCAAATACAGTGGCAGACCTATATCAGACACAGGTATAGACAACAGGGGGCTGGAGAGATGGCTCAGTGGTCAAAGGCACTTGCTGCTCTAGCAGAGGACCTGGGTTTGGTTTGAAAGTACCTACTGGGTGGTTTACACGCTACCTTCTGATTTCTATGGGCATCAGATATACACACGAGCACAGACATACACGAAGGGAAAACGTTCATAAGTGTAAAATCAAATAAATCTGAACAACAAAAAAGAAATCTGGCAACATATATCACTGGCAAGGGTGTGGCAAACAGGTATGTTATACACTAAATTAGGTAGGAAATAGAAACACATCTATCCACTGGCCCACCACTTCTAATATGAGGTGTCGAGCCTTGATATTCCTACATTATTTGAGTTAACGTATAATATTACATTTCATATTATATAATACATTCAAGTAATTCTTGAAAACAATGAACTCAACACAAGCCCTACTGATAAAAAAGGTATCAGTGTCCAATCAAGTGTTACTTTAGCAAATGAACAAAGTCATCTTGTGCTGTTTTCCATACTAAAAGTAATGATTTAATATATTACATATGTCTTTATTTTAAGTATCAGGACTATATTTAAGCCACATTGTTGGATCTGGCAAAATGCTAACTACTGTCAGATGTTAGTCATTAGGGCTTGCCAGTCTATATTAAGCACAACAGGAACAGGAAAGCCACCACACTGGCGACTACTACTGCGGTGTAAGGACCAAAGCACTGGCACAGAAACCTGCAGCTGCAATAGCAATATCTGGGAAGGGATCTGTTATGCAGACTTCCCACCTACACAAGTCTATGCTCATCTTGCTGCAGAGGCCCAAGAATGATTTCTAGTCCCATTACAGAAGTCAGCAAATCACTAATTTTTCTCTTCAAATGTATATTAACTTGTATGTGGTACAAAGTCAGTCAGTCATATATTTTCAGAAGTTTATACCATGTCAACAGTACCTATAAAAGATGCTAATTTTAAAATGAAAGTTTTAAGGAAAAGGCACTAACAATTAAAAAGATAGACAACTGTCAGCAAATCACAATTTCTTGCTTTAAAACATTAAAAAAAAGACTTTTATCTTTGAGTATAACTGATCACACAGATGTAAAGTCAGGGCATGGTGGAACAGGCCTGTAGTTCCCACACTGTCAGTAGGCTGAGGTGGGGGATCACTCAAGCCCAGGGTTTGACAGCAGCTGAGGTAACATGATGAGGACCTTTCTTAAGAAGCAGACAAGCCATAGGTCTCACTATGACATCACATACAAAGTGGATATTCTTTTGGGGGAGGCTGTTAATGAAAAAGGTAAATGCCTTCATGTGATATGACTTCCTCACTTCTCTCAGGCTAACTTCAGAATACATGGAATGTGCTGAGGAGACTGTCACTATCACACCAAGACTGTCACTATCAGGTAATCAGTTTCTAAAATATTAAATGAGTACTTTAAAGAGTCAAAACTCAAATCAAATCAACAAACTATACAATGAAAAATGCAAGTTTCTTTTCCTATAGAAACCAGTATCTATTTGCTTGTCTTTAACCCAATAAATGACTGTAAAGTATAATCTAAAATGAACTACAAACTGCCTTTCACCTCTTAAAGCACTGGAAAATATCATAGGCTAGTATCCTGCTAGATTAAAAATTTAAAACAATAGGAAATATTTGTTGGAGCTTACATATTTTAGCACACCTTCTAAAATACTACTTATTCCAAAAGCCCCAAATCAATGCACTTAATTGATCTTTAACATCAACAGAGACAAAACCTAATGGCAGAATTTAAAAATATTAAAAGGACGCATAAAATATATTCCAACTTAAGTACTCACAGGCAGCATAGTTTTCAGAGCTCCAGTTTCCTCGCTGAGAAATGCACTGCCTCCTGCCCATACTCTCTCTGCTGCAGACTTGTTTCTACGATTCCCACTTGTTTCTCCAGAGCCACAGGACAAAATGGCCACTGGACTGGAGGGCGTGTCTGTCATTACTAAGCAGTTTTCCATCAGAAGCAGTGCTTTGAAAAAACCTGACCATCATTTCAGTGCTGTTACTCAGCAACACTGAGCATGGGGCTTGAGAAGCCTTCAAAGGATGGTAGCTAGCACTAGTGTATATTTCAAGTTCATTTATACAGCAGTAGAGCAGGCAGGACACAGATTCACACCTCTTCTTGTCTGCCGGCTTCTAAACATTTTCACTGACATGAATATCATCCAATTAATGTACCGTGGGCAGAAAGTTTCTAAAGGAGTAATGTTTAGCCCTCTGTGCATAATGAAAATGTTCTTAAGACAACACTACCTAAATCAAAAACAAAATAAAAATCAAACTCATCAAAAAGGAGAAAGCTGACTTTTTGTAGCTTATAGATGAACTGACTGAACAGCAGTCAACTGTGAATTGGTCTTAGTCTAGAGGAGCGCTAGCAAATGTTGGTTGTGGAGTGTGCCCTGGCCTTGACAATATCAAGCTTTCATAGCTTTGGTAATCTGCCTGACTGGTGCTATATGCTGGGTCAGGCACTTATAACTATCATTTTCAGTTGATCTTTCTTTTAAAAAAGCCAAAACATCAAACACATTCTATATAACATTATGTGAGAAGAACATACAAATATCATTAAAATGAAGTTTGGATGCTAAGAAATCATATCAACTTAATACTCTCTTTGCCTACTCCAAATTTGAAAATACACACACACACACACACACACACACACACACACACACACACACACACACACAGAGGTGCATGCCTACTATCTCAGCACTCTGTGGATGAAGGAGGCAGGAGGATCAGGAGTTCTAAGACTTTCTTGGATACACAGGTAAGATCAAGACTAATCTGCCATCAGACAGACAGACAGACAGACAGACAAACCAATCACGAAAGCAAGCAAGATATGCTGAAGTAGAAAGTCCATTTTCTTTTTTCTTTTTTTTTTCTTTTTTTTCTTTTTTTTTTTTTTTATTAACTTGAGTATTTCTTATATACATTTCGAGTGTTATTCCCTTTCCCGGTTTCCGGGCAAACATCCCCCTCCCCCCTCCCCTTCCTTATGGGTGTTCCCCTCCCAACACTCCCCCCATTGCCGCCCTCCCCCCATAGACTAGTTCACTGTGGGTTCAGTCTTAGCAGGACCCAGGGCTTCCCCTTCCACTGGTGCTCTTACTAGGATATTCATTGCTACCTATGGGGTCAGAGTCCAGGGTCAGTCCATGTATAGTCTTTAGGTAGTGGCTTAGTCCCTGGAAGCTCTGGTTGCTTGGCATTGTTGTACTTTTGGGGTCTCGAGCCCCTTCAAGCTCTTCCAGTTCTTTCTCTGATTCCTTCAATAGGGGACCTATTCTCAGTTCAGTGGTTTGCTGCTGGCATTCGCCTCTATATTTGCTGTATTCTGGCTGTGTCTCTCAGGAGCGATCTACATCCGGCTCCTGTCCGTCTGCACTTCTTTGCTTCATCCATCTTGTCTAATTGGGTGGCTGTATATGTATGGGCCACATGTGGGGCAGGCTCTGAATGGGTGTTCCTTCAGTCTCTGTTTTAATCTTTGCCTCTCCCTTCCCTGCCAAGGGTATTCTTTTTCCTCATTTAAAGAAGGAGTGAAGCATTCACATTTTGATCATCCGTCTTGAGTTTCATTTGTTCTAGGGATCTAGGGTAATTCAAGCATTTGGGCTAATAGCCACTTATCAATGAGTGCATACCATGTATGTCTTTCTGTGATTGGGTTAGCTCACTCAGGATGATATTTTCCAGTTCCAACCATTTGCCTACGAATTTCATAAACTCGTTGTTTTTGATAGCTGAGTAATATTCCATTGTGTAGATGTACCACATTTTCTGTATCCATTCCTCTGTTGAAGGGCATCTGGGTTCTTTCCATTTTCTGGCTATTATAAATAAGGCTGCGATGAACATAGTGGAGCACGTGTCTCTTTTATATGTTGAGGCATCTTTTGGGTATATGCCCAAGAGAGGTATAGCTGGATCCTCAGGCAGTTCAATGTCCAATTTTCTGAGGAACCTCCAGACTGATTTCCAGAATGGTTTTACCAGTCTGCAATCCCACCAACAATGGAGGAGTGTTCCTCTTTCTCCACATCCTCGCCAGCATCTGCTGTCACCTGAGTTTTTGATCTTAGCCAATCGCACTGGTGTGAGGTGAAATCTCAGGGTTGTTTTGATTTGCATTTCCCTTATGACTAAAGATGTTGAACATTTCTTTAGGTGTTTCTCAGCCATTCGGCATTCCTCAGCTGTGAATTCTTTGTTTAGCTCTGAACCCCATTTTTTAATAGGGTTATTTGTTTCCCTGCGGTCTAACTTCTTGAGTTCTTTGTATATTTTGGAAATAAGGCCTCTATCTGTTGTAGGATTGGTAAAGATCTTTTCCCAATCAAAGATAGTATTTTCAGCAAATGGTGCTGGTTCAACTGGAGGGCAACATGTAGAAGAATGCAGATCGATCCATGCTTATCACCCTGTACAAAGCTTAAGTCCAAGTGGATCAAGGACCTCCACATCAAACCAGACACACTCAAACTAATAGAAGAAAAACTAGGGAAGCATCTGGAACACATGGGCACTGGAAAAAATTTCCTGAACAAAACACCAATGGCTTATGCTCTAAGATCAAGAATCGACAAATGGGATCTCATAAAACTGCAAAGCTTCTGTAAGGCAAAGGACACTGTGGTTAGGACAAAACGGCAACCAACAGAAAGTCCATTTTCAATAAAGGTCCTGGACTGTATGAAACGGAAGGCTGTGGATGAGCCAGGATGATTCCCCTGATAAAACATAGATGGCGATATTCTACCAGCTACATATTGCAGTGCACGTTTAAGTACAGGATGTCTTCAAATATCTTATTTCAAATTAAAGAGAGTGGGCACTTTGGTTCGCTTATCTGTGGTGGGCCTAGCACCATGGAGTCTCAGTGGATACTTGAAGCAGTACTCAGAAGTCCGGAGACAAAAGACTTATTAATACACTACCCGTAGCTCAGACCTTTTCACTCCTAAATCCTTAAGGCAGTTTTATTTCTGGGTGCTTGGGGGAACACTTGGAACAAATCTAGAGAAAACTAGGACTAAACCCGGGGTTCCAGCCTAAACCATTAGTAGACTCCCTTCATGTAGTTCTAGTTATGCAAGATTCCAAAAGCCCAATCGCATTTACTCAATCCACCAGATGGCTTTGGAGCTCTTGGAACACAGCAAAGCAATAGTTGGTTCTAAGAAATTGCCTGGCATGATCTTACCGTAACTGGGAGATAGGCACTGGAGAGTACGTGATTCATTCCGAATCTTACTGTTAATGAATGTAAGTCAGCTTCTTAACCCAGATTCTTTCAACAATGCTTGTAAAATACTGAAAAAGTGTAAGGTTAAGTGCATGAAGTACTGGTAGTCACAGAAAGAATACAGCAGATAACAGGAGTGTAGCACAAGCCTAGAGAGTGTCTGAGCAACGAGCCGGGTGGAGCTCTCGAACCCAGGACTTTGAGGCAGCACGGCGAGAGCCTGTGTAAGAACAAACCCTCAAATGTAAACAGCTGGTGCATCACAGCTCTGGACAATGAGCTTACGTATTAACAGAGGCCATAAGGGTATGGAAAAGGACTGCAGTGTTGCTGGGTGGTAAAGTGCTTGGGGAACACTCATGTGACCGTTGGTTATATCAGCAGGACCACAACCATAAAAAACAGGTTACTTTTTTCAAATGTCTAAATTTTAAAAATAAATCAGGAAATCCTTATTTGAGCCCAGAGGATATGTAATAAAGTAAAAAAAGAAAACATAGAAGCAAACAGGGAAAAGATAGGTTTGCTCTCCAACATTAATTTTTATAATTTTATTAAATTTTATAATTTACATATCTATGTAATTTCTTTTGCATAGCTAAGTTAGTTTCAGTGGTCTACCTTTTATGATGCTGGGTTGGGACTTAAGAGCATTGATAGTCTTTTATTAACAGTGGTAAAAGTAACAATGTTGCCAAGCTTCTCAGCTACTATTTGGAATTAGATTTTTTTTTTAAATAATAGGATTTAGGCTTTATGATCTATAACTGAAACAAAAGACTCAATTTAAGGAAGCATGTCTTACATCTAGTTATCTCAGAGAGCAAACTCCATCAACAGACGCCCATGCCCATGTGTCTGCACTTCCTTCCATTAGTCGGTACTCAGAGTAGCAATGTACGCAGGGAGGAAGACACCATAACACTCCGTACAATGCCCGTTGCTCTTAAAAGACCGGTAAGAGCTTTTAAAATATGAAGAAAGAAGCTTTACGCAAGTAAGAGCGGGGCTTTTAAATGACCTCATACATTTAATGTGGGAGGTGTTTCTGAGTCAGTTCCCTCGTTCTCATTCATTCAGCTGAGGTGCTGCCATGGGTACAAAGGACAAATGGGACTGCTGCCAATACACAGCGAACATTTACAACCTATGTGAAGCATTAAAGATGTAGGTGAGAGAAGATCAAGATTACAAGGTGAAAAAATGATCTTTTCAGTCAAGAATAAAGGGGGAAAGGAAGAAGAAAGTCAACAGACACAAGAAAGCCTTTGACAGTAACATTCCCAAGAACAAAGATTCGATGGCAATACAAAGGTTCCACAAGCTGAGCATGACAGGGCACACATACCAGTAATCTGGCTACTCAGGGGGCTGAGGCCAGAGGACCACAAGGACAGCCTGGGCTGAAACTGGCCTTTTGGGTGTAAAGTTCTTATTTTCCCATGGAGGAGAAGCAGGGTTTGAGAGTGAGCAGAATCTCTCAAACTTTCTTCAATTAAATTACTATATGAAAACTTGAGCCAGGTATGGTGGTGTTTGCCTGTAAACCCAGGATTTGGGAGGCTGAGACAAGAGGATCCCAAGTTTAAGGCCAGTCTAAGGTATAGGTATACAGTGAACAAGATCCTGTCTCGAAAGAAGAATGAGAAATTTAGAAAGACTGAAATCAGGAATTTAATGCATTTCTCAGGTGACTAGAGAATACTATCTCTCTAAATATCTTAGTGATGTAGCAACAGCCATCTTGGCATTCAGTATTTATTTTGTATCTTACTCCTGTCAGACATGATGCCTGACCATCAGTTTCTAAATATTTTTTCTTTTCTTTCTGGTACTGATGCCTGAATATAAGGCCTATATATGCTAATAAGCAAGTGCCCCACAACAGCAGCTCTTAAATCTGGGTTCTGCTGCTGTTTAATCACTGAGTGGCTGAAGACTGCCCTTAGGGTTGGTACAGTGGGCCCCCAAATTCTCTGCCCTTAGTGGTGGAATGGCTGGTAGAAGGTTCCGATTAAAGCAAACAATGTTAAGGCTGGGTGTGGCTCACACCTTCAATCTCAGTACTGGGGAGGCAAAGGCAGGAGGACCTTCGTGAGTTTAAAGCCAGCCAGGACTACATAGTGAGAGCCTCCTATGGTCTCATATATAACATACAAAACCCAACAAACAAAGAAACAAACATCAAACCTCCTTAGAGAAGGAGGCTCCACTGTAAGGTAGCAACTGTGGAAGTACACTGGAATGTAGCCCCTGAGGGACTGAGGGGCTCAGATTCTTCCAGAGGACTGGGAAGCAGGCCTGAGAAGTCTCCTATTCCCTCCCTCCTTCAGTCACTCTTTTAGACCACCTTTCAGATTATGAAGACTTACAGCTGAGCCGGGGATGACTGAAAACACAGTAAAACTCACTAATAATCCAGAAAATGTAAATTAGAACAAGATACCTTAACAAGAGGATGAGGAGGTAACATGGGTTGAGTTTCACTGTTCCTCTAAAGGACCTGAGTTTGGTCCCCAGCACTGCCAGGTGGCTCATAATCACTCCCAGGGGATCCAATGCCTCTGGTCTCTGTCCCCACACACAAACCCACATAGCACACATATACACATAACTAAAGAATAGTAAAAAACTAAATCTTAAAAAGATACTTTGAGAATTAAAATGGATTAAGAAAGAGGTAAAAAGAATGTAAGCGGTCAAAGGCTCACAAGAGTGGGTGAGCTGACCCTGCCCCTTGCCAGCTGTAGCATTTAGGAGAGCACGCCAAGCACTTTGCCTGGGCAGCACAGTAGGGCTGGGTCCTGGTGGAAGGTGTGCAACCCCGCACTCCCACAACCCCACACTCCCACAACCCCGCACCTGTGGTCGTCAGAGCAAGCAGTAGGGCTATCCCTGCCTCTCACCAGTTGTGGTACTAGGGAGAACTGGCCCTGACCCTTGCCTGGGCAACACATTGGAACTGGTGGTCCTGATGGTGAAGGAGTGGGTGAGCTAGCCCAAAGGGTGTGAGAGCTTGGGAGCCTGGGTTGTGAGTAAGCCACCCCAAGGATACAAGAGCTCAAGAACTGACTCTGCCTCCTGCCAATGGCATCACTAGGTAACCTAGCCAGAGCAGCACTTGAGAGCTCCCACACTGTGGCAGATAAGGGAGAGCCAGTGGACTGACCGGCTCAACTGCCACCACGATCCAGGGCTTTGAGTTGGCATACCCCAAATCTACATCATCTGTGAACTGTTGAGGTGCATGAAAGGGCCCGACCAACCTGCTGTTCCAAAGCTGCAGGATCTCCATGACAAAAGGCAGCAACAGGATAACCAGGAAGAGTCCTGGTGAGGATCCATTATTCATGGTGTCACATAAGCCAGAGACCTCCAACCAAACCAATGACACATTGCAATGAACATATGCAAGTCAAGATGTGTAGACAGAAGGGTATACTGTGGGGCACAGTGTGACACAATACAGCTTCCATGATGAGATGTTTTCTATGTTTTGTTTTGCGTTTGTGTGTTTTGTTATTGTGGGGGGAGGGGATGGGGAGGTGAGTGGGATTGGGGTGCATGATGTGAAACTCACAAAGTATCAATAAAAAGCTTTTTAAAAGGATATTCTTGGGATGCCTTTCAAAACTAAACCTTTTTTATTTTAATGAGGTATCAGCCTCTCTGGTAAAGTCTGTGACATGTATGAGCTGGACTTCTGACTTTCTCTGAAACATCATTAGAGTGCACAGTATTACACCAAATACATGAAAAGCACTGACACACTTTCTCAGGGGACGAGAGGCTGGGCCTCTGGCCGATGTAGTCTGGCTTATTGCGCTTCCAGTGCACCTCTCATATTCCAGCATACCTCTTGTATCAAAGACATGGGTAAGCTACACTGGACACTGACCAATCTTGCTGTTAAACTGGATATCAATTTAAATTCTTCCAGTTGGGGGTATTGGTCAGAAATCTGGCAGGGGGAAGGAGAACAGAGGTTCACATTTTCTTCCTCTTGTGGCTTTTTTGAGATAGGGTTCTACTACAAAGTTCATGTTTGTCTCAAATATGCAATCCTCCGGTCTGAGTCCGTCCCTAGAGCTAGGCATTGCAGGCTTGCACCACGCTGCTCTCTGCTTCGTTACGCCCATGGATTCTTTGTTTTATGAGGACTGCAACAGTGATCTGTACTGATCTGTGCAGTGAGCTAACCACTGATTTCTAACCTGAAATTCCCTTTGGGGATAGGTAGGTTTCTGTTTACAGCTGATACAGATGCAAAACACGCATCTCTCATTTCAAAGGTGTTAAAAGATCACTTATTCTGAGGCTGGAGAGATGGCTCAGTAGGTGAAGCTATCTCATATAAGTCTGACGACACAAGTTCAAATCCTGAGAATTCATATAAACTAGGCATAGTCTCATGCTCGTAGTTTAGGAGATAGAGAGATGGAAGGAAGAGTCAAGAAACTCCCAAAGCTCATGGGCTATCCTGGCCTCCACAGTATCGATAACATGATACTCTCGCCTCAAACAAGGGGGAAGGTAAGAACCTATAACCAATTTGTCTTCTGACCTATGTTGTGGCACGGTGCATACCTGAACTAATGCACATGAATGCTTGCATATACACATATACATATATACCCATACATCATATTACACATACACAGCAATGATGCAAAAAGAGGTCATTTATTCTGGAGCCAAATACCAGTGATGGTGGCAGGAGAACATTGGGCTCCAGCCTGGCAATGGTTTGTTTCATGAAGTGCTTACAGTAATAGAATAGTGGGAATTTTTGATCCTGATTTCTGCCATTGGCCTCAGATACTATTTCATGACATTCTAGGCTTTTGAGTTGGTGGAAGCTAGGGGTCTGTTTAAACATTCCCAATAGATTTACCTAATAATCACAAGGATGTTATGTCACTTAAAGCTGGGCAATAAATGGTTATCTAGAAGGCAGCTGAAGACAGCCCAAGGTAAAATTGAGCCCCCAACCTGTAAGATTCTAGTTCTCTATAGTCAGTCAGTTGGCCTTGTAGAATGTTTAACACATGTGTAGTGTTTCTTTTCTGGGAACTTTGTTTTACACTCTTATAGTATTGAGTATCTACAAACAGGTCAAATTAGCAAAATCCGACAGTGCACTGGCTGAGTGAGAGTCAAATCATAGCTGGCAAGGAAAGATGTGTCTAACGAGTTCTCTGCTCAGCAGAGTTTAACTAGGAACTGTGCACAGCCTAGGTGAGCTGGTCTGAGTCCTAGGAGCCTAGGAGCCTGGGCCTGAGGAGCTCTTGGTACTGTTTGGGGTCTGAGAAATCACAAAACCATGGGTAGCCCACATATGCTTTGAGTCTGGATTGGTTTTTCCTTGGAGACCCTACAATGATCTTAAAAGTTGAACATACTGTAGAACAGACTTATGGCCAGTGGTGGCTGAGTCAACACTGAGCTAGGCTTGTGGTGTCCTGGGAAAATCATTTCAACTTGTTGGCTGTGTATTCAACATGAGTGTATAGCTCGTTGCTTTTGAACACATTGGTGGTGCTGAAATGTGTTCTGGACAATAAATGAAACCTACAATTCAAAATATGAATAACGCCTTTGCCGAATATCTTAGCTAACATTTTTATGGTATCCAAAGAGGAGATACTGTATTTAAAAAAAGCTCTCTGATCCAAAATTAAATATCTGTACAAGAGTAACTGGTCTGGAGGAGACAAAAGCCTAACCACTAGTCCTTTAGACTGCTTTAAAAGTCATAGTTATATGCCAACAGGCCATTGGTTAGAAGGTGATACTTCACAGAATCCTACAGACTGCAGATGCTGTGGGCCTATAACAGCTGGTCTCATAAAGGGATGACTCTTCTTTAAGGTTTGGCCTTTCCACTCTTTTGGATTTTTGCACAACTGCCTAGTGGTCACAGATTTCTCTGATGTTACTGTCTCCTATTCAAGTGAGTTTATTACTGCAGTTGAAATCATGGAGATTCATGGCTGTGCCACTGAAGCAACTGACAGGGCAATCTGTTGGGGTGATCCTCTTGTGCAGTGTATGAAGGTTGTCCTGGTATTATTTAAATGTTGATTCCTGAACAGCAGAGAGCCGGGTGCTGGCCAGGCTTTGGAAATGTTATTGTATGGATCATCACTTGCCTCAGTATTTCATAAATACAAACCCTCATCCCCTTCTGATTGGCTTAATAAAGAGTGACAACCAGTAGCCGAGAAGGTGAGGGAAGGCGGGACTTCCAGGCCGAGAAAGGAACTCTGGGGAAGAATCAGGCACAGGGATTTGCCAGTGTGGCAAGGAGATGGAAAGAATGGATGCTAGGACTGAATGAGAGGTGACAGGCCACAGGGCAGATGTGAACGAGGATTACTCCGGTTAGAGCTAGCTAGGAGGTAGCCATCTAAGGCCTAAGCTGTAATAATGACAGTAAGTCTCTGTGCCATTACTTGGGAGCTGGCAGGTCAGAGACAGTATGGCAACAATTATCATTCTAAACTAATTAGAGCATACAATGTTAATTTGTGCTGTTTCTCTTTATAGTTCTTTATTTTTAATTAATTAATTAATTAATTAATTAATATATTTGTTTATCTTTGTTTTTCTGTGTAGCCTTGGCTGTACCAGAACTTGCTCTGTAGACCAGACTGGCATCAAACTCAGAGCTCTGTCTGCCTCTGCCTCCCAAATAATGGGATTAAAGGTGTGCGCCACCACAGTTGGGCAATTTTTAATTCTTTAAAAATTGTAGGCTTTTTACACATTTAAAAAAATTTTGCTACTTTACAGAATAGTACAGATTCCTTATGTTTATTTGGATTATTTTCCCCAAGCTCCATGAGCTAAACCCCTGACTTCTGAAAATAACTTACAAGACTATAAATTGTCCCATGAGTACTGCTTTGGCTGTACTTCATAAATTATGAAGGAGGGTAGTTCGTCTTACAGTTTTGTGATTACCATCTTGATTTCTTCTTTAGCTCACAACTTACTTTAGTATTGGTAAGGGATGTGTGTCATGGGTGATTATTTTTCTCCATGTGTCTCTCAGACTTGTAATTCTAACCCTAACTGTTTTGATCTATATCAACCTGTATTCCTTTACCATTTCCATCCCATGTGGATTTAGTTAGTCGGAAAACCTACAGAGCAGTAGTTGACTGCATTCTTCTACCTAAAGTCACAACTCCTACAGGTATTTTCTTCTCTTTTAACTTGAATTTTGACTGTATTCCAGAAAATACTTTATTTCCTTAGCCCTTAGGTTTACGGGATATCATAACTTCCTGTCAAAGAAAGCCAATAACCGATTCTTTGAACAGTCTATGTGAAAAGCTGGAACTCTATAGACTACAAAAGAGAAGCCTGGTGGTGATGGTGTACTGGTGGAGGCAGAGGCAAGTGGATCCCTGTGAGTTCGAGGCCAGCCTGGTCTACAGAGTGAGTTCCAGGACAGCCAGGGCTACAGAGAAACCCTGTCTCAAAAATAAATAAATAGTAAAAATAAAATTACAAACTATATTTAGCTGATGAATTAAATAAACCAATAACTTTCTCTATATGATAAGCTGAAACTAATCTATGGGATATAAAAAGAAAAGGGCATAAATAAACACTGTACATAATACGTCCTGTATAGTCTAGTCTCATAAATGAGAGTAAAAACTAAGGAACTACTCCTAACAAGAAAGGCTTGCTGTTCATAGTAGTGTACACCTTTCATTGCAGCACTTGGAAGGGAAGCAGAGACAGGCAGAGTAAGTCTGTAAGTCTGGGGCCAGCCTGGGCCTACATGACAGCTTCTAGGCCAGCCAGGGGATCACAGTGAGCCCCTATCTCAAAAGAGACAGCTGGATGTGGTGATGCATACACGCGATCATGGCATGCGGCAGAGGCGGGATGAATACCATAAGTTCAAGTCAACCTGGGCTACACATTTAAACTCTGTCTCAAATAACAAAGGGGAAAAACATGTTAACCTTCATATAGGACAATTAGCTAGAAAACGTTAATAATGTCTGCTGAATGCCTATAATGTGGCAGGTCTAAGCAACAGTTCTAGTCAATCACGTAATATCCAGCACTACTCTCCATCG
This sequence comes from Rattus norvegicus, assembly GCF_021556685.1. NCBI lineage: Eukaryota > Metazoa > Chordata > Mammalia > Rodentia > Muridae > Rattus > Rattus norvegicus. Next base: position 38,294,388 of record NC_141540.1, read on the forward strand.
TACAGCTTATTATTTCGACAGGCTACGGAGAACTTGAAGCTGAGATAAGTGACTTGCTCAAAGTCACGCTAACGAATGAAGAGCTGAAAGAGAGCTTCCTGCTTCAGACTCTACGCTTGTCTATTGTAATACCTCACAAAGAAAAGTCAAAGTACAAAATCACCACTATAAAACACACAGGCTGATGGAATAGATTTGTTGAGATCTGGTCTTTTGCTAGATATTGCAATGCTAATACTGGCCCCCAAGCTCTGGTTACCTCAAGGGCGAGAGAATCCTCACGTACACCAAGTGATGGTATATGACCTTGCCCCTTAACTTAAAACTATTGGTTGGGTGAAGATGGCCTATTGCTGGGCAGAAAGAGGTTTTGGTTCCCAGGCTTGGGGTCTAAGACTAGAGGAGAGAAGAGAGAGAAAGTGGAGAAAGGGAGAAGATGCTATGGGGTAAGGGCTCATGAGAACTGGCCATGAGGGCTGGCCAGGTGGAGTAAAAGCAGTCCGGGTGGAACATGGCAAGTCATCTATCTCAGGGTCATTAGCAAGGAAGTAGACTAAGAACATAGAGGGTAGATATCTAGTATTTAAGACTTATTATAAATATAAAAGTTATGTGTTTTTTAATCTGGAACTTAATGATCCATACTGCCAACTGAAATTAAATATTTACCACAACATATATTCACTCTTCTTTTGGCCAACTTAGCTCTAGTTTCAAGGAAGAGATAACTCTCAATTTTTAAAATCAGTTTTAGGACACAAACAGAGATGGAAGGCCGACTGCTTTGAGAAGGCAATCAGAAGCTGGGAGTAGAAAATATGCTTACATGGATGAAGTTCTTGATTCAATACGAAGCAACGAAAACACAAGGCAGGAAATAAGTGCTTTGGATTAGAAGATTCAAGTTACAAAGGTGTCAGATTTCCCAAAACTAACGTATGGATTTAATGTGATCTCAGACAAAATCTCACGAGGTTTGTTAAAGGCTGAAAGCCTCAAGCTCATCATTTCTGAAGTCATATGGAACAGTGAGTCAAGAGCAGCCAAAGGCATAATCAGGAAGATCATATGACACGGGGAAAACACAGCAAGAACTTGCCCAGTGGTGACAGCACATGACTGTCATCCGCGTTGGAGACTGAGGCAGAAGGATCACCAGTGTTGAGGAAAGGAAAGTCTGGCTTACATAGTGATACTTTGCCTTTAGAAGGAAAGGGAGGGGGAGAAGGGAGGGAGGGAGGGGGAAGGGAGGAGGAGGAAGAAGAGGAAGAAGAAGAGGAGGAGGAAGAGGAAGAGGAGGAGGAGGAAGAGGAGGAGGAGGAAGAGGAAGAAGAAGAAAAGGGAAGGAAGGAAGAAAGGAAAGAAAGAAGGAAAGAAAAAAAGAAAGAAAGAAGAAAAGCCATGCTAGATGTAGTGGTGCCAGCATTCAGGAAGTATAGTTAGCATCTTTGTGAGTCTGAACTAGACTGGTCTACATAATGAGGCCTATCTCAATAAAATAAAGTGATACTCTGATTTAATAACAAAGGCGACATATTTTAATGGGGGGAAATGATGATACCAGGCCAACCAGATATGCATATGGGGGGAAAATGGTGGATCAATTACAAAGGGCCAAAGTTTTTAGAGAAAACATGTTTGTGATTTTAGGGTTATTTGAGTATTTCCTTGAAGCATTCTCCATACAAGAGAAAAAGATCAAGTGGATTTGAATGAACTGAGGAGATTCTGTTCTTTACAATAAGCTGTTAAAAATGCAGGAGCTGCCACTTAGATGGCTCAGTGGACAAAGGCATTTGCTGCCCAGTCTGAGGGCCTGCACTTGATTGCAGGGCCTCCATGGTAGAAATAGAGAATCGACTCTTGTAAATTGTCTTCTGACCTCCGTGTGTGCATGTGTGTGCATACATGTAATAAAAATTTATTTTTAAAAATGTGCAGAAGCCACATACATACACCCTAAGAGATGTTGGGCAGATATACAATTAAGGAATTGTACCTTGGTATGTTGTTTCTTTAATAGAAAGAGAGAGCTAATGGAAAGACTCACAGTGGTCATCTTAAGTTCCACACCAGAGATGCAGAAATGAAAACACACAAAAGGACCAATACACATCTCCCAGATGGATACCGAGACTGAAAGGGTGCTGGTAAGGTACCATGTAATGAGCTCTTACACGCTGCTGACAGGAGTTTCCATAACTGTTTTGGAATGATGCTTGGGGATATCTATGTAAGCCAAATACATCTCTTTTCGATAATTCAGTATTTTTGGTTCTATGTATTTACCCAACAAAAAATATGCTTACCCAAACCGCACATTGGCTCAGAGGTTAAGAGCACTGACTGCTCTTCCAGAGGTCACACAGTGGCTCATAACCATCGCTAATGAAATTTGATGCTCCCTTTCTGGTGTGTCTGAAGACAGTGACAGTGTACTCACATACATAACATAAATAAATAAATAATAATAAACCTATAGAAAGGTTCTTAATAACACTGCTTATAACAATTTCAAAGCAGATACTACTTAATGTACGTCCCTCAGAAGACCTGACTAAAAAGAGCCATGAGATATTGTATGAAAAATAAAATGCATAGGTAATCATATAAATAAACGTCACAAAACAGCAAGAAAAAAAAAAAAGAAAAAGAGCTGGACAGAGAAAGAGCGTGTAAGTCACACCTGGCAGTGTACAGACAGTAAGAACAGATGTCACTAATCTAGGTTAATCATTATAGTTCTGAGTAGTGGTTATCCTTGGGGTGGGGACTAGAAACTGACAAACAGCAGGAAGGAGGGGCAGAGTGTTAGTGATGTTCCACTTATCATTTGCACACCCATTAATGTGTACACTTTCAGTATGTGTACATGCCTTATGTATACTCTGGTGTGTGTGTGTGTGTGTGTGTGTGTGTGTGTGTGTGTGTGTGTGAATGACCACAAAAGCAGAAAGCTGGAAAAGTCAGTCTACACATATGACAGTAGCAAAGCAGTAGACGAGGGAGCAATTCGTGCAGAGGCTAGAGAGATGTTGAGAGCATCGACTGCTCTTCCAGAGGACACGATCAATTGCCAGCACCCACGTGTTGGCTCACAACTGCTTGTTAACTCATAGGGGATCTCAGATGTCCTTCTAAGTCTCCAAGAGCACCAAGCATATGTGTGCACAGACATCCATGCAGGCAAAATATCCATGCACATAAAGTAATAAAACATAAAAGCAATGCGCTAACGAATAGAAAAGAAAACAGAAGGAGGATTCATGCAAAGCAACTTTTAAGAAGCTAGGCTAAGGGTGGAGAATACTTACTAAGCATGGGAAAGCCCTGGCTTCAATCCCTAGCACCAAGATTGTAAATAAGTAAATACATTTTGAATGATTAATGAATCTATAAATGTAAATCTAAGCAATATAATGTTATTATGGTGGGACACGACGAGGTGCACCTGTAATCCAAGGTACTCAGGAGGTTAAAATGAGAGAGTTTGGAGTTCAAGACCAGCTTGGATTACACACTAAGATCCTTTCTATCTCCAAAAGGAAAGGGGGGTGGCAGAGTTGGGACAAGATTAATGACATTTAAATTTATGTAAAAATAGATACAAAACTCTGTGGTATATCTTTCATGCTAAACAAACAAACAAACACCCATGCAAACATAGTCACACATTTGAACAGAAGAAACTTCCAAGATTTTTTTTTTTTTGGCTTTATCTATTGTAATAAAATGTTTCGTTTTGAGACAGGGTCTCTCATGTCTCACCCTAGTCTCCCTGAGTAGCTGATAACTTTGAAGTTCTTACGATGCTCCTACAACCAACCACCTTTTGGGTGCTGGAACTGCAGGCATGTGCACACCACCCTATCCATGGTTTATGTGGTGCTGTCTATTGAGCCAAGAGACTCGTGCATTCAAGCCAAGGACTCTATCAACTGAACTACATCCCCAGACCGATAAAACGCCGCAAACCAAAAAGAAACCAAAGAAAGCAGGGCTAAAAAGAAAAAAAAAAATCAGCCACCTACTTTTCTCTCCTCTTTATCCACCACATTCGATCTGTAGCCATTCCCTCAATTTCATATTAGAAATGACAGTCTACGTCAGTATTCATTAATTTTCCCGATTCCCAAAGTGTATGCCTTTGTCCCCTCCATTCGACTCCTCACAACTAGACCCTTCATTAGAGCAAAGCAGCCATATTTCCCACCTCGATATCATAGCTACATTAAGTCATTTTGCATGGCAACTCTCCATACTCCAGCCCCTCAAACTGCACGTTCAATATGGTCACCCCGCCCCGATCTTTGCCATACATAAAATCCTTTTCCTGGAATATAGTCTCTCCGATCTATCTTTCTAATTTCATTCAGAGCTGAAGGGTTTGCCTAGGGTATCATTTGCTGGGTGTAGCTTTTTAAAGTGCTAAGAAGGGACAACGGGTTCCAAATTAAGCTTCCACGGGCAGCTTTTAGATATCTCAACACTTCACATTCTGTACTGTACCTCACTCTCCTATTGTACACCACGGGGGGGATTTCTTGTCTTTCTCTTGTGTGAATTTCCTGAAATCTAGTTGGCTGAGGGAAAGTAAGGCATGCACATTCAATGCATACACATAACATTCCAGGGTGTGGGTATTGACCTGTCTGATGGGGAAAATGGCATTAAAAACCACTTGACTTTATTCTTTAAATTCAAGATGGCAGAGACATCTTAAAATAGTCCAACACAAAAGCCTTCACATCCAGACCAGAGCTTCCATTCAGAACTGGCTACACTTAGCGCAATAGCAAGGACAAAAGAATGGAACCTAGGGGCTGAGACTCCAGAGCTCTCACCATTGACCACAGGTTTCACTTACAGACCTTAAACCCCACATAGAAAGGCACCTGCTGCCTGCCTGCATTCCAAAGGCCACGCCTTGATGATGATTATGATGATGATGATCAGAGGCGCTTCTGGATAACAGACCCGCAAACATCAAAGATAAAAAGGGAGGAGGTTAAGAAGTATAGCGAGTATCCAGCACGTTTCGGCCCCGCCCCAACGAGGCGCAGTCCAGGGCGGTGCAGCTATAAGGTAAGTAAGGATTGATCAGGGCTCCTGCCCAAGGCCGGTCAATTGCGCCGGATCTGGGAATTCTGGGCGAGCTAGAGGCAGAGGCCAGCTACGCCAGGATACCCTGGGCTATACCTGTCAGGAGGCTGCATCGTGTAGGCCCCGAAACAGCGGAGGATTGGTGACCCAGGCCCGCAGGCGCCAGTCACCCCTTCCCTCCGCTCTGAATCTCTTTGCCTCCACGCTCTTCCTTTACTCCTTCTGAAACAAAGACAGTCCACACTCCCCGCCATTTTCTCCTCACCTCAAAAACCACCTCTTCGTCAAACTCCGGTGTCATCCTTCTCCGCCATACCACCCGCCTCAGCACGATGGGAAATGAAGGCAGGAGGGCAGGCGGCACCCAGGCTTCGGCTCCTGCCCACCTCAGGGGCACCGAAAACTACAACTCCCGGCATGCGTCGCGACTCACGCCCCTTTCCGACCTGCTTATTGGAGTAGAGGGTGAGCGTGTAAGCTGGAGGGGCGGGAGCGGGCGGGTGTTTCAGAGCTCCTATTGGAGAGTGCTATGGCTTTTGTCTGCCTTTTACATCCCGCGACTACCAGGGGGCGCCCGGAGCGCGGATTTTCTTACTAGATGAGGAGGGGTGCGCGTCCGCGAAGTCGCGGCTAGCTCCTCTCGTGCGCGCGCCTGGCGGTCGTCCCGGAGCGCGGCGGAGCGGCGCTCGTGCACGTCCCCCTGTCGCTGGCCGCTAGCGCCCGGCTCCGCCAGAGGGTCGCGGGAGCGGGCGTCCGTCCTTTGTGAGGCGCTCAGGCGGTTCGGCTGGGGTGCGGGACGGAATGTGGGCACTGCGGGGACTTTTGTCTCCTGCTCAAACTCTGGGGAGCGTGGACTGAACTGGAGCCATGGATTGAGGGCGTGTGCTGCGCGGGGCAGTCATGACTTCTGCCGTGGGTAAGTGGCCGCGCTCGCGCAGGACTGGGGAGTCGCGGCGGGCGCCGGCGGGCTCGGGCTCCCGCTGCTTTCCCCATGGGTGGCCGGTGCGGGACTGGCGCCGGTCGTCCGCGCCTGCTGTGGGGTCCCCGGGATGCCCCCCCAACTCTTGAGCCCAGGTGATGGAACGGCGTCACGGAGCTTGCTCGGGTTCCGTGACTTAGGCGCTGTCGCCTGTGCGCGGTGTGGGAAGCGTGGAGTCCGGTGCGGAGGAGTCAGTTATTCTAAGCTAGGACAGTTTTCCAGCGAGTTGAAAGTAACTCCACCACTAGCCCGCGTTGCTTTCAAACCTAGTATTTATTGACTGAAACTCTTCGCGCTAGTAAGGAGGTTTAAACGGAGCTGTTCACGCCTTGGTGTTTTGAGCCCTATTACCTGAGTGTGAACTATTAGATGACCAAACAAAACAAAACCGAGTAACCTCCCTCTCCTGCACCTACTCCTCCCTAGTTTTTGCTCATCTTCACCCTTTCCTTCCCTTCCCTTCCTTTCTTCCTTTCTTCCTTTCTTCCTTCCTTCCTTCCTTCCTTCCTTCCTTCCTTCCTTCCTTCCTTCTTTTCTTCTCCCCCGCCCCCCAACCCCTCACCCATTTGTACCTGGACAGTGTAAACAAAGCCCTATTTTCAGTCGGTCTCCTTTCCACTCACCCAAATGACAAAAGCCTCTCCTTACCTTTGTGTGAATTTAAGCATTTCGTGTCGTTGTGTTGCGACCTTCTTCAGGAACAATTTTTATTTTCCAAATTTAAGTGTCCAAGGGTCAGTCTCTTTGTAAGAACACAGCACATTTTCAGAACCAGGATTTTAATAAGGTATGGAATATTTTTAAAAGCATCTTTAACACAACTGAAGAAACTTTGATGAGAGATTTTGTGGTAAAAGAGCTTAAAGTTTCACTTCAGTTAGGTCTAGAATTAGCACTTAAGTATCAGGTTAAATTTTCTTTGCTTTCTTTGGCAATTGTTTAAAATTCCTGCAACTTGAAAACTGTCAAGAGAGCACTCACACTAAATGTTCTCTGATTTGTATTTCTAAAGCTTTGGAGGAGTCACGCTACTAGGCAAAATCCGGATTACATCAAACAGGCAAGAAATTAGTAGCCATAAGAAAGCCAGAGGTTGATGTAGCTCTTTTCTCTTTGAAGTTACGTGTAATTTATTCACGTGATCATTGTGCTCTGGGTTAGTTACAAACCTTTCTCTTAGTTTTCGGATGCGTTCCACTTAAACAACAGATCGTTTTTTCAGCTCAAGTTTCTGGGCCCTCATCATCTTTTTTACATTACTGAATTAATATTATTGATTTAAAATAAAAACTTAAAATTAATAATTAAAATTTCTATTATTCAGCCTGGATGTTTACGATTGTTTTCTTCGAATTAATCTAGAAGGCAGCTAGCTATTTTTATACTTATCAACTTTATAATTAAGGAAATCCACAGCATTTTTGTGGTATTTAAAAGAGAGACACTTCCTGTGTCTAGCTGAGTTAGTTGATTTTTTTTTTTTTTAAAGAATGGCTTACTGAGAACCATTAACTACTTTTTTGCTCACCGATTTAATGAGATTTACTGTAAGTTTTTCTTACACCTAGGGGATACGGGAGAGGACTGACATTTTTCTTTCCAGCCCATTTTGATAATGTTATACATACATTGTCCTTGTAAGGCCTGTGTGTGTGTGTGTGTGTGTGTGTGTGTGTGTGTGTGTGTGTGTGTGTGTTAATGAAATTTATTAAAGCTTCGGGGAAAGTTACTATTGGAGCAGAGTGTTAGTTTCAGCCTGTTCCAGTGTAGTTGGGAAGATTGGCCTACTTTAAGATTAGGGGGTTGTTGTCCAACATTTAAGTGGTGTGTGTCCTGAAGGAAAGCTTGCTTTGGTTTTGTTTGTTTGTATACAGTTGTTGAAGAGTGAGCTCACAGACGAGATTTTGGGAAGTATTCTAAGTAGTACATGAGAAGAAGAGAGATGATTAAGAGTATCTATCCATCGTAGTGCATCGATACATTTCACTATTTCATTCATGCCTGTGCATTTTTGTTTGGGGCCTGGAGGAAAAGCCAAGAGAGTGAGTGTACTCGTGAGCCAGGGCCACCTGTGCGTAACAGATGACAAGTCTGTTTATAACAGTGAGACGGTGCTGGCCCTTTCTACCTTAGCTTTCCCTGTGGCCAGCCAGCCAGCTGTGTAAATAAGAGATCTGCAGCATGACTCTAAGGAAGCATTGGGATCTGGTGGTTAATGTAATGCCAAGATCCAGAGGTGCACGATTCATCTCCAGACACTGTGTACCGGTTTCAAGTTTCGAACATCGGAGTGGATCATAATATAAGGTCTCATTGGTGGTGTTCTGAGCCACACTGCTTTCAAAAGAGAGCATTAAAAAAATAATGAGGGCCGGTGAGATGGCTCAGTGGTTACCCTCTTCCTGTCAGCCCTGCTGACCTGAGACCCACACGATGAAAGGAGAGAACCAAGTCTTACATGTTGTCATCTAACCCATGTATGCTATGGAGTACATACCTCCCCACACACAGATAATATATAATTGAAAAAAATAGTAATGAAGCTGACATAGTACTGTAACCCATGTAATCCCAGAACTAAAGAGGGCAAGCCAGGAAGACTGTAGTTCAGGGATATCCAGGGCTACACTGCAAAACCTTTCTCTGAAAACTGAAAATGAAGAACTAATGGTAAGGAAGGGTTTCGTATATTGCTGTACCAGTGACTTGGCACACATTCGTTCCTATTAGTCATTAAGGAATTACACAATGATCCTATTGAAGTTCATCCTGCTCCCTTTTCATTTTTTAAAGAGAGATTTATCTGTAAGCTGTGTATGTATATATGTGTGTAGTGGGTAAGGGTTTGGGAGTGTGTGAGCACAGGTGCCGGCAGAGTTCAAAGAGGTTGTTGGATTCCCCAGAACTGGAGTTAGAGTCAGTTGTAACCCTTCCCAAGTCTCTCCAACCCCCAATCCCTACCCTGGCCACATAGGTGCTGGGAACTGAACTCAGCTCTTCTATAGGAGCAGTATATGTATTGTACTCTTGACCTCTAGGCCATCTCTTCAGCCTTCAGAACACCATTTGATGTTAAGTTGCCTATGGAAGTTAAAAAATCAAAGAACTTCTCTGTCACTGGGGTGTTAAATGGTGGCAAGTGTCTAGTCTCAGGCCCATGTTCTCAGCGCTGGGGACGCAGTAGTGATTAAGACCATGGATAAGCTTGACTCTGAGTTATGGATTCTTGCACTTGAATACACAGGGAACTCACAGTAGTAAGTCCAAGTTCATAGTTGTTCAATGACTATGTATACATACATTAAAGGCTTTAGAACAGTCGTTCTTAACCTCTGGGTCACAGCCCCTTTGGGTTCTTGAATATGAGATATTTACATCAGGATTCATAACAGTAGAAATTACAATTATGAAGTGGCAACAAAATATTTTTATGGTCACCACTGCATGAGGAACTGTGTTAAAGAGTTACAGTATTAGGGGGGTTGGGAAAACCTGCTTTAGATGCTGTGCTGTGTTTACTGGGAGTCAGCATTGACTCATATGCAGTTAACTTACTTAGAAACAGGAATTTCTCTCTTGAGATGGCTCAGTGGTTAAGAGCACTGACTGCTCTTCCAGAGGTCCTGAGTTCAATTCCCAGCAACCACATGGTGGCTCACAACCGTCTGTAATAGGATCTGATGCCCTGTTCTGGTGTGTCTGAAGACAGCTACAGTGTACTTCTATAATAAATAAATAAATCTTAAAAAAAATCAGACTCAAAGGAAGGACTGGAATTGGTACTAGAGATTAATTATGGTTTAGGGAGGGTGAGGCAGTAGGTTTAGAGTTGTGGAAGGAAGGGTTAAAATTGGTACTAGAGAGTAATAAAATGCTTTAGGGAGGCTGGGCTGGAGGAGATCAGCATGGGGATACATGGCAGCACAATAGCAACAAAATAAATGGTAATCAAATGTTTTCAAGGAAAAGCAAAATGAATTGATCAAAAGAACTTGAACTTTCTGACTAGGCATCAAGATCAGAAAATAAAAGATTACTCAGATGAAATCTTTCCTCCCCCTCTCTCCCTTTGTTTGCTTGTTTGTCTGTTTTTCTGTGTAGCCTTTGGCCATCCTGAAACTTGCTCTGTATGGTAGGCTGACCTCAGACTCAGAGATCTGCCTGCCTCTGCCTCCTGAGTGCTGGGATTAAAGGCATGAGCCATTACTGCCTGCTAAAATGTCTCTTTTTAAAAAAATCTTTAAAACTTGATATTATTAGGGTGTGTGTGCGTGCGCGTGCGCGCACATGTGTGTTTTGTATAGTGTGCTTGTGTGTGTGTTTTGTATAGTGTGTTTGTGTGTGTATGCATGTGTGTTTTTGTATAGTGTGTTTGTATGTGTGTATGTGTTTTGTATAGTGTGTTTGGGTGTGTGTGTGGACACATGAAGATTAGAGAACAGCTTGGTGGAGACAATTTTCCTCCCACCTTTACACGCGTTCCGGGAATTGAACTTAGATTGCCAGGTTTGTGTAGCAAATACCATTATTTGGTGAGCCATTTGGCTGGTCAGAGTTTCTTTTTAACGGTAAAATAGGCTCTTTTGGGGATGGGGGAATCTTACTGTATAGGCCAGGCTAGCCTCAAACTCACAACAATCCTCCTGTCTCAGCCTCCAGAGTGCCGAGTACTGGGTGACAGGCATGCACCACTAATGCCATCTTAACTGTTTATAAGCGTATGTTTCAGAAATGTTAAGAGCATTGTAGTAGCTGCTCTCTGGAACTCATAGCAAATAAACAAACAAACAAACACCCTCGTATTTTTAATTCTTTGAAAGAATCCCAGAAGTAGGCCATTTTAAGAATGACAGAAATAACAACAGCGTGACAGTCTGTCAGTTTTTATTGCATAAGAAGGGGGACTTGGACAAGTCCTCAGGCATTCATACTTTCCCTGAAGATTTGACTTGATGGATGGGGAATTTAATTTAATATACTATTTCTGCAAGCTTTATCACTAGGCTCCTGCCAGAACCCACAAGAACCAATCCTCAGGCTAACAACGTATGTATTAGACAGCTAACTAAAAACTGCCTGCTTTGGGAATTCGTATTATTTTGGAATTCACTGCCTTCCTTACAATAACCTTATACCTGGGACTTGAGTTTTAGAAGGGGTCTGTTGTAAAATCTGGTCTGTGCATATCCTCAAATGCCAGAATTTGAGAAATTTCTCTTTGCTTAGGAAAAGGAAGTAGAGTACCCTGCTTTTTTTCCTTCTTACTCAATTCCATGTAATATTTTTTCCAAGGGTTATGACTAATTTCCCTTGTTGAAAATAAAATCAACACCAAATGAAATATCAAAGCCTCAGTGTGTGCAAGTAAATGAAGCAACATTGTCAGACAGTCCTGTGCATCCTATATTTTGAGATTGTTTTATAAAGGTTTTTTTTTTAAGTATTAGATCCGTTGAAGAAGTACAAGATAATTTAAGAAGCATAAGATAAAATGTGTTTGAACTCAAGTCCCCTCTGCGGAGCAAGTTCTAAAGAGATTTAAGAGAAATATAGTCTCTGTATCATTTTTATATTTATTAGGGTTTTTAAAACAGACTTATTTTTGTTTCATTTGTGTACATGTGTGTCTGTCTGAATATATGTTCAGATGTGAGCTTGGTTGCCTATGGAGGGCAGAAGAGGGCATCACATCCCTCTGAGCTGGAGTTATAAGTTGTGATCTTCTTGCTGTGGCTGCAGGAATTGAACTCTGCCCCTTCTGGTAGAACTTAAAGCACTCTTAGTCACAGAGCCATCTCTCTAACTCCCTTATCAGGGTCCTATTGTCAAGTTCATGTAGACTAAGAGCCAGCCTACACAAATACAGCATCGTTCTCTAGGTGCGGTGATGAGGGAGAGTTGCTACACTGGAACTGGTGGTCATCCTTAATGCTGGGCTAGCTGGTGCAGGCTGTAATGCCAACACTCAGAACACTGAAGCAGAAGGGATATGAGGCTGAGACCAGCCTAGCTTACATAATGAGACCCTTGCTCAGAGAAACAAAACCTACAGACACATAGTACTCGCTGGTGACAGATCAAAGATGTAATCTATTGCCCTTGGGAAATGAAATAAAAATGTGCAGACTGTATCTTCAGATACTTGCCAATCATTTGATCTTGGGCCAGGCCTGGGCATGTGACAGAATAAAGCTCTATAAAGAAATATGAAATTCCCGGTTAATCCTGGGACAGAGAAATAACAACCCTTCTTATGAACCTCAGTTAACAGCAAAGAATTTACTTTCTGGGTTTTTTTTTAAGGGAGGGGGTAGAAAATGTCTTCTTTCCACAGTGATTTTCCAGAATGTTTTTGGGGAGTTCTCTTAGGTAGACAGTCTTTATAACAGATCTTGTCTGTGTCACAGAATAGCGGTGCTTATTTATGTGAGAAACTTGAGAGTTGCAGATGATAGGCAACCCTTAATACGCAGTGGATGAGCTGAAGAGACTATATCAAGTTATTAAATAAAAGCCAGTGATTTAACTAATGTCAAAGTTAGAGGAGAATTAGTAGTAGACTAACTAAGAAATGTACAGTATATGCAAAGCTATATAGCTACACTAGAATTTAAGGACAATTTTAGGAATTTCCAGGAATAATGTTGACTGTATAAGATAATATAGCCTGTGTAGTAAAATGAAAGGTCATATTATTAGGAAATATTATTCAACAAGCATTGTGTTGTATGCCTGTAATACCGGCGTTAGAAAGACGTGCATGTCTGTGAGTTCAAGACCAGTCTGAGCTACATTGTAGGTGCCAAGCCAACCAGGGTTGCATAGCAAGACCTTGTCACAGAAAACAGTAAAGACAGGAAAATGTTTTTTGTCTTTATTTCCTCTTGTGTTTTGTCTACTTCATCGTCTAATTATTACATTTTTTTCCTCTAGAGCTGAAGAAGCCACCATTGGCTCCCAAGCCTAAGTTAGTGGGGACCAATAATAAGTCACCGCCTCCTCCTATTGCCCCTAAACCGGACATTGGAAATGCTAGTGTTCCACGGTTGACGAAGACCAAACCGGCAATTGCTCCAAAACCGAAAGTCCTGACAAACTCAGATGTTCAAGACGTCAAGGATCAACCCTCAAAGAAGCTCACTTTGAACCTGGAGGAGCGGGAGCCAGAATTACCCGAGAGCACTGGCAAGTTTAATTGCAAAGATGTCGGGGATGCACACGGTGATTATATTTTCCCAACATGTTCTTGCAGTTCTGGGTGTACTCATGAGCCTAGGACTCGCGAAAATCTGTGTGCAGAGCAGCTTGTTTTAGAGCCTCTGGGAATGAAAGAACATTTAGAGAATGGTAAAAATGGTGAGTCCTCAAAGAGGGGGAGCAGATGGAATTCAAGCCGTGAAAAGTGCCGGAGCCAGAGTGGAGTTGTTTTAAAGGCAAGCATCTTCGAAGAGAAGCTTAAAGAGGTTCTCACGCAGCCGAGATCAAGGTCACCTAGTAGTTCCCCAAGGAAGCACAGATGTCCAAATAAACCAGAAATGAATGGCGACCACAGTTGCGCCAGACAGGTCAGAATTGAGTTTGCAGACACCTCTTCTTCCCAGTCCAGCTTCGGAAAAGCTCCTCACAGCTGCCACACACAACCTCCCAGGGACAAATCTCAGAATCTCCAGACTTGTCAAGATGGCAGTGCTGAGAGCCTTGGTCCCTTTCATTCATGTGAGCTGGAGGGCAAAAGAGGGTGTTCCGGCGGAACTAGTCAGAAGTCGGAGGTCCAAGGTCTCGGTCCTGTAGAAATCCACTTACTACCGTATACCTCAAAGTTTCCAACGCCCAAGCCCAGAAGGACACACGCTGCTCGTCTGCGTCGCCAGAAGCATGTAGACACTCCTAGTGAAAGCACTGAAGAGCCAGAGAGCTCAAACAATGGCTCTTCTTGTCTCCATGAAGATAGTTTGAAAAACAATAAAGTCAGTGTTCTTCATCAGAATGCTTTGTCTAACCAGGGACCAGTGGATGAGGTGAGGCCAGGAAACAAGAAGGCATTGACCAGGGAGTCCAACAGTGACAGACAGGACTCAGTCAGCTTGCAGAAAGCTGTGCAGCATGAAACGTCTTCTTTTGAAAAAGTGGCACCTTCTTTAGATACAGATTCTAGTTTGACTTCTGACAGCATGGTAGAAGACGGTTCTGATGTGTTACCTGCTGTGGACAGAGAGACTGCTTTCATACAATGCAGTCCTCAGCCTTTGAGCTTGCCTAAGCAAGTCAAATTAGCCTGTGCTGAACAGCAGCCAACTACCTGCAACAGGGAGGTGTCAGTGCCCCAGATACAAAAGGAATCTTCCTCGAGAATTGTTCCCAAAAAACCTCAAAGACACAGCTTGCCTGCGGCAGGGGTGCTTAAAAAGGCTGCATCAGAGGAACTAGTAGAAAAGAACTCTTCAAGTAAGGAAACCAATTCAGAGAAAGGTCTGCAAAGAAACCACCTTCAACATTTGGGTCCCTCAAACCATGGCACGTCACCGTCATCCTTTGATATGCCCAACCCAACTTCAGAAAAGCCAGTATGGAAGTTACCTCATCCTATTCTACCTTTTCCGGGGAGCCCAGAAGCCTTGAAGCGGGTCACTTTATCCTTAAATAATGAGCCTTCCATTTCCCTAACCAAGCCAAGAGCAAAATCCTTGTCTGCTGTGGATATGGACAGGTGCAGTAAGCCTTGCAAAGAGCCTCCAAAGAAAACGACTTTTAAAAAGTTGATTAACGTGAAGCTGTCCATTGGTTTCATAAAGAGTGATTTTCACAAATTTAAGTCAAAAAACTGCCAACATGGGGATGTCTCTACCGGACATTCGCTCGGTAGAGAGCCAAAAGGGCTTGAAAATAATTGGCAAGGTTTGGCCACAGGAGAAGAGAAGAAAAGTAAACCCATAAAGGCATATTCTGCAGAAAACTGCAGCCTGGAATCTCAAAAGGTGAAATCTTGGAGCCAGAGCAGTGCAGCTAATGGTCAGAGAGCGGAGTCTTTGGATGACCAGATGCTCTCCGGGCACGCATCCTGTCAGGCCTCTAGTACAAGTGACTGTGGGCCAGAGTATGAAAATGTCCGCTATTATGAGGAGATACCAGAGTATGAGAACTTGCCTTTTGTCATGGCTCGAGGGAACCCTCCAGAATTGGGATGGCAGAATTCCAGCAGTGTGGAGGACACGGATGTAAGTCTGTATGAAGTGGAAGAGCCCTATGACGTTCCAGATGGCCAGCTGCAACTTGATCCGAGACATCAGCCTTGCAGGTAATACGTGGGTGTCAGCGAGACCTGCACTTTGGCATGCATCGTTGTAATTAGGCTTCCACAACTCTGTGATACAGGACTGCAGAGAGGAAAATCATTTACTGAGGAACCTATTGAGAAAACCTAGATGAAGGCGGTTCTGTGCTCAGATTCCCTTTGTCAGATAGCAGGAGCAAGTATTTGCATTGCAACCTTGTAAGATCTTAGCAGCCAATTCAGAGTTTAAATAGTGACAAGGTAGCTACTGCAAGGTCCCAGGATCCCGATATTCCAACATGGAAACTTAGGCAGGACATTGGTTTATTCTATGAGGTTTGTGACATTATGAAGTCCATGCTCTAGATCCTCAGATCTCGCCACTCTTTTTTTTTTTCTTTTTTCTTTTTTTCGGAGCTGGGGACCGAACCCAGGGCCTTCTGCTTGCTAGGCAAGCGCTCTACCACTGAGCTAAATCCCCAACCCAGATCTCGCCACTCTTTAAGCGTTATTTTGCTTGCTGACCTCGGTATTAACAGGGGAATTCAGGAAAGTTGTCTTCCTCTTTGTGTACACAGTACGTATGCCTCCTCTCTTACTGAGATTTTACTCATCTTCAGGGCTCCCTGCTAGCCAGTGCTGCCCTGTGTCTTCTAGCTCGGTCTGACTTATGGCCTGTTGTGCATTGATGCCTCTGGTGCTCTGTGTGTGTTTAAAGTATTTATGTACCTTTGACAATCTCATTCATGTACATGTGCGTTTTTGTCATTTTCAATCCCATTATCGTCCTGCACTCTCTCTCCTCCCACTGACCCCTTTCTCCTTCCCAATATGTTCACCCCTTCCTAGTTTCATTTCCTTTTGGTTTATGGGGACTTCATTTTCGTGTGCCCTACTAAATTTAATTACGGTTGTTTGCATGGGTCTGAGCGAATGGGGAGCTACTTACTGGAGCATGGACACCTTAACATTGTGGTTCAGTTTTAAGTGTCCTAAAGAGTTCTGTTCTTTCTTTTTATTCTCTGTAAGGCCAAACAAGGAGCCTAGTAAGTGCGGAGTGGACACAGGAGAAAAGGCCTGAAAAGGAGGCAGAGGACATAAGAACCACCCCGTCCCTCTCTCTCCCAGGCTGCAGAGCTGGCCTTTGCAGAGTTCCTCTTGTATGGCGTTGTCTTCAAGTTATCCAAGTGCTCAAGCCTTCAAGTGTGACTTGTAGAAGTACTGATATGCTTACCACATAGTGGCACTCCAAAGAGGAGTTGGGAATTAGTGGGCGAGTTTGATAAATGAAGTTGTCAGGCAAGTCGGACATCGAGTGACACAGGTTGTTTTGAGTTATATTAATTTTCAGATGCTCTGATGGTTTTTTTTTATTACAATCTTTACCTTTCCTCTTTTTACCTGTGAAAAGATTAATTCCTTTGCCAGTTTTTTTTTTCACGTCTGACCCCAATTTGCTTATACTTACTCCTAAATGTGAGTACGCATGCAAAGACTTCTTTCTTAGAGTAAACATTTTGGCAGACTTGACATCCGACTATTTAAAGAATTTACGTTTTCATATGTGTGATGCACTACCCATGGAGCAACTTCATTGGTCTTTCAAACGTGCTTTTGTTACACGCGTTCTTTCTGCACGAGTATGTGCCAGCGCATGTATTATGAGTTTGGTTTGCCTTTTTAGAGACACTGCTATCCTTGGCAACCATACCTTTTTTTTTCTTCATTGTAACAGGAGGCTTGACCTTTGGGGTTTGTTCCCTGTTGGCTCTCAGCTTTTCATCCAGAGGGTTTACCACTCACTATCTCTGATGTGGGAGGGTCCCTCACCTCTGGAATTTGTTTGTCTAGCCTGCTGCAGCCTTGAGGGGAAGCAGGTTTAGAGTAGATGGCCAACTGGTATACCTGGTCAGGGATCCCTAAGGAGGGTTCTTTCTGGAGAACACAGGGAACCCAGGGCTGCATTGGATGGGCTGTAGGCTGTCAAGGACAGCCTGGCAGAAGGCAGACAACCTCCACTTTTGAAGTCTGGGTTCCACAGAGAGGTTTTGTGTAAACCATGATCAGGGAGTCCTCAATGGGCTTTGAGAGACCTAAAGTGTGCCAGCTGAGTCCGAAGCCTTCAGCCATAGAACAAAGCCTGAGAGTGCATTCCTTTTACAGTTGACTAGTCAGAGAAGGATGAATGCAGAGCCTTCATGGGGAGGATACCGGAGAAGTGACAAGGTCAGTGAGACAGAGATGAGGAGAGTCTAGTGGAAATCCCAAAGGTGGGTCTGTTTGCTCAAAACGGAGGCCTGTGACTTGGCAGGATGCTGGCCCGGCATGCATTTTAAGTCTAGTACTTACTTGCCTAGTACATTCAGGTTCTCTTGGAGAGTCATCAGGAAAGTGTTCTGCAGTGTCTCAGCCCTCAGGGAAGGCAATCTGCTCTTCTCTGGAGCTCTGGGTTAGAGAGTCACTAGTCTTGGAGTCTGGAAACTTAAGCAACCAAATTCTGGATAAGTCAATCTGTTTGGCCAATTCAGAGTTATCCCAGTGGTCATCTTTAAAACACAGATGTTTTATAAAACTGAATGTTTACAAGTTTTATAATCTACTTGTCGTTTATCAGGAAATATTTAAATAATAGGCTGTCCCAAATTCCGGTTAGAGTTATAGTCTCAAACTCATAATTGTATCTCATCGTTTTTCCCAAAGAATAATGTTGGAAATGGATGTGAAAGTTCAAGGTTTTTGTTGTTTGTTGTTTTGTTTGGTTTTCCAGGCAGGGTTTCTCTCTGTAGTCCTAGCTGTGTAGATCAGGCTGACCTAAAACTTACAAGTCTGTCTGCTTCTGAGTCCCAAGTGCTGGGATTAAAGGCGCGGACCACTGAGGCCAGGCCCAGGTGAACTCTCTTACCCTTTCTGTGTGACCCTATGAGAGGTAAGCTGTGACTGAGGTGAGATCGAGCTCCTGTTATCTCAGGAATAGCTGGCAACTCCTCAGGGTTTGTGGAATGAGGAAATTAGGGGGCCTGGCCGAGCTGGCTGAGAGGTCTAGAGTTAAAGTACAGTGAGCGATAGGGAGGGCAGGGCGGGGTGGCTGTTTAGTAAGCAAAGGGCTTCTTCACTTCCTCCTCTCTTAAAATGTCTATCCCTTCTCTTCTCCCTACCGTTTTCCTTTGTAAACAGAGCTTTTCTGAGTTCAGGCAAGGGCGGGTGGTAACTAGAGAGGAGGGAAGAGGGTAAAGAGAGGTAGTGGGCAGCTGCAGAAGTAGAAGGTTGAATGAAGAGAGAACTCTGAAGGTGCAGAAGGGAGGAAGAGGCCTTCTGGATACAGAAACGTAAGCCACGTGTGTCACCGCTGGCCTGCTGCTTTTGTGTCTTAGAAGTAATTTCTCTGGAAGTAGGATGTGAGTCACTCTGGAATGTTCTGGTGTTTGGGGCAGTTTGTTTTGTTTGCTTTATTTTCCTTTTGAGACAAGAGTTTAGACCAGGATAGCCTAGAAGTCTTTATAGCACAGGCTGGCCTCAAACTTTGCCACTAACATGCCTGTCCTTTGGTTATAAAAACAGCTCCTGAAAGCCAAGTCTGATCCTGTCTACTTAAAAAAAAAAGTTTGCCTTTCTGCCAAAATACCATGTTGGACCACTGGGGCCCTGGGCGGTGTGGAGGGCATCATTGCAGTAGCTATCTGCCTCGCTACTATTTAAACTCTGAATGCAAATACTCGTTCCTGGGTCACCATTCAGGCCTGGAGTAAGACCTCTTCCCCAAAGTGTCTCAGACATCACAACCCTGAAACAGTTAGCAGGCAGCACAGGGTTAGACATCACAACCCTGAAACAGTTAGCAGGCAGCACAGGGTCTCACAGGGCACAGATGGTGACGTTCCAGCTGTTGCTTCTATCCAGGAAGTTTGGCTTCATGGGGAAGGATCTGAGATTCGGGTCGTTGATGTTACCTAACTGTAGGACAGCCAGCAAGGTGAGAGCATTCAACTCCTGAACTCTCCCCTTTGAAACTGAGGCAGATTTCTTGTTTCTGGAAAAAAAAAAAAAGAAAAAACAACTTTATCTGGAAATGCTTGTGATGTCTTGGTTTGTTCTCACAGGCACTTAGAAAATGATGGCAGTTGGATTTTTCTAAATAATCTAGTAAACCCTCCAATTACTGACACCCCCCCCCCCCCATACATATTAAGCATGTGTGTGCATTGAGTGTTTATGGGCAAGTGAGGCCCCCGAATGAGGCAGCAGGTGATTACAGCACATGGTATTTTCATGGACAGTTGTACTGCCTGACAGGATATGAGGATCACTCGGGCCGTGGCACAGTTCAGTGATTCAGTGCTTGCCTGGTGTCCTAGGTACAGTGCTCAATACAACAAAAGCAAGCGGAGAGAGCCTTACAGATGTGTTGATACTCAAGCCATCGTTTTCTTTCTTTCTTTTTTTTTCTTTTCTTTTTTTTCGGAGCTGGGGACCGAACCCAGGGCCTTGCGCCTGCTAGGCAAGCGCTCTACCACTGAGCTAAATCCCCAGCCCCAAGCCATCGTTTTCTTAAAGTAGACAGGATCGGACTTGGCTTTCAGGAGCTAACGGGTCCTGCTTTAATAACCACAGAACGGGCATGTTAGTGGTACTCTGGAGGGAGAAACCCGGCGAAAGACCCACACAGAAGTAGGCTTAGAAATGTGAATCGTTCCTCAAACCTGCCCAGAAGTCCCAGCCTCAACAAGTTTGTATTCATCTCTCAAGTCTGACAGAAACAGAATAACAGCTAAAGCAAATAGACGTCAGAATAATCTCTTTCTTCAGTCATCTGTATAACTGTGATGAAGGCTGAGTATTATTTTGGGCTGGTTGTTCCTCTCCATGTTAAGCATGGAGCTGGGCGCACACACCGCACACAGGGTGTCTGTACTGTAAACGGGCAGACCCGGCCTAGCAGACTGTGTTTACCATCTGGATTTTAGTAATGTGATTAAACAGTAAACAAATAAACAATAAATTAATTGCACTAACGCAGCTTTTATGTTGTCATATCACTGATAAGGCCACACACAGCTTAGAAGGTGGGGGTGGGACGCATAATATTTCAATAGCGGCCCTTTCCTGTGAGCTATTTTTAGATTCAGGAAATATCAAAAATTGGTGTGCCTCTTTAACTGTGTGTGTCATAATAGTCACACAGTTTTGGCAAACCTCCTTGTTTACACACTTAGCCTATATTTGACACTATGGTAGAAGAGATGGATTGTATTCCCAGCGAGGCTCTCCTTTTACTTCTAAAATAGACTTTAGGAGTTAGTAAACTGTACCATCGTATCCAGTCATATCTCATTGTTTGTTTTTCGTCAGAGCAGATATATCAGTGTTTTATCAAATGCCTGCTTTTGAGGAGTTGGGTGTTTGATGTTGACTCTCATTATGTAGTCCAGGCTGGCCTCAAACCAAAGATCCTTCCAAGTCAACCTCTTAAGCTCTGAAATTATAGGTGTGCAGCGACATCAAACTCGGCTTATTCTGAACCCTTTTTGAAGCATGTGTTAGCCGGAGATTTAAGCAAACCCTGTGCACATGTGAGAGTCTGTGTGTTGTTCACATGGTACAAGTGTATGAGAGTACTACAGTATGTATACACATAGAGGTCAGAGGACAACCTCTCGTGTTACTTTTCACTCTCCACCTTCTGACACAGTCTCTTGGTTTTCCCATGTGCCAACTACTAGGGTTATGAACACCAGGCTGGCGGGCCTTCACGGTTCCAGGGATTCTCCTGCCTGTGTTTCCACCTGTGTCAACATAGCTCTGGGGTTACAGATGAGCACAATACCACATCAGCTTTACATGAGTTCTGGGGATTTGAACTCAGGTCCTCCAGCTTGTGTGGCAAGCATTACCCACCAACCCAGCCCTTTATGTTTTCCAGTTAAGAACAGAGCCGCTTACTGCTCAGAGCTGTCAGAGTTCAGACGCATAGGACTTATGCCAGATGGCTCACAGCTTCCTGGCACTCCTGCCCCAGAGATTGTTTGCCCTATTATGGCCTGTGTGGGCCCCTGTACATGTGTGGCATACAGTCATATAAATGCATAAATTAAGGGGAAAAAAGCCCTAGACAAACTCAGCAGTATAAAACTAATGTAGCTCAGAGATTACAATGCTCCCTTTATTAGTTTACTTGTCAATACCATACCCGTTAGCCTTTTCAAACCATGAATGTACGGGTACTCAAGTGTCAAGGGTGTGATTTCTCGGTTTATTAATGCCACCATCTTATTTCCTGTCACTCACCATTTCATTACTTTCAAATTACTTATCCATTTTCCTGCTGTCCCTTTTTTAACTTTAATTTTTAGATTTTTTTTATTTTATGTGAATCAAATTTGTTTTAATGATGTTTTGTATGTATGTATGTATGTATGTATGTATGTATGTATGTATACCACATGTATGCCTGGTATCCACAGAAGTCAGAAAAGGCATCAGATCTGGAACGGGAGCTACAGATGGCTCTAAGCCACTATATGGGTAGTGGGAATTGAGCCTGGGTTTTGTAAGAGTGACCAGTGCTCTTAACTGCTGAGCCATTTCTCCACACCACTCCCCTGCTCTCTTGTATTGTCTAACATTAGGCTAAGAACCTAACTCCCACTCCATTTCTCCCACTCTGAAAAGCCGTTCCGAGTTGCAAATGTCTTAATTGATCTGGTTCGTCCACACGTTAATCAGTTGTCTACTTATCTTTACCTATGGGGCCTTAAAAGAACTGCGTGTGCAAGCCGGGTATTCCTGTAATTCTAGTATTTGGGAATTAGAGGCTGGGGGACCTTGAATTCTGAGTCATTCTTAGCTACATAGTCAAGCCTGGGCTACATGGGGCCCTGTCTCAAAAGAAAAGAAGAAAGGAAGAAAGAAAGAAAGAAAGAAAGAAAGAAAGAGAGAGAGAGAGAGAGAGAGAGAGAGAGAGAGAGAGAGAGAGAGAAAGAAAAGGAGTTTCAGTGCTTGGGGGCAAAGAAATCCGGTCACTGGCACATCTGCCTTGCTCTGCCAGTTTATTTTGGGAACATGTCCCCAGGACTGAAGTCAGAAGCCAGCGTTGTGAAGCGGTCAGTCAAACTTGGTGAAATCTCGATCCCAAAGTAGGTTTGTGTGTTGAGGAAATGATTACTTGGCAAGAAGTGGGGAAGGTGAGCTTGGCCTGAAAGTCTCCAGGTTGTTCAGGGGACTTCCAGATCCAGGGTCCTGTTTGTACAGAAGGGAACGAGCATTTTCCCCTCTCCGGAATCTGTAAGGAACAACCGCGCTTGTGTGTGACTTCTATAAGCCTTCCGTGTTCTTCCAGGGGAAACTTTGTCATCTTTTTCCTGGGGTCACAGAGATGCATTTGTTAGAGAAAGCCTTTTTGGATTAAGCAAGTGTGATGTTAATGTTAGCCCAATTCTTTTAATGCCTCTTTTGGTGGGGAGTGCGGTTGAGCAGGGTCTTGCGCTGTAGCCCTATCTGGCCTGGTACTCCAGTGTGACTGTACTTAATTTTCCTGCCTCAGTTTCCCCATGTGTTCCACAGTGCATGGATTTAAGAAACGTATAAAACTAAGGTGAAGACATAGCTCAGTTGGTAAAGTGTTTACTTAGCTCAGGCCCTGGGTTCAATCCCCAGCAATGCATTAAAAAAAAAAAAGGCATGGTGATAGTGGCTATAATTCCAGCACTCCTGGAACGGACCACCAGGTCAAAAACATCTTCAGTTATATAACAAGTTCCAGGCTAGCCTGTGCTATATGACATCCTACTTCAAAAGACTTTTTTTAGACTAAATTTTAGGTATAGAAAACAGTTTGTATCATATCACATTTGGTTTGGGTAAGCTAAGAAGAATCACAGTCAGTTGAAGGAAATGCTGGATTCAAAGTTAAGCTCAAAGCTGGCCACTGTGGGTAAACTCAAAGCTGGGCATTGGGGTATACACCTGTGATCAGAGCACTTGGCTGATGAGGCATAGACAGAAAGAAAGAAAGGAAGAAAGAAAGGAAGAAAGAAAGGAAGAAAGAAAGAAAGAAAGAAAGAAAGAAAGAAAGGAAGGAAGAAAGAAAGGAAGGAAGAAAGAAAGAAAGAAAGAAATACAGACAGACAGACAGACAGACAGACAGACTACCTACTGTTTTCTGTTTTCTCAGTGGTAGGGAGAAATTGCTTTGGTGGTATGATCTGCCTCTGGTCATTTTGTTTGTGAATCTGTAGGAAAAGCAGTATTTGTAAGTAGTTTTGACACTGTCAAAGATAATCTGTCTCAGAAGTTGCAGGAAGAAGCAGGGCCCTGTGGACTGTCAGTGACGTAAACTGCCTTGATGTGCTGTCCAGGAAGAGGAGCTGTCTCCTGTAGTTACCTTTCCCGGTTTCTCAGAATTCTTTGTTTACACAGATTCTTGTTGGCTCCACTCGAGGGTAAATTGGAGTGCCATTACACCCATTTATAAAGTAAAGACGTTGAATCACGTTGTTCCAGAAATTTTATGAAGATGAGGAAGGACGGGAGTGGAGCTGAATTCGGGTCTGGAGCCTGAGTCTTCAAAAGTGCATTTACTAGAGTCTCCCAGGGATCAGGTATTTTGGTTTCTGCTACAATAGAAGTTAAATAACAAGCACCAAAGAAAGCCAGTTTCCCCCAAATGTTTGGATTAAAATACAAAGAAAAACAAGTGTATTTAGTCTTTTTACATTCAACCTGGTGTGGTTGCTTGTGTTTGTTCAACTCTCGGCTCTTGTGGATTCAGTTGAAAACTTTGTGTTTTGGTTAGGTCGCTTATTTTGTCAGCATCAGCCTCATGATAATATTTATATAGGTGTTCACACCGGGACATATCCTGGTACCGTTTGAAACATAAAGAATAGATTTGCTGTGGCTTTCTAAATCTGCAAAGTAGTTCTGAATTTGTGATGGTTCGGCTCCTGCTAACCGGAGAGCAGGGACGGTACAGGGAAGGAATGGTTTGGCCCCCTCACCCCTGCCTTTCTCCTGGTCTGTGGGTGTATCAGCAGTCAGAAGCAGAGAGCTTTTGATTTTAGTGAGAAGCCCTTTAGCAACTTACCTGCCCCGCACAAGTCTAAGGAAGAAGATAAAGGACAGTATGTTTAACCACTCAGACCAGGCTATGGGAGGAGCAAAAGGGAGGGAAACAAATCCAAGTATGGTTTATCTGGTGATCGAAGTTCTTGATATCTTAGTCTGCCAGTCAGGAGTTTTGGCATTAAGAAAACTATTAAGGAGTCCCCCCCCACAAAAAAATCAAGTAGCTTAAAGTAAATTAATTATACCTCTTAGTAGTTCTAGGTTAAATGTAGTCATAGACTTACTGCAGTTTACAACTAAAGGAGTCGCTACAACACTTATTTATCAGCCTCCTTTCTCATTAATGAAATCAAAACCCTAGATAGACTCATGGACTTTGGTTTGCTCTACCAAGAAACTGTAAGATAGGGCTGCAGCCTGGAGCTCGTAATCTTCCTTCTCCTTATGCTGGTGGAAGCATTCTAGGGAAAGTCAGAGGCCTTAGAAAGCTCCTTTCCATCTCAGTGGTGGGAAGATTCAGACTGGCTCGTATCATCCCCCAGTTCTGCCGTGAGAGATGCGATGGCTCACACAGCTGCCCCGGAACACAGACTTACGTGGCCCGGGGGGTTGAAAATGGGCTGGGGAGGAGAATGTTTGAATTAAGCAGGCTCTTTCAGCATGTGATTCGGAGTATGAGTTAGAGGGTGTGTTACTATGCTGCTCAGGTTGAAACTCCTAGCTAAGGTTCAAGTCATCCTCCTGCCCCAGCCTCAGCATACCACCAAACCTGGCTCAAAAATGTAAAACACGTTCTTTGCCTGTACCGCCTGATTCCTTCAACCCAGTGCTTCCTCTGCCCTACCAAAAGTCAGAGAGTCCCAAGTTCTAGAAATGCCCTTGGCACCAGACACCACAGGGTTGGTGTGTGACCAGAGTGTACTGTTATCACTTCTGGTTGGCCGAGCATTATGCTTGGAGCGATTGCATGTATGACTTAGTTCTTGCAATTCTGTAACGTGGATCTTACCATTTGAAGGACACGCAGACAGCAGATAGACAACCAACTATTGAACTGAGAGTTCCGATCCTGTGGCGAACCGACTCAAGTCATAGCCCCTTCATGTTAATTCTTCGCTGTGAGCCATGGCTTTGATATCTTATCATGCTCAATACTCGGAGAGGACTGGGAACCTTTTTTTTTTTTTTTAACCCAGGAGGTATAAAGGAAAAACCAATCCTGTTTCAAATCTATTCCTAGTGCCTAGATTTTTTTTTCCCAAGCAAGAAAAGCTCAGTTATTGCTGTGTTTATGGCTAGGCAAGAGGTGCTTCAAACCCTGGAAACTGAATTACACCACATTTTCCATTTTGTGTGTTTAGTGGTAGCCACCACTCTAAGCAAGTCAAATGCGGTTTCTGTCATTCACGGAGAGCATTGTGTGTGTGGCTTATGCATACGGCTTACACAAGACTTGCTGTTTGACTCTCTTGTTTTCTGTTTCTCATTTGTGCTGTCAGGTCCTTTTTTCCCCCTAACCTCTGAAGTTCTCTGATTATTTAATAAAGCTAATCACTAAAGGAAATAATTTTGTAAGACTAAAATACCTTATCTAATAAGATAATATCACGTCTTTTTTTGAGATGAGAACAGACTGGCCTCAAACCTTTGACCCTCCTGCCTCAGCTTCCCAGGCAGTAGGGATGATAGGCATCTGTAGCTAGGGCTTAAATAAATGGGAGGGTCTTTCTCCCAGAGGCAGATGGTGACTGTGAGCTTTTTTTTTTTTAAGAAGTAGACTTTCTGGATATTCTGGGTCATGAGAAGGTTAGGACCTGGACACTAGATGCGGGTGTGTGTTCAGTAAGGATAAATTCAGAGCTGTTCCTCAGCGTATTGCTATGGCTACTAAGTTGGCCACTAACGTTGGCCTGTCGTAGGTTTGCTGTGCTTGCCTTTACTTTCGAGATGCTACTTCATGACCTATTACGTTTTGTTTTCCTTTCTTTTTCTCCCTTGGCATATCAGGTAGAAACTGATATAGATCTTCAGTGTATGCATGCATGAATACACTTGTGTGCATACATGCTTGTGCGAGTGCAGTTTGTGTGTGTGTGTGTGTGTGTGTGTGTGTATTCGGAAATGTATGTGAATGTGTGCTTTTGAGTGTGCATGTGTTCGAGTGTGTGTGAGTGTGTGTGTGGGAGTGTGTGTGGGAGTGTATGTGTGAGTGTGTGTGTATGAGTGTGTGTGTATGAGTGTGTGTGAATGTGTGTCAGTGTGTGTGTGTGAGTGAGTCTGTGGGTGTGCGTGTGAGTGTGTGGGAGTGAGTGTGTGTGTGTGTGTGTGTGTGTGTGTGTGTTAAGGGTTCAGTCTTCACCTATCCCACTGGCATGGTTCATCCTGCCTAGGCGCTAGTAACCACAGTCTGTCTCATTGCAAGCAAATCTGTGCCATAAATCATATTTAAATTACCTCCATGCACACCTCTTGGGTATTTTTACACTATTTGCATACTTTAATTACTGTGCTAGTTGTAACAGGTTTCTCTAAAGTAAGCTGGATAAGACTGTCTACAATTAGGTAGACACAGGTACGTGAAGGTACTCAAACCGTATTTCAGTTAAAATGCCCTGTAATCCAGACTTTCAATGGATTTGTAATGTTTTTCTCAATTTAAGTCAAACTAAAACCTACCTAGAAATGCCCATGTTTGTTAGGCTGGTCGTCAGGATGCTTCCTGTGGAAAGGCGCATGAGCGGAGGCCTGTGGTGTTGTGTAACTCACTTCCTGCCTTCCTTGCTCTCCCACTTTTCCTGGTTGAGGCAGGGTGGAAGGGGGACAGCACTGGGCTGCCCTTCTGGCCTTCGGAGAGCCTAGTAGGCTCTGATGGCCTTCATCTTCAGATAGGTCTGGATGGCCAGAGATTCCTGCCTACAGATAGTCGTTTTCAGAGGGCTCTGGTTTTCATGGGACCACTGTGACATTTTAACTGCTAATGGGGTGCTTTCAGGTCACTCCCTCTTACTTAGCTAACTGGATGCTTCAGAGTCCGTTGGATTCTTAGATTTTATTTGTTGGATTATATAGTAACTTATAAGTGAAATTGATAGTAAAATGCGTTTTTTTTCTTTCTCTCTTTTTTTTTCTCAAGACCTGGTCTTGCTATACACACAGTCTTGGCTGACTTGGAGCTCTGTATGTAAAACTCACAATGAATCACTGCGCCTGGCTCATTTCTCTCACTTCAGTGGAAGTTCATTAGCCAGCCCTTTAATTCCCACACTTGAGAGGCAGAGGCCAGCAAATCTTTTTGAGGTCCTCCTGATCTACATCTTGAGTTCTAGGCCAGCCAAGACCTAGACCCTTCAGAGTCTCAAAAAACATCTGGGAAATCAAGAAGCATAGAATCGTCCCCTGTTCTATTCATGCTCCAGGCAGCTCTTAGCCTCTAGA
This sequence comes from Rattus norvegicus, assembly GCF_021556685.1. Lineage (NCBI taxonomy): Eukaryota > Metazoa > Chordata > Mammalia > Rodentia > Muridae > Rattus > Rattus norvegicus. Next base: position 38,322,236 of record NC_141540.1, read on the forward strand.
CATGGTTTATTGTTGTTCTTGGACATTTTTATTGATACAGTTATAGATTCAAATGAAGCAAAGAAATAATAGAGAGAGGAGAGAGGAGGAGAGGGAGAGGGAGAGAAAAGAGAGAGGGAGAGGGAGAGGAGCTAAGCATATTTAATGTGGTCCCTTACCTTCAGTGGTAATATGTTATAAACCTTGTGAGAAAAGGATCACAACCAGGAAGTGACCTTTGATAAAATTCACTAAGGTTTAGGCTTCCTCAGAGTCTGTCCTTGCCTTTTTAAAGCCACCCACCCCTCTGTCACCTCTCTCCCCTGTCCCTGGCAACAGCTAATCCCGCTAAAGCATTTCGCATTTCAGCTTTCCCGGTATAGAAAATGCAGCTGTGCAGGATGCAGCCGCTGCCACTCACCATGGCTCTCTCTCTGGAGGTCCGTCCAACTTGTCCCTGTCAGCCGGCCTCTACAGAATTCCTGTCAGCCGATACACAGGCTGGCTGTGCTGTTTGGCCTCTTACAAACCAAGCTGTCAGGGACATTTCTTTTGGACACTTTCATTCCTTTGGATAAGGCCGGAACAGTGCGTTTACTTAGGTGATACTTAGTTCTGTAAGAAATCATCAAGCCCGTTTTGAAATTTTATTTTTCACTATTGTGTGTATAAGGTGTGTGTGTGTGTGTGTGTGTGTGTGTGTGTGTGTGTGTGTGTGTGTGTTTGTTGTATACCTGTGGAGGGCAGAAGACAACTTCGTGATTGGTCTTTCTCACTCCACCTTTACATGGGTTCTAGGGACTGAATTCATGTAGTTAGACAAGCAGCAGGTTCTTTAGCTCTTTACTCTCTGAGCCATCTCGCCAACCCAGAAATCGTCTGGCCATTTTCTGGAGCAAGGGCACCGGGCTACGTTCCCAGCCTGGTGAAGCGCCGGAGAGGCAGGGGTCCAGTGTCTCAGCCTGTTGGCCAGTAGTAGGTGACTGTTACCGGTTTTAGTTTTTAGAGCGTGATATGTGTGTAATGATCTCCTATTGCGCTTTTAGTTTGAATTTCCCTGGTGGTTAATGATGTTGAATGCCGTTTCAATGTCCTGTTTGTCCTCTGTATATACACTTAAGTGAAGTCACTGTTTATTTTTTTCTGTGGTGCTGGGGGTAAAAACCCCAGGCCTTACTTATGCCAAACAGATGCTGACCATTAAGGTACAGCCCAATCCGTCCTCGGCCCCCTACGCCTGCTCGTGTGTGTGTGTGTGTGTGTGTGTGTGTGTGTGTGTGCGCACGTGCGTGCGTGCGTGCGTGCGTGCTGCGTGTGTGTGTTTTGAGAGTGGTTGGGTTATTTGATTATACGTATTACTATTTTTTTGAGGAAAATGATTTATATGATTAGCTTTTACAGCTCGGGCTCATCACCTTCCTACCCCAGCCTACTGAGTGTTGGGATTACGTTATCCATCCAGCTCAGTTCATCGTTCTTTTTAAGACTTACTTCGTTATTAAACCTTATTCCGGCGGGCTGGAGAGATGGCTCAGTGGTTAGGAGCACTGGCTGCTCTTCCAGAGGTCCTGAGTTCAATTCCCAGCAACCACATGGTGGCTCACAACCATCTGTAATGGGATCTGATGCCCTCTTCTGGTGTGTCTGTAGACAGAGATGGTGTACTCATATACATTAAATAAAATAAAAAATCTTTAAAAAAAAACCTTATTGGCATCGCACTCGCTATTAAATACATCTCTAGCTCTGTACTCTAGTGTTAAGGCCTTTTGTGTCTGGCCGCAGTCAGCCTCGCAGGCTTCTGATCTTGTTACCTCTTCTGCTGACCATGTCAGTTCCCCTTGGTTATACTTACAGCCCTGCTACACTGTCTAATAAACTCCTTACCCAGACACGACTTCCTACCCTGTAGGCTCCACTCAGTGCCATCCTTTAGTATGTGCTGGGGCTTACTCTGCCCGTTCATGCAGACAGGATATCATGTAGACTAGATTGGCCTCAGACTTACTATGTGCCAGAGGATGACTTCAACCTGAGCTTCTCTTGCCTTCACCTTCCAGGAGCTGCAGTGACAGGGTTGGGCCAGCACATCCAGTTTTGTCCAGTTCTGCATGGCAAACCCAGGGCTTCATGCCTGCCGGGCAAGCACTCGGCTCACTGACTCACACCCTTAGTCCTTCCTCTTCTGACCTCGGAAGAAGGACAGATAACACCCCTACACATACCTTGCTGCTTTCTATCCACTTACTCAGTTTCGTTTTTTTCTTCCTGCCATTTCCCGTTATAGCAGTGCTTTGTCTGCTTATGACTCTGTCCCTTGTAAAGCATGGCCTCCGTGACCTTGGGAGGTGCACTGTGTTACATCACTGTATCACTAGTGCTTGGAATGGGTGTTGGCAGAGAGTCGGAATGGATGTGGCCGTACGTTGTAGCATATTGTTTAGCATATACTACTCATACTGCAATAAAAATAACAGTGTTTACTGTACTCCACTGCTTACCAAGCAGTGTACGACACCCTGTCCCGAGGTGTTTAATGGTTACACAGCACTAACTTACCATTCCTTTGTAATACTTCATTGATCTCCCCCTCCAGCCACAAATACGGGAGAGTCAGCACTGGGAGACATCACACCTAGCTGGTACTGCACAGGCGAGGCGATTACATCGGTGCGAATAGCAATGAGGTTACATACTGTTCTGTTTGTGTGAGGTCAGAGTCTAGGTGCAGTTTGAGTACACTAGTGTCCCACTGACCTGGCTCCCAGAATGCACAGGAAACATCTGTTAATTTTGTTACATGGATTGGGAGGATTGCTGCTGTCGGCTAAAAGAGTGTTCCTTTGGAGAAGAGAGAGTGAGCTAGTTCACAAGGAGCATCTGGGGCTGGAGAGATGGCTCAGCGGTTAAGAGCACTGACTGCTCTTCCAGAGGTCCTGAGTTCAAGTCCCAGCAACCACATGGTGGCTCACAACCATCTGTAATGGGATCTGGTGCCCTCTTCAGGTGTGTCTGAGACAGTGTACTTATATATAATAAATAAATCTTTTTAAAAAAGAAAGAAAAATCATAGGGAGCATCTGACTCTATCGTGGGATGGCTGGGATGGCTCAGTGTGCTTTCTTACATAACTCAGGACCATGTGTCCAGGGGAGCCCTGTCCCCAGTGAGATGTGCTCTCCATATCAATCACTGATGAAGAAAATGCCCCAGGCTTGCCTAAGGGCCAGTCCAACAGAAGCATTCTCTGAGATTCCTCTTCTCAGATGACTCTAGCATGTGTCAAGCTGACAAAAACAAAACAAACAAAAAAACCTCAAAAAACCATCATGTACTGTTCAGAAAGTACAATTGTAACTGACAAAACAAAAATTTAAAAAAAAATCTAAAGATTGAAGCAATTCATTTTAAATAAAGAACTGTCTATGTCTTCAGTATACTAAGAATAGGAGTGAAAAAAATCTAGACAACTTACATAGATTGTTTTTGGAGTTAGCAACAAGTTTACCAAGATGTCCTGGTGAGAAATATCCTGGTAAGATGTCCATTTGGGAAAAATATATACATATATATGTATATATATATGTGTGTCTATATTATATACACATATGTGTATGTATACACATATACATGTATGTGTGATGTGTATTTATGTGATATATATATATATAAATACACATATATAACATGTAATCAGGAGTAAAGGAATGAATGATTTCTGCATGCTTGTGCTCAGCTTTCTTTCTACTTTTATATACACTCAGGGAATGGTCCTGCTCACTTTTAGGCCGGGTCCCTCCTACATCAATTAAGATAATCAAGACCATTTCCAACAAAGGCACTCATAGGCCAGCCCGATGTAGACATCCCTTCTTAAGACTCTCTCCCCGGTGAGTCTAGATTATGTCAAGGTAACAATTAAAAGAACCATTGCAGCAACTTCCCTCTTTAAAATCTCTGCTATTCTTTCTAGTTCTTGGGCTGCAGAGTAAGTTCTCAACCAGCCTACACTGTAGAGTAAGACCCTGTTTCAGAAAACTATACTGTGTTGCAAAGTAGAGCCTGGTGTACTCAGCCCCCAAGAGGCCAGGTGGGAGGAGCAAGGGCTCCAAGAAAGCTTAGGCTTCCTAAGAAGCAGCCCACCTCGCCCCTTTCAACAGGCAGTGTGGAAAGAAAATTGGCCTTAATGTTTAGTGAAGAATATAAAAGAAAACTCAGAAGGACAAAAGCTTTCTGTGGCTGAAAGAAATGGATTGGAACTCATTAACACACATAAAATCTTTTAATAGGACAGAATTTAAATATTATAAAAATAAGCAAATGTGTCAACTCTAGCTAAGCTTAGAGTTTGTCTGATGCTCGAATTACTTTAGGTATGCTTTGGTCTGTAGTCGTTCCCGGTTAACTATTAATTCTTTCACACAATAAAGAGTCTAAAACGAGATCTCAGCTACTTTTTGTGTGTCATTATATTAGGTTGATAACGAGTAGGAGCGCTAAGCCAGCTAGGTGTTGTAGCACATGGAGTCAATCTGTGCCATGTACAAAACATGTCGGGAAGCAGACGAACAAGATAGCAGTTCTAAACACTCATTCTTCGGAGCCTGTTAAAAAAGGAAAAGTGTTTTGTGAACCTGACGTCAGCACTCTCCAAGTGAATGTGCTCTCTGTGTGCCCGCTGAAATCTTGTCCCAGTTAGGGTTTCTGTTGGCTGCTCTGCTGGAACCCTCCCTCCAGGTAGACACTGTCAGTCAGACCTGTGTTTATGAATGCAGTTCAAAGCAGCTGGTGCGCGTTTCCACATTACCCCATCTCCTGATGCTCAACTGCGAGCATTTCTTCCTTCCGTTTACCTTGCAATATATAAAGACTTGATCATTGACCTTGAGCTGAGATAGAAGAGATCTGGGGTACTGGAAGAGTTCCTTTAGAGACTGTCTGCAGTCAGTATGAGGAAAATATGATTGCTGTGGCTTAACCAGACTGTAGCAACATGGTCTGATTGGTTGGTTGGGGTAGTTGCTTTATCATTTATGAGGAAAACGAAATAGGAAAACCTGTCTTCAACTTGCCCTGCCTTGACTTTTCCCTTCACAGATACTAAAAAAGAAAACTTTCATGAGAACTGCTTAAAATATCTGATACTGGTAAACTTGGGGAGGGAGAATGGGGACTTTAAAACTCTGTGTTAATTTAATTATAAAAATTATATAGAACTTTTTAAATTTATAAAATAAGAGATATTCTTTTTATTCCCCTGTTACTAGGGAAAGAAGTCTTTTTTTTTTTAATTGTTTTTGTTTGGTTTTTGCTGTTGGTTTGTTTTTCTCTTCATTATGGAAAGTTTTAGCACTAATGGAAAGTTTAGGAGGCGTCACAGTGTCTCTGGGAGTCTATTGTTTGGTGAACAGGGAGAGAAAGACAGACTGACCTAGCAGATGGTCAGGATCAGAGCCCCATCTTCCTCTGCCTAGGTTTGTGTCCAACTCAAAGCCCGACCTATTGGCTGCTTGTAACCAGGGAGAGCAAGGTGCGCCCAGGCATGGATGGGTGGTGTGCCCCTCTGCCTGCTTACCACCCCTTGCTTTCTTCTCTATTCATAGACAGAACAAGGGTACTCTGTAAACTGGTCACAGAAGATAGGAAAACAGCAGCTTTGGTGCATTGGTGAGGAGGTTGTTCAGCGTCGGGCTTAGGCTCTTTGCCGCTGTTTCCATTCCTCGAGGTGATTATTACTCTGTAGAGACAAAGAGTGTGCTTAAGAGGTAAAGTGACTAAAGTCCCTTTAGGAATAAAAGACAATATAATGCAGAACTAGAGGGTTTTACCCCACAAGTAGGAAGCCACCCTGAAGCATCAGAACTAATCTCAGAGCCCTAGGAGATGTGCTGCGGGGCTCACCGGACTTCAGCGCAGGAAGGAGTTCTTTACCCAGACGCTTAGACTCAGACACTTAGACAGGAGGTGAGCAGTTTCACATGACTGATAACATGGAGGCTCTTCTCAAGTAATCGCCTCTCCGCTTCTGGGTGGCAGGGTCTGCAGCAATCGTGGTTTTCCCTTGAGTATGACAGATAATACTATGTAGGAGAGGATAAAAGGACAGGCAGCCTAGCTCTCTGTACAGAAGCATTGTCTGTGAATCACTTGAGTTGATTGATATAGTCCTCGCAGAGTTCTGGTGGGTAGGCCCACTATTGTCTCATTTTATGAATGAGAAAAACTGAAGCACAGAGAAGTGAAAGACTTACTAAAATTCCATGAAACCAGTAAGTGCAGGCTGGGACCCAAACACCAGTCATTTTGGTTCAGAGCAGGTGTAATTACACAGCAGACTAGCAAACCTTACCCTCGGAAGGCCAGTGGGGAATATTTTATACTCAACAAGCCATAACTTTCCTCTCGTACCTACACAGCTATACCTGTGCAGAACTGTATGAAAACAAGCATTCTCGGTTCCAGTAAGACTGATCTGTAGGCACATTCCTTTATAACATAAACTTCTTTTCGCAGTAGGAAGCGAAGTACCCTTAGTTCATTTCTAAATAGGGGTTTCATACTTCCTTAAAGTGGAAAAAGCCTTAGAGACTGCATTTCAAGTTAAAAGTCTGATGTTGTATAGCATTTTCACATGTCAAATAGTTTGGTTTTTTTTTTTCACCCTTCGAAAGGATACCTGGGGAGCCAAACATGGCAGTGCACCATAATGCCAGCAATCGGGGGACCAAGGTGGGACTGCCAATTTGAGCTTAGCCTGGGCTATTAAGACTCTGCATCACAAAAGAAAACAAAAGTTCTTAACGTGGTAGGCATTATAAAAACAAGTGGCAGGTGGATACACCTAACTGCACTGTACTGTCCCCACTCAGATACTAAGATTAAGTCTGATTCATCCCTGCAACACCTAGGTCAGGTTTGTATCAAATTCTGGACTTACTAGGGGCGAACAAGAACAGATCTAGGTTCCGGCCATTTTATCTACTTGATAAACCCCAGTGCTTTTCTCTTCGGATGACACTTTTTGCTCTGTTTTTTTTATTTTTTAAAAATATTAAAAAAATTTTTTTACAGTTATTTTATTTTGTGTAGTTGAGTGTTTTGCCTGCTTGTATGTCTGTGTCCTGTGTGCATGACTGAATCCCGGGGAAGTCAGAAGAGGCATTGGATCCCTTAGAACTGAAGTATGGACAGTTTTGAGCCACCATGTAGGTGCTAGGAACTGAACCCGGGTCCTCTACAAGAGCGACAAGTGTTCTTAACCTATTTTCTATCTCCAGCCCCTCCTTTATTGTTGATACTGTTGTTTTGTTTTTTTATGTTGTTGTTGTTGTTGTATTTCCCTCCTCAAACCCTTACATATACCTCTCCTTGATCTCGTTTACGTATGACCTATTTTTTAATTAATTATTATTATAACACACAAAAACATGCGTGCATGTGCACATGCACACGCGCGCACACACACAGGCAGACAGGCAGGCAGACAGACACACTCCTATATTTCTAAATACATAAATACAGCGTGGTCAGTCTTTATAATGTCCCTGTCTGTATGTTTTCAGAGCTGATTGTTTGGTATTGTGTAACCAGTTGATGTGTTCTTTCCCTGGGGAAGACAGTTTTATTCACAGCATTCCTTAGCTGCCTGCACTTCTCTGTGTAGGGTGGAGGTTTCATGAGCCCCCGTCCTCCTCTCTGTCACTATTCCGCTCATGTTTTAGAAGTCATGTGGTGAGACTTCGTGGTCATAGCTCCTGACTTTCCTAGGAGTCACACAGCCTGTCCCCCGGCTCTTACAGTTGTCTTTCCACTCCCTCATCCTCTGATCCCTGGGCCTTAGGTATAGGAGTTAGGGTGTAGATGTATTGTGTGGGACTGGGCCCCACAACGCCGCATGGTCATTGCTTGTGCTTTTCTGTAATGGTCTCCACACGCTGTAAAAAGAAGTTTCTTTGATGAGGGGTGCGACTGACTCTTATCTGCCTAGACCCTGAGGATTAGTTTAAATTGTATTTATTTCTTGTCTTCTGGGTATGGTAGACGTGCTAGCATTGTTTCGTTTAACTTTAATAGCAGGTGGTAGTCTTTCTATTTATGGTTGAAAGGAACATTTCATTAAAAAGCTTAAGAAGCTAACCAGTTACATAGAGACCAATGAGAGGGAGAGCCTGGCTTCAAACACAAGTCCGCTTTGGACTAAGACAGTGTTTGCTTCCCTGTGGAGGATAGTCTCTCCTTTGCTCCTGGTTAGCAATGCCTGGGGTCCTCTTCAGAGTGGACCTGTATCCCCCTTCTTAAATAGATGGTTGTCTTTACTTCTTTTACATGTCCCTGACTCTACGTCTTTAGAAGATGCCATCATAGTTTGCTATTACTGTTGAGCTTTTCTGAGGAGGCGGCTCTCCAAGATTCTAAAAATAAACAGAATTAGTCAACAGTATAGCTAGTGGGAGGCACCCTGATCCGTAGGACGGAGGGAGTGGGGAAAGTCCAGTGTGTTAGCGCCTCGCTATAATTCCTACTTGAAGGAGTATGAGGCAAGAGGATCAGGAGTCTGAGCATCTCCCAGGCTACATCGCAGGACTCTGTTCTTAAAGCAAAGAGTAGATGAAGAAAGCCTGATAGCATATTCATGGTAGAGCACTTATCCCACACGGGCAAAACCCTAGGTTCATTCCTCAGTGATGAATAAACGTAAAAGAATGGAGGAGAATACCTGCCCGACTGCCATTAGCTCCCCTGGTTTTGAGAAAATAGGCCCGTGTCTCAGGGCGCTCTGTGGGAGAGTGTTCTGTTTGGGTCTTTGGTGTTATTGATTCATAGCTGTTCCCGAGGAGGAGACATTTACGAGAAACCTTTTCTGTCTCATACACACGGAAGGCAGATGGTGCTGGAATTATTCACAGGTATCCGTGAATGAGGAAGTGAACTAAATATAATCATGAGGAACAATTTAACCCCGTCCAACATTGCCTCCTTACAGACGCCCAAGCCACTTACTATCCTTTTCCCTAGAAGGAAGTTCTAGGTAGGGGTGTTGTTTCTGCTCGGAAGCGAGACACTGAACAGATCTGTGTAAAATCCGGGAGTGAAAGCAGACATCCTCTGCGTTTAACTACTGTCTGTTTATATCTCCCTCATACTTTATTACAGTGAGGTCTGGGTGTAGTGTAACATTTCACGTGCTATGGAACATGGAACATGCCAGACCACTGCCACGTTACCTCAATGCCTTCAGCCTGGACACTGCTTGAGTTTACCACGCACCTATCTAGGCATCTTTACAAAATATAGTTAGGCGTATGCAGCGCCCACTTCAGATGCCCCTCGATGTGGTTGTTCAGGGCAATTCTTTTAGAAAAGCGAGTGTGCCTGCTTGTCCACCTCAGGAAGCTGACAGTCTCTCTGCTGGCCATCTTAGTTGTTAGCGAGGGAGGGATTCTTACTCTAGGGTCATTGCTTTGGCTGAATACACAAAATTCTACACCCACTGAAGGTCAACATACATTCGCGGCTGGAGAGAGAGGGGATACAAGCTATCTCTCAACACTACATAGGAATAAAATGAGTCCCCAGGAACTATGGAAGGTGGGCATTGTATCTCAAGGTGGAATAATCCTTCAGGAAGTTTATTATGATTGGGAGTAATTCCCTATTCAGATGGATAATGTGGCCGTTTGGCTTTGTCTGAGGACTTGCTCTAGTAAAACCAAGATTAGAGGAGAATTTGGGGTTAGCCACTCAGGCCCACCTCCCTTGCCTCACATAGCAAGGCAGAAATTGTGTCTTCCCTTTTGTTTTTATGCTAGTGTAGTGGTTCATACCAAGTCACATTTTCCAAAAGTGTCCACAGTGGCCACTGGGACAAATTAGGCTTTGACATTGGAGGACACGCAAGTGACACAGAACAAGTAGTCACCCTGAGAGGCACTACCCACTGGGCGAGCTTTCATTTTGGATCAGTCTCACCTCCTGGCTGGTCCCCGTGCTGGCTCCTTCCTGAATGCTAGATCTTGGCAAAGCTGCAGGGAGTGTGCAGTGTTCCCAGGGCTCATGGGGACTGGGGGTAGATGACTGTCCATTCTGCCTTGGGGCAGAGGGCTGTCTGTCTGTTCTGCCTTGGCTTCCTGCCAGGCAGCGACTGTCAGCAGCAGCCCTCCTCTCTCTTCTCACAGAAATGCCCACCCCATTCTTCCCCCATCTCTTCTCCATGTCATTCCCAGCCCACCTTTCTGCTTCCGTGTGCACCGTCCCCCAGGATTCCTGTGCTCTGGATGACTTGCTGAAGTCATTTCTCAAACTTACCCCTTTCACGAATCCCTGACTACAGCAGGATGCACAGGGCTCTATAAGCCACAGTGTCTCCTGTAACATCACCTAAAGTATGCCCCCTGTCTCCCTGCCTTTCCTTGGTTGTTGCTAACCCCCTCTGCTCCCCCTCCCTCCATCCCTCCTTTCCTCTCTCAATCAATACCTCCCTCGTTTGGCTTTGCTGATCTGCTGGTTGGAATAGACCACAGCATACGCGGTAGGTAAGGGTTCCTACCTCTAAGTCGTACCCATCCCTAGACCATACTTTCTTTCAGGATAATGGTCCCTTTACTCTGCGTATGCTAATTCTTTTATCTTTTTAGGAAGGCCACACTTAGTAGGAAAATAAAGAGAAAGAATAATGTAATCGACAGTTTGAATGTTTTAATCAATCCTAATGGATTATCTTTATTTAGCCCCTAGAATGTTGAATTATAATAATTGCGTAATAGACTCTCAAATTGGTTTTGTTTATAGAAATAAAGGATATAGATGGCTTATTTTAGTCCCGTCTGATACACCAGTAAAGTTCATGTATATGTAAATATGTGTGCGTGGGTTTGCACACAGGAAGTGGCCTTACATGGCCATCTCCAGCCCGTTGTTTCTAGTGGCCCTTGTTTGGGCTGGTACTAAATACATACATATTCTGCCATGAAGGACTAAAAGAAAAAAGTGTGGGGTCCACAGTACCTAAAAACTTTTCAGACAGGGCTGGAGAGATGGCCTAGTGGTTAAGAGCACTGACTGTTCTTCCAGAGGTCCTGAGTTCAAATCCCAGCACCCACAGAGCAGCTCACAGCCGTGTGTAACTGTAGTCCCATGAATTCCAATGCTCTCTTCTGGCACGCACATGTATGTGCAGAGGGAAGTACCTGTGAACACGAGTAACTAGACCGTTAGAAAAGAAAAAAGGAAACGTCAGCTTTCGGTATGCTAATAAACTAGATTAGACACCCGTTCTATTTTATTGGTGGTAGCTTTATGACCCGTGGAGTGATTTTCTGTGGGTATTAACAGAAAGGTTGCAGTCTGCACTGCAGGAAGTTTATTTTAAGGAATCATTCCTCAAAGCCTTCCAAACTCGAAAACAGCAGAGTCGCTGATACGAGGTCGCTATTTTAGCTCAGTACTTGTTTTGGTGTAGACTTTTATAGGATTCTTTTCACTTCTAGGCTAGAAACAGCACAGACCTGACCTGGCTGCCTCCCAGCTAGCTAAGCTGGGGGTGGAGAGCAAGATGCCGGACTGTGCTCAGCCTGGAGTCCCTTCACTATCTACTTGGTGAACTGGAACCAGAACTCATTTTTCCTTACAGGCCAGGGAGCTCCCTGATAAGATAGAACACAGTCTGTTCACCTTGGCACAGGCCACCGGTTTTATGGTTACTCTCTGGCCCCAGCTACTGACCTCTGCTATTTTGTTTTCGAGAGCTGATGTTGTAGCTCAGTCGTACAGTGCTTGCCTAGCAGGTGTGGTTTGTCCATTACCAAGGGAAGGGACTTATGCCAAACAAGCCCCCTACAGGCTAAAGCCTAAAGGAAAGATGAAGTCTATGGTTTCTTGTAGTCTTAGAGTTAAAGGATTTCTGTCCTTGGGGTGTGTGTGTGCGTGCGTGCGTGCGTGAGTGTTTGTGCTTTGTTTGAGAGAGGATCTCTGGGTACAGGCTGACTTCCAAATCCCCATGTGTAAGGATGATCTTGAACTCCTAATCTTCCTGCCTTCCCCTCTCAAGTGCCAGGATTGTAGGTTGTGCAACCACAGGATTTTTTAAAAAGTTGCTTCTAAAGGTCACTGTGCCGATATGCGGGAAACAGGCAGCCTTCTAAGCCTGGGGGTTGGATAGAAGACGAAGCGTAAGAACACACGTATACACGCACTCGAGCTTTGGGCTACCTTCTATTTGACATGTTGAGGTTTTTGTTGTTGCCTTTGTTTCTTTTGGTCTTGAGACAAAGCCTCACTGTATAGGCTGAGCTAGAACTCTATAGCCCGGGCAGACCTTGAACTCACTATTTTTCTGCCTCTGTCTTCTACATGGGTTTGCAGGTGTGCACTGCTACGACTTTTTTGTGGTGTGGTCTTTAATAAAGTAGTGACGAATGTGGATAGCAGCCTTTCTTAATGTAGCAAAATTAATAGAGAAGACACCTCAATAGCAGAATGTTTTCCTGTCATGCTTGTGGTCCCGGGTTCAGTCCCTGTCATTACTAGAAAACAATGCGCCACCATGCTCCTTCTCAGAACTTCAGTCATCACTGTGTTCTGAGTCTCTCCAGGGATAGCCTGTGGACATACGCCAGCATATCTGTACATGTATGCATACGGTCTTACGTATGTTTAAAAAGTACGTGTGTGTGTGTGTGTGTGTGTGTGTGTGTGTGTGTGTGTGTGTTCCAGGACCTCGCACATGCTAGGCATGGATCTGGACCGTATAATTGAGCTGCAATCCTCAATTCTCAAAAGCACATTTTTGAAATATTTTTTGTGTATTCATTTTCCTTCTGCATAGAAATACTATGTCCTGATTTCGCAACCCACCAATACTGGCTGGAGAATAAGCAATATTGTGCACAGACCTAACTTATTTCCAAATAGGTGCTTAGCCATTGATCACATAGAGCCTCCCAGTTTTAATCTTTTGTTATGGTCACTGCTGGAAATTCCTTTTTAAAAAAAGAGCAACTCCTTTTTAGTTAAACCTTAATGACTTGTTACCTGATTACATAAAGGGACCATCTGTGTCTGTGTAGTTGCTCTCATACTTCAGTACTTTTAATTATTTTTTTTTCCTTAAGCCACTTTCAGAGTTAACCCGTGCGTGAAGACTGTCTTTAAGGTATCAGCTTCAGGGTTGGGGATTTAGCTCAGTGGTAGAGTGCTTGCCTAGCAAGCGCAAGGCCCTGGGTTCAGTTCCCAGCTCCAAAAAAAAAAAGAAAAAAAAAAGGTATCAGCTTCAAGGGTCACATTCAGACATTGTTTTAGTTTTTACTCAGTAGGGCCCAGTTTGAAGAGTCCTAGTACTAAATGCAGTTCCGTGGAGGGGTTGGCAACTGTTTATAAGGGCTGGACACTGAAGAGTATGTGCTGACCAAGTCAACCATTGAAGCCCATTTCTCTCCTTTTTCTTACAGCCTCTCAGAGCCAGTTTAAAATAATCTCTAGCTCATATTTCAGGGAAGCAAGGTATCTATTCAAGCACAGAACTGGGCTTGCTATTCCTTTTTAATTAATTTTTAAAAATTTATTTGTGGGTTGTTCCTCTTTGACTTGCATAGAGGTCAGAGGACAACTCGCGGAAGCCCATTCTCACCTGCCATCACGTACATTCCGAGGACTGAACTCAAGTCCTTAGGCTTGGTGGCAGTCACCTTTACTCACTGAGCCTTCTCACTGGCCCAGCTTGATAGCCTTAGAGACTTGATTGCTAGCACCTCTAACGTTTATGAACCAAAACACTATCATGCATACTCTATACACACGATCTATTTGTCTATTTCATTTGTTTCTCTTTATCTTGGTTAACAGACACCTACTATCCCACCCACTTAAGTTTTGAAGGGTTTTTATTCCATATTCATCAAGTTTTAAATGAAAAAGATTAATGCACTGTTTGCACACTACAGGGTTTGTTCGTTCGTTTTTAAACTGACCTCATGACAGTAAAACTTCGTACTTTCATTTATTTACTTGTTTTCCTGATACGTCTTTTTAGATCGTCCAGGTTGTCCTGGAACTCACAATTCTTCTGCCAGAGCTTCCCCACAGTTGGGGCTATAGGTGTCTGTCACCAGACCCAGCTGATGAAATCATTACTTTTTTAAAATTAAAATGCAGTTTGCAGCTGGGCGTGTTGGTGTACACCTTTATCCTGGAACTGTGAAGGTTCAGACAGGAGATCAGAAGTGAGGTCATCCTGGGACTACAGAGTAAGGGCCCGTCTCAAAAGGAGAAAAGGAAGGGGTGCGGGGAGGAAGGGAAGGCTAGCATGGTTGTGAGGAGACTGCAGAGGATTCCATCCCCTCCCTGCAGAGTCACTTTGTTGACTGCAGTGCTTGGGCAGGGCAGGTAACTCTGACTCTGTTATCTCTTTTAGGTTGCCCCCTAGACTCCGCACATGCTGTCCCGTGTGTGGGAAACCTATAAACATGGCGGGGACATAGGACTCCTGAAATTTTGTTGGCTCTGACAGGTTTTTATAAAACAGTCATAAGAACCATCCTGCTTGTTTTAGGAGAAATTTTAGGTGTACTATAAGACCTCAGAGTGGACTTAAGTAAGAACGTCTTGGGGCCAGTGTCTGTAGCTCTGCAGTAAAGCCTTTGCCTAAGTAGTGTGCAGGAATCTCTGGGTCCGAACTCATGCACCGTGAAGCAAAACAAACAAAATAAAACCAAACAGAACTATTTGAGAAAAGGTGTTCAATTCCATGTTGCCGTTGATTGGCTCATGGTTTTCCCGTGACACCGGAATCCAGAGTCTTCAGTGGGATTGAAATAACCACTTTCTGGTGAAATTCTGAAGCTGTTCGCTCTACCTATGGATCAAGTTACTGTTTCCCGTGTAATGTTCATCCTTCAAGCCCCCCAATCTCGAATTCCTGCTCATTCCCTGATAAATACAGAAGCAGCCAAAGGGAGCACACATCCCGAAGTCACAGCTCTGAGTCCGTTAACAAGGTTGTAACAGCACCCTGAGCATGCGCGGGCGTTCTCTTCAGACTGAGGCAGGGTGGAGGGCGGAAGAAGAAAAGGCTGGAGTTGAGAATTACATGCTTTGCATCAGTAATGAGACAGAAACTTCAGAAGCATCAGGCATTATCCTGGGCGTCTTTGCTCAGATTTGAGAGACGACGCTCGGTAGCTAGACTGCCTCTCTGGCTGTCCACTCTGCTGTCTTCCTTCTCTTGCTGAGGTGTTTATTCAGTGCCAGGGAATAAGAGTGTTTCTGTGGTGACCTTTGGTTCAACTCTGCGGGTTTTACGTTCTTAAAACCTAGAAGAAGTCAATGGTGTGTTTTCTAAGAGAACTGCTGCTGTAAAGTTTTTATGTAACATTTGATGTATTTACCAATGGAGGACGCTCTGGCCACGGAGCATGGGAAGAACTTAACTTCCTAACCTAACTCTGTAAGGTGATTCCAGAGACCTTGGCACTTGGAACTGAAGGACCGCACCTATCAATAGTTGATTTCTGGCTGCTTTGTTTTCTCTGGATCTCCTAGAAACCTGTCTCCTCCTAGAAGCAAATCTGACTCGGAAAGGATGGCTCAGGGAGGCAGTGTGTTCTGGCTGCTGTTGAAGCTCGCTTTAGCTTTTTCTCTACTATTACATAGGGAGTAACTGGGCCGGAAGATGTGGAGGAAACACTGTTCTGTTCCACTAGCCCGCAAAACAGACAGTGATAGGTGTTGATCTCTGAGGAAGTGTGAGCACAGACCAGTTCCAGACGGCAGGCCTGGCATCAGTGAGGACCAATCAGGAGCCTAAATCTAGCTAGGTTGATTTGGAAACTACAGTTCATTATGTGAGTAAACAATTTACTGACTGGGTGTAGTTCATGGATGCTGCTCTATTTGGACCGCTCTCCCCTTTCTTAGATCCTTAGCTTAAAGTTTTCCATTCGTTTTTGCTTTTGTTTTTCCTTCCCTCGTACATCCATCCTTCCTCTCGATCCCCTGTAGAAAGAGAGCTGGGTGGTGACATGCACCTTCAATCCCAGCAGGCGGGTCTCTGAATTCGAAGCCAGTCTGGTCTTCAGAGAAAGTTCCAGAACAGCCAGTTACAGGAGATAATTCCGTGTCAGGCAGTTCACTGGGATTCAGCTGAAAACACAGTCGTCTCATGCTTACGTGTTAATGAGGAAAACTAGGGGTGGTGTTGCTGTTGGTATGAGGTGCTTTAGGCTCTAGAAGAGGCTGATTTGTGAAGAGGGATAGAAAGACTCTGGGAAGATCTTAGAAAGCAATCCTTGGAAACCCGTGGGTCCCACTGTTTTATGTCAGGATGTTTGGATCCGTGAAGTTCTGGCGTCACTTGCTGTGGTGTTGGGAATGACTCAGGATCTTGTTCATGCTAGAAAAACACTGCCACTCGGTCATATACTCAACCCTGCCCTTGTTTAAAGCTTCTTTCCGTGCTCTTAAATAGTGACCTTTGCACTTCAGTGCATTTCTGGAGCATGTGCGGTTGTCATTGTTTCCTGCTTTGACTTTAGAGTCCAGCTTGGCCTCAAACTCATGATCGCCATGTCTCTCGGCCTCTTGATTGCTAGGATTACAGGTGCGAGCCCTCTCATTTCCCCTCAAAATCCTCAAGAGATGACAGGAAGAGATGATCTTCTTAATAAAGCCCTTTTGAATGTTTACTGAGGACCACTTTCAGCTCTAACCAAAATCAAAATCTCCATCACGTATCACCTGACATCCCTGTGTCCAGACAAGTCCAGAGGGGGCTAATGGGAAAAGTCTAGATGCTACAGGACTTCTCGTGCTACTGGGTCCTGGTTCTGTAGGTCAGGGTCAGTTCTGAGATTTTTGCATTCTTTAGGAGGTTTCCAGAAGATGCTGATCACTGCCCAGAAGTTTATCATGTGCTGGGGCAGCAAGGGTCTGGAGACAATCAGCAGAGGTGAAGAACTGAGGCTTTGAAAGTAGATGGGGTAGGTTCGTGAGAGACCCTTCCTCTGTTCCCAGCGCAGCCACCACTCCACCTCCCCTAAGTAAAGGTACATTTCCTTCTGTCTACATGGATGGGCCCTTTGCTCAACACCTTGCTTACTAGTTTTTATTCTTCCCAACGCAAACCAAAAACTAACAACCCAACAGAGTTGGCTCTGGTCCCTGCTCCCAGGGATAGCTAATTTTGTCAGCGCTCTGACTGGAAAATCCCTGCCTCCCTCCCACCCCAGGATGTGAGTCTCCTGCCTGTCCAGGCCACCTATGATAAAGGTGACCATCCCCGCCCCGTTGAGTGATAAGAGGCCCTAGCCACTGAGTCACAGGAAACCAAGTCTTCGGTGGTAGGAGGTGCTCCTTGTGTCATCTTGCCTAGACCCAGCCCCTTCGCTGTGTAGCGATTGAACTGCAGGAATGGCTTCTGAAGCAAGTCTGTTCTCCTATAGTGTCGTGAGGGCCTGGTAGGAAGTTTAGCCATAGCTTTTAAGAGTCACATTAGAAATTCTTATAATTTGGAACTCTGGCAGTTGAGTGACTTGCCTGTGGTCTAAAGAAAGAAAAAAAAAAAGGCCACAACAGGAATGGGATGCAAGCGTGTCCGTTCTGCGGGGGTGTTTTTCCTGACAGTTTTCTTTCGGTCCTTTACCCATTCTGTCCTGCAAACTCTCTGGTAGACTAATTTCTGAGTAACATCAGAAAAGCAGTTTGTTATCTGCTGAGACAGCTTCACACTGTAGCCTGAACTCACAGCCGTCTGTTTACTCAAAGCCCTGGATGCTGGGGTTACACCCAGCCTGGTCTTGGATAGGCAGTTTTTAAAAGCATCTTGTTTCTGAGTGTGTCTATCCTCAGCCAGACTGGTTCCCATCATCCGCCTGGGGAACTTTACCTTGGAATTCCCCTTACAGATTGGATTGAAACAGTGGCTGTTAGCTCCATGAGATCTCTCTTTGTACACACTAAAAGACCTTGGCCAGGTCAGGCCGGCAGGGAAGGACAGATAAGTGGGCTGGAAGTGCTGTTCCAGCTTCAGGCTGAGTCACAGTCACCTGGAGGGCAGGTTCTAATGCCCTAATTAGGCTGCCGGCCTCTTTCCTGTTAGTTTCTGTAGGAGGCGGGGGCCTGAGACCCTCTATTCCCCTGTCCTACATCTTCAGCTGCAGGAACATGTCAGGGATAACTGGGGTGGTTACCCCTGCACTGTTGACTGTCGCTTACCTAAGCAGGGCCTCCTGAGGTTTGCAGGTTTGACACTCTGTTGTTGTTGTTGTTTCGTTGTTGTTTTGTTGTTGTTTTTAAATACCAAGGCCCAAGTTCTCAACAAGTCTTTTTTATATTCCCTGTAAGTCCTCCTGCTTTGTACCAGGAATCAGTACAGACTCAGCCTTCAAAAGGAAGGTCAGGTGGAAATGTAGACTGGAGGCTGCTGGGAAACGTGCTCTCCGGTCACCTTCCTAGCATCATCAGTCTGATGTTGAATTTGCACTGAGGTTAAATTTTAAGCACAGAATGAATTTTTGAGTTTATAACAGTCGGGTCCGAATGTAGAGGTGGCATTAGTCCTGGCTTCTTCTAATTCCTCCAGATCTCTCAGGTGCTTCCTCTCGCGTGACCAGGGTAAACTACTTGGCTTTGGTTTGGGTTAGCCAGCACTTCTTTATTAATGGGCATTTCTGTTGATGCAGTTCTGGAACATGCCAGGACGGGCAGGATGAGCTCCATCTTGACCTGCCTTCTGATGAGGAAGTCATCAATAGTTCTGACGAAGATGACGTCAGCTCCGAGTCCAGTAAAGGCGAGCCGGACCCGCTGGAGGATAAACAGGTATATTTTGGTAATTAATTATTTCTGCTTTTGTTTCTCCTGGCCTGCTGCTGCATGGGCATGCTGTTTGTCACCCTGAAGGAAAACAACCGTCATGGGTTAGTCCGCAAGGGCTTTTCTAGTTGAACTCTGCTCCTGCACCTAAAATGTTATGCACCCAACTGCGTATCACCTAAGGGTTATTTGGTAGCTTTGAGGAATTATTTTACTAATGTTCACTGGCTTTTTATATATGCCTGTATGTACGTGGATATTGGTGTATATATGGACTGATAACGAATCTCCCTGGGGATTGTTCTTGTCCTGATACTAATTCTCACCATGTTTGTTGTGGGTGTTTGTTTTATCTTGTTTTATGTGTGTGGGTATTTTGCCTGCATGTATATCTCAGATCCCTAGAGTATGAGTTACAGACAGCTGTGAGCTGCCCTGTGGGTGCTGGGAATTGAACCTGGGTCCTTTGGAAGATCAGCCAGTGCTCTTAAACACGGAACCAACTCTCCAGCACGTTTGTTTGTTTGTTCGTTTGCTTGCTTGCTTGCTTGTTTGTTTGTGAGACAGTATAACTCAGCCTGGCACTGGATCATAGCAATCCTCCTGCCTCAGCCTTGAGTCCTGAGAGTATAGGTATGAGCCGCCATACCCAGGGGAGTTGTTAAGTTTCTTGAAAGAAGGGAATCCTATGCACTGCGGTTTGCTCACATCTTCAAAAAGAACTTTTAAAGTAAACCTACTGTGTGTGGGTGGATGGGGCAGTGGTGAGCATGCTTTTGTGCCACAGTGGAAATGTCAGGATACATGGTGCAGGAGTTGGTTCTCTTCTGCCGTGTGGCTTCCTGGTTCAAACTCAGGTTTTCAGGCTTGGCAGTGAGTGCCTTCGCCCACTGAGCTCTCTCGCTGGTATTTGAGCATGTCTTTTTCAGGACAGAATAAAAATTGCCCCTTGCACTATAATTACCATGTCGCTGTGGCGACATACCTGACAAGAGACAAACATGAGGGAAGAAAGGTATATTTTGGATCACAATTCATGGTCCAGTGGTCATGCGAGCGGGAGTTTGAGGCTGAGCACACCAGTGCCAGTTTCCAGCTTGCTTTCCTTGTACCTTGTGCCACTCAGCTACAGTGAAGGTGGGTTTTCTCATGTGAGCTAACCTAATGGGGATTGTCACAGGGTTATTACTGATGTGATGAAATGCCATGACCAAAAGTAACTTGGGGAGGAAAGGGTTTATTTTGGGTTGGTTACATATCCTGAATCACAGTCCATTGATGGAAGCCTAGGCTGGAACTCAGACATGGAGGCAAGGGCTGCTGTGGAGGCCATGGAGAGGCCATGACTTGTTCCTCATGGTTTGCCCAGCCTATTTTCTTATAGCACCCAGGACTCCTAGCCCAGATTACTACCTACAAAGATTGGGCCACATCAAACACTAATTAAGAAGATGGCCTGCCGCCCAGTCTTATGAAGAAATTTTCTCAAGTGAGGTTCCTACCTCTCATGACTCTAGTATGTATCAAGTTGATTTAGCCAGCACAGAGATAATCCTTCATAGTTGCTCTCTGAAGTTTGTTACCCGTGTTCCTCTAAATCCCGTCAGGTTGACAATGAGTATGTTGACTATCTCACTGTTACTAATATAATGATCATTTTCTTAAAATAATCTAGTATGTGTATGCATTAATGTGTGCGTGTGTGTCTGTGTGTGTGTCTCTGTGTGTGTGTCTGTGTATGTGTATGTGTCTGTGTATGTGTCTATGTGTGTGTGTGTATATGTCTGTGTGTATATGTCTGTGTGTGTCTGTGTGTGTGTGTCTGTGTGTGTATGTGTCTGAGTGTCTGTGTGTGTGTGTCTGTGTGTGTATGTGTCTGAGTGTCTGTGCGTGCGTGTGTCTGTGTGTGTGTTTGTGTCTGTGTCTGTCTGTGTGTGTGTTTGGGAGACATGCAGATTGTCCATATGTTTATAAAAGTTTAGGATATGTGATAGGGAAATTCATTGTGTCATTTTTGGTTTATTATAAACATCTATATGTTACATTTGAAATCCTGTCTCTTTGAGTAAAGATATTATTTATGAAAGGGAGAAGTTGAGCATGGACACAATGTCCCCAAGATATATTGGAATGCTACCTGATAGAATTTTAAAGGATTCTCACAGTGTAGCAAGCCAGGGAGAAAACGCTTGTCACCCGATCCGTTGTCATAATTTACTAATCCATTGTGCTCCCATCTTAACATAATGTTAGTCTGTTTACATTTGCCCCCACCTTTAAATGAGTGGCACACTGTGGTTATCTAAAATTCAGTCCCAGGGCTGGAGAGCTGGCTCAGGAGTTAGGAGCACTTGTTGTTCTGAGAGGGTCCTGGATGCACCTCCCAGCGCCCCCACAGTGGCTCACAACTGTCTGTAACTCCAGTTCCAAGGGCTCTGACACCCTGTTCTGACTTGGCACGTGGTGCACATACATATACATGCAGGCAAACCACATAAAATAATTAATAAATAAATATAAACATGGTTACCAGCTATGATTTGGGTTACATGAAGCTAATTACTTAATCTTTTTGTCTTAAAGAATGCCAAGTGAAAAAATATTACTTATAAATGATATGATATGTGAAAAATTTAGAATATTTTCCAGTATGGAGTTTAAGTTCAGCGATGAGTTGTTTTTTTTGCTGATAGTAATTTCTGAACTGGATGGGTAGCACACATTTGTGATTGTAGTTGGGAGGCTGAGGCAGGAGGGTTAGCATGAGTTCAAGGCTATCTGGGGTTAGATAGTAAGTTCCAGATTAGTATGGACTATAGAGTAAGACACTGTCTTAAAACAATCGGATATCCCAGATACAACACACACACACACACACACACACACGCACACACATGCACACGCACACTCTCATGCACACACACTCATGCACATGGACACACGCATGCACTCACACTCACACCCTTCACACTCTACCTTGCAAGCCCACTTTCTTTTTTTTTTGGTTCTTTTTTTCGGAGCTGGGGACTGAACCCAGGGCCTTGCGCTTCCTAGGCAAGCGCTCTACCACTGAGCTAAATCCCCAACCCCGCAAGCTCACTTTCTGTGTTGCTTCTTGAACATGGATCCCTTCTATAGCTATGTAGAGGATACCCCTCATGTCCCAGGTAGCAACCAGGTTTGTTAGAGATCAGCAGTGATCGTGGCCCATGTTTTTGCGGTGCTCACACCCCAGTGGAGGAAGAGGGATGAAAATACATCAGCAGGAAGAACCTCAGTGTTTCCAGTGATGTGCTAGGAAGCGTAGGAGCTACTCTGGATGAAAGCCCCTGAGAAAGTGATGGCTGACTAGAATTTAAATGAGTGCAGAGAGCCAAAGCCTGTGGGGAGTCTGAGAAAGAACATTCAAACAGCATTGTGTGAGAGCCATAATTAAAGCCAGGCTTTACTTCCTTTGATGAGTGACCCTTGCTCGCTCTTTTCCTGATTCAGAGTTTGTTTTGTCCTGTTCTTTCTCACTTGAATCTTTTCCAGTTCCTCTGGAAGTGGTATCTTCCACATAGATATCTGCACATGGTACCGGGGGTCACACTGGTAGAAAGACAGGCTCTGACCAGTTCCATGGTTCTTCCCAACACCATGTTCTGTCACTTTGTGGCTGACATCTTCATTTTGTGGTCAGTGGAGACGTCTAAGGTCCCGTCTGTCTTTGGGTGTGCCTTTCCTTCTGTTCCTGCTTCTATTTCATAGTTACATGTCCTTTGGTGCCACATTGCCATGTCCCTGCCATGTCCCTGCTAAATCTTTATCTTTTTTAACATTTATTTGTCATGTGTGTGTGTGTGTGTGTGTGCGTGTGTGCGTGTGTGAGCGCACATGCGCGCACATGCGTGCACACATGCGGGAGCACATGCTCCATCACAGATTTATAGAAGTCAGGGACAATTTGTGTGAGTCATTTCTCTCCCGTGTGGATTTCGGGGATTGAAATCAGATCTTTAGGGTTATATGGTAAATACCTTTACCCACTGAGGCATCTCACTCACGCTATTTTTGTTTTTTTGTGTGTGTTTTTTAAATGGGACTATTTCCCAGCTAATTGTGGACAAGTAACATTTTCTTTCTTTCTTTCTTTCTTTCTTTCTTTCTTTCTTTCTTTCTTTCCTCCTTCCTTCCTTTCCTTCATTCCTTCCTTCCCTCCTTCCTTCCTTTCCTTCTATCTCTTTCCTCCCTTCCTTTCCTTCTATCTTTCTTTCCTTCCTTCCTTCCTTCCTTCCTCCCTTCCTCCCTTCCTTCCTTTCCTTCTGTCTTTCTTTCCTCCTTCCTTCCTTCCTTCCTTCCTTCCTTCCTCCCTTCCTCCCTTCCTTCCTTTCCTTCTATCTCTTTCCTCCTTCCTTCCTTTCCTTCTATCTTTCTTTCCTCCTTCCTCCCTTCCTTCTTTTCTTTCCTAATACTCTGAGAAGTCTCAGTTACTCTGAGGAACTTATACACGTTGTGTCTCTTCATGTAGAACAGCAGCAGCAGCAGCCTCTATCAATGCCTCCTTTCTAACAGCTGCTAACTGCCTACAAAGCCTAGTGGAGGTTTTTAAGTAATTTGCTTTCATAGTGGTTAAGGGAACACAGAGTTGGAGTGACATTGTTTGGGTCCCCACCCCTCACTAGCTCTATGATCTTGAACAACTCACTTCCGCTAAGCCCTAGTTTCCCTCCCTGGCAAACAGAAGAAGTAGAGCGAGGGGCCGAGTGGCCCTTATTTCAAGGATTGTTTTGAACAAATGAACAAATGCTGACATTTCTGAGAACAATGTCTGACAGGGAGTACACGGAGCTTTTTAGCTATTACTGGTCATATACAGTAAGGGAAATCTTAAACATTTCACAGCGAGCTCTCTAGGCCTTTGCCGGTGAATACATACTATTTTAAGTATGCCTTGTCTTTGCAGAGTAAGGAAGTGGTTTGCTTATATTCAGGGCCCTG
The DNA here is from genome assembly GCF_021556685.1 of Rattus norvegicus. NCBI lineage: Eukaryota > Metazoa > Chordata > Mammalia > Rodentia > Muridae > Rattus > Rattus norvegicus. The sequence goes on from NC_141540.1 coordinate 38,345,999, forward strand.
TTGTGTTTCAGACTTAGCACTGCCATGCTGGATGACCTTGAACAAATAGCCACCTTCAATCACGTTTGCCAGCACATGCCTATAATCCCAGCACTTGGTAGGCAAAAGCAGGAAGATTGTCGTGAGCATGATGCCAGCCTGTTCTGCACAGTGAGTTCTAGGTCAGCCAGGACAACTAACTTAAAAACAACTACAGAGGAATGGACAATAGCCCATATTGGTGAGAGCATGGAGGGTTTAAAAGGAGAAGCAGTGCTTTGGGAAATAGTTGCAGTTCTTGAAAAGCTTAACTCTAGTCATCATTTACCCCAGAAATTCTACATTTACATTTATCTAAGAGAAGCAAAAATATGTATCTACATAAAATGTTCATATTATTGCTATCAGAATTGAAAAATCTTAGGCGGGGGTTTGAGGGGACACTCAGGTAGATTGTTGGGGTTAAGAAGTGGAGTAGAAGAATTATTGATACAGACAGAGAACAGGACGGTGAGGCTCTGAGGAGCATTTATACCCCAGCATCAGAGACCATTGGCTTGGTGGGGAATCTGAATAGAGGAAAGTAGGGTGCGCCTGGCAAAAGTGAGCTTTCTGAGAGTAGGGATGCTTCACAGCACAAGCCTGCAGTCAGGAGGTCAGGAAGGGGATGGGGAACAGGATGTGTGGTCTCCAATATCCTTTGGTTTAAACTGCCCCGCCCGCCCCCAGGTGAGATGTGGTGGCACCTGAAAGCCTGTTAGCTAGAGAGTCACAGGAGGATGTGTGTCAGTGTCTGGAAGGGGAATGGACGCTGTGCATATTGTGGCCTGAGCAGCAGCGACGTTCTAGCACTGCACTATTTTAATAGTGACCGAAACGAGAGACTAAATGATCATTACCTGAAAACGGAAAAGGCTAAGTGTGATTAATCCGCACAGTGGAATGGTATTTGGCCGTAGGAAGGAATGGAGAGTGACTAGGAACGAGCACACAGTGTTTTGGAAGATAGGGAAGTACTGTGAATTTAGATTGTGATGATGGCTGGACAGTCCTGAATCTACTAAGAACCACTGAATTCTTTAAAGAGTAGAGTGTGGCGGTGGTGTCTGCCTTTAACCCTAGCACTCAGGAGGCAGGAGGCCGGAGGCAGGAGCAGAGGGAGGCAGAGAGAGGCAGAGAGAGGCAGAGAGAAGCAGAGAGGCAGAGAGGCAGAGGCAGGGGCAGGTAGAGCTCTACGAGTTAGAGACCGGTATGGTCTGCCTAGTGAGTTCTAGGCCAGCCAGGCCATCAAGTGAGAACCTGCCTGAAAAGCAGCATCAGCACCCAACAATCTCCACACAGTAGCAGAAGCTTCCCATGGGGTGATCTACCATTTGTACTGTCTTTGATTCCTAGGAAGCACAGGGCTTTTAGAATGTCTATGAATCCTGCTTGAAAACCCCCAATTAGGAATTTTTAATTACAATGTTTTTCTGTTAACAAATTGGTACATTGTTCACAGAAGCCAAATGATGCCCATAGAACATGTTTGTAGAACTGTAATAAGTAACAGTAAACGAGAATCTTTGCTAATCCCCTTTGGAGATTCATGTGTGTGTGTGTGTGTGTGTGTGTGTGTGTGTGTGTGTGTGTGTGTGTGTTATTAAGCAGGTGTCTGTACATAGATGCTCATACAGAGGCCATGGGTCAGTGTCAGAGGGCTTCCTCTGTTGCTCTCTGCCTTGTTTTGTCCGGTAGGAGCTCTTCCTCAATCTGGAGCTTAGCACAGCAACAAGGTCAGTGTTTGCTGTTTTGTCAATCTTTTATACTGCCCTGGGGATCTGAACTCAGGTCCTCATACTTGTGTGGCAGCACTTTGCCATCTGAGCCATCCCTCTAGCTCTCTGGAAATTCTTTAGACTTTATTTTCTTGTTCTTTCAGTTTTTAATACATGTTTGTTTTAAAGAATATGTCAGGCATGGCCATACCCATGGTCATGAGTAGCATTTGGAAGGTAGGGACAGGAACTTTCCTGCAATTCTGAGATCATTTTACTCTACACAGTAAGTTCCAAGCCAGCCAAGGCAACTAGTGAGACTTAACCTAAGAGGAAGTTAATTAATAAAAAAGGAAGTGTATTCATTTTGTTTCTTTGTGATTAAGCATTCTGCAACTTCTCTAGATAGACACTAGTTTCTCTCTTCCTTTTTACATCTTTTGAAAACAGCTCATGCTTAATCCCTTGTGATGAGAAGGGTGGAAACTGAAAAGGACATTGTCCTTTAGGTGTCACCATGATATCATCTTATCCTTGACATAAAGGCGTTAAAGAGCTGTGCAATGGGCAAGTCTTGCTGTTAACATTAATCTCCTGTATGTAGAACTCTTGAGTGTGATAGAGGAGGCCTCTTAACAGTGGTATTGGACACACTAGGAAAATGTCACTGGATGCCACTGGTACTGAGCAAATATGAAATGAAGAGAACATAGCTAAGAATGTGCAAAAATGGTCTGTTATCACAAGATCAGACAGAGCATGTCACTGGATTTCTGGTCAAAGGTTCTGCTTTGGAATTTGTGTGACTTCTTGACAGTGTGATTTGTCTGCGGCTGTCGTTTCACAGGGAGGACTTTGGGAGGATGTTCTTTAACAGGTGCTCTGCTTTGAAACGCGATACAGTTTCAATAGCTGAGAAGTTTGAAGCAGCAAACTCGAGGTCTTACAGGGAATGTTCCCGCCATTGCTGTACTGGGTTAAAATCATTGGCTGCTCTTGCAAGATGGGGCAAATACAGAACTTTCAATCTTCCTTGTCTTTGCAGAAACGGCGAGGTAGTTAGGACCCAGTACTGCTTCTCTTGTAGAAGACTAGAGTTTGGTTCCTAGCAGGTACCTAGAACTCATATCAGGCTGCTCAAAACTGAAGTGTTGGCCTCTGTAAGCATCTGTGCTCGTGTGCACACAGCCACACACAAACACACACAATGTTAAAATCGACCTTATGTGGAGTATAGTGGCCAATGCCCTTAATCCCAGCACTCGAAAGGCGGAAGCAAGCAGTAATCTGTGAGCTCGACGTCATTTTGACTTATATAGTGAGTTCCAGGTCAACGGTGGCTATACAGTGAGACCCTGGCTCAAAAAGTTAGAAAAGAGGCTGCAGAGATGGCTCGGGGGTGAAGGGCAACTTCGGTTCTCCCAGAGGACCAGATTCAGTTTCTAGCTCTTACTTGGTGGCTCACAACACTCTGTAACCCCAGTTGCCTCTCGTACCTCTAAAGGCAGTAGACACACATACACTACAAACACATGCATATTGGCAAAATATTCATATGCACAAAAATAATCTAAAAAATCAAGATAAAATAAAGCATAGAAAAAGACAGAATAGATGACCGCGTGGACTCCCAGATTAGATTCTCTTATTTAAGTTCAATCTACTATACTGTATTATATATGTGCCACAGGTTTTGAGTTTGTGTTTTAATGTTCCATGTAGCACATCAAACAATGTGTTCCAGGCTTAGGATCTGAGGATGTAGCAGCCACCTCTCCATAGCCGTTTGTTCATGAATTTGCTAGTTCATGAACAGTGGATTTGGTACTATGCTTATATTTAGAAGGATACAAAAGTAGATAGACTAAATTGGGAGATTTCACAGATAGTAACAGTCTGCTGAGTGTCTTATAAATAGTCCGTGAACAAGAGAGTAACCTTTTCCTTTGAGGGTAACTTGTCTTAAAGAATGATCTGGAATCCGTGGAAGGAACGATGGTCTTGAGCAGCAGGGAGTCCAAAACAGAGGGAGGGTATATAGAATGAGACAGAGAGGTGCAGAGCTTACTTGGAATTACAAACCCCTGAAACCACGAGCCCAAGGAGACCTCTTCCCCGCTTATCTTGGGTATTTTGTCAAGTGACGGAAATCCCACACATCAAGGAAAGGGGCACTTAAGTGTGAGGAACGGTTGAGAAGGATAAATGAACAGGCTTCTTGACTCAGAAGGTGGCACCGAGGACAAGAAAGAGGAATTCAGATTTCTGGCACAAACACATGGGCAGGTGCATAAGTTTAAGGAAGTCCCGCTTCCTTCACAGGTCCCTGTTGAGTTAGCCGAAATCAACTGAATGGGCACACCCACTAGGGGAAAAGCAGGCCCACTTACTACGTGTGTACGGGAGCCACACGAAGCTATAGAACATAAATAAGGGTGTCCAGATCATAGAAGACACACTGTGAACTTTGCTGTCGCTGTGACTTGTGTCCAAGTCTCTCTTGGATGTTGGTGCTCAGAAAAAGGGAGAGGGTTAGATTTAGCTCAGTAGGTAGAGATCTCGTCTTGTTTTCAGAGTGAGCCTTTGCTGGTTAAGGGAAATTTTAGGGAGGAAATATAAAACAATTGCACTTATTTTGGGTGACCTTTCTTCAGTGATCTCATAAAGAGCCCTCTCTATGCTGGGAGCCAGGGACAGAGCCTTAAAAAGCCTGAGGTGGCTGTGCTTGGCTCTGTGCTCCTGTGGTCAGCCCATCAGAGCATCCTGCCTCAAGGAATTGTTGCTGGAGCCCTGCACCGGGGAGCAAATATGGAACAAATGCTAACAGTGTCTGAAGGTCACCAAATGCATTTCCTCGGTGAAGCCTTTCTGATCCCCCAGTCCGCTTTAGTGTGGTTCCCTGAGATGCTCAGCACGTTCAAGGTGTGATATTATGTGCTTTTAGTTCCTCTGTCGCTTTGTGAAGATGGGGGTTATTTCTATTTCATCTTTTCCTAGTTATGCAAAATAATCACACACACACATACACACACATACACATACATACACACAAATACACACACATACACACATACACATACACACATACATACATACACATACATACATACATACATACACACACATACACACACATACACACATACACACACATACACATACATACACACAAATACACACACATACACACATACACATACACACACATACACATACATACACACATACACACACATACACATAAATACACACACATATACACACATACATACACACATACACACACATACACATACATACACACAAATACACACACATACACACATACACATACACACACATACACATACATACACACACATACACACACATACACATAAATACACACACATATACACACATACATACACACACATACACACACATACACATACATACACACAAATACACACACATACACACAAATACACACACATACACACACATACACACATACACACATACACATACGTACACACAAATACACACACATACACACACATACACATACATACACACACATACACACACATACACACAAATACATACACACACACACACACACACACACATACACACGTGTCTCATTGTACCTCGCTTGTAGTTTCCCTCCCTTTCTTGGGCAGTTTTTTTAATCCCTTCTACAAGCACTCACACTCCATCCCAGATGTATGATTTTAAAGCCTTGAAGTGGTTGCCTGGGAATATGAACTGTAATGTACTTCTGCTTCTCGTGATCAGTAATGTCAAGCCCAGCTTCAGAGCAGGGGGCTGGCTGCAGTGGAGCTATTTCGCATACTAGCTTTGCCGTCAAGTGCCGGCAGGGTCACATAGTGCCTTCCTATTTTAGAAGGATGACATAAAGATACTCCTGACTCCTTCCTCAAGCTCAGGATAATAGGGACAAGAGATGTGGGGTGGTGAGACGGCTCAGTGGGTCAAGGTGCTTGCCACCATGCTGCCACACTTCATGACTGAAGTTAATCCATGGGACCCACAGGTAGAAGAAGAGAACCAGCTCCTGCAAGCTCTGACCTACACACACACACACACACACACACACACACACACACACGGGGGGGGATTTAATTTAAAACATAAGCCAAGTATATATATATATATATATATATATATATATATATATATATATATATATACACACATATACATACTATGATACACTATGATATTAGGAGACTATAGAACCCCCAATCTAAACATTTTAGGGCTACCATGCCTACCTGCAATGTATACCAATCCCAGTATCTCCACTTAGGTTTGTATTTCAAGACAGTGAGTGTCTCACTAGGTAGTCCAGGATGGCTTAGAGTTTACAATCCTCCTGCCTTAGCTTCCTGAGTTCTGACAGGACTTGATTCTTTGTATTTCGGTCCCTTGGAGACAGTATTCCATTGTGTAGCCTGGCCGGTTCCATTTCCTGATCCTCCTACCGTACAGGTTTGTGTCTCTATGCCTGACTTGATTGATGTTTTTCATTGTAGCGATTTTATGGGTGTGAGGTTGTATCTCATTGTAGTTTTAACATAACCATGTCAAAACATTTCCTAGACTTTTGGCTCTTTTCATGTTGACTCTGCACTGGTGAAATGTCTGCTCATATCAGCTCTCATTTTTAATTGAGGTGTTTGCATTATCAGGGTTGCTTTTTTAAAAATATTTATTTTTATTTTACATGTACAAGTGTTTTGCAAATATATATTTCTGCATACCACGTGCATGTCTGGTGCCTGCGGAGGTCATAAGAGGTCATCATATCTCTTGGCAATGGAGTTATGGGTGGTTATGAGTCACTATGTAGATGAGGGAAACAGAACCTGTGTCTTCTACAAGAGCAACAAGTGTTCTTCAAGTGATGAGCTCTGTAGTCGTCAGAGGGGTGTGTGCATGGATATTCTGGATCCTAGTCCATTTTTAGAGTTATGATGTATAGTTAAGTTTCCTAGTCTGCATTTTGTCATTCGCCGTAGTAGAAGCATGCTGTCTGCCCAGGAATTCTAGTTATGGAGGGTCCTACTCTACACGGTTCTGTGTGATTCAGACTCTGGTCGAGCAAGGCTCTGTGCAGAGAGTAGGGCTCCAGTGCCAGGACAGTAGTAAAGGAAGAAAGGAGACAAAAGGCAAAGGCCAAAGTATACTCCTTAAGAGAAATGCGTATTTTCTGTGTGTGCCATCTGTGAAGGCAGCGAGGACACTGGATATCCTGGAGCTGGTGTTACCGATGGTCATGGCCTGCCCTGGCGGGGACGGCTCCCCAATTCTCTAAAGAGTAACAAGTGTGTCTTTTATTTTTTCCCCCTCTCTTCTTCAGATTGGGTCTTTCTATGTAACTATGTTCACCATGAAGACCAGGCTAGCCTCAAACACAGAGATCTGTCTAACTCTGCTCCCTACCTACCTGCCAGGATTAGAAATGTTTGCCACTATACCTACCCAGCAAGTGCATTTTACCATTGAGCCATCTCTCCAGTCCACAGCCTCTTGACTTTCGGGTTTGTATATGTGGGGTGGGGGTCGGGGGGCTGGAAGCAGTACTAGGGACCAAATGCAGGGCCTCAAACTGTCTGGGCACCACCAAATGATATCCCTAGTCTTCTAGTGAGTTTCTCATTTTAAAAATATATACCAACTTCAGCATCATTAACCTTATAGTTACAGATTGTATGGAGAGATGCGTGATAGTATTAGACTATCCGTTATCCCAGGGTGTAAGTGTGTAAGCACGTGTGCAGTCCCAGTCACTAGTTCGTGACTGATGTCTGGTCTGTACAATCACTTCTGTTTCAAAAAGTGTAGCAGAAGGTGAGTGGTTGGAGCCAAGTGAACAAAACTTGTGTAACTTGTACATGGAATTACAAATTCTAGCTGGAGTGTATATAAGACACACAATCCAGGGATTTCGTCTACAAGCCGTAAGCCAAGACTGCAGACTTCAGAGCTATTCTGACTTACATCCCAGCCACCTGTCCCTTGTTCCTTGCTGTTTCCCCTGGCCATATGCTCACGGTCCAGCTTCTCTCTTGGCTGCCTCCTCCTCTCCACGTCTCCGCTTTCCTCCCCTATTCCTCTCTTCCTGCCACCCCCCTCTATCTACTGCCCAATCACAGTCATTAGCCCTTTATTGACCAGTTAACACTGGGGGCAAGGTTTGCACCACAGAAGCTTGTGTAAGGGAGAATTCACTCCTATTGGGGCAACCAGGTATTGGGATACAGTATTTAGCATTTGAGTCATAGCAGTACCAGACCAACCCCAACGGGAACACATTAATCTTTTTTTTTTTTTGGTTCTTTTTTTCGGAGCTGGGGACCGAACCCAGGGCCTTGCACTTCCTAGGTAAGCGCTCTACCACTGAGCTAAATCCCCAGCCCCCACATTAATCTTAATCATTCAAGAACCTACTTTTAAAAAGTGAATATTAATGAGGACAGAAATCAGACTCATGTGGTTGTCCTTTTAGCAGTAGAATTTGAGAGCTGAGGAAAAGAAGGCAAAACCACACAAGGCTAGTTAGACTGCGTTTGTGTGTACCGTGGATAAGTCATCTCTCATCTTGGTTTGGTTTCTGTTGCTGTGGTAAACAGCATGCGCAAAAGCAGCACGGGAAAGGAACGGGTTTAGTTGGCCCACAGGATACAGTCCATCCTGAGAAGCCAAAGCTCTGACATTCAAGGTTGGAACCCACCAGGAGACAGGAACTGAAGCAGAGGCCACAGGCGATGCTGCTTACTGTCTTACTTCCATGCTCACATTCAGCCATCACTCTCCTACAGCCCAGGATTGCCTGTCCAAGGACAGCACCGCCCACAGTGGGCCTCAGAGCTCCTACATGCAATCAAGGAAGTGCTCCATAGACATTAATTATCACAGGCTTGGAGGCAGTTTCTCAATTGTGGTTCTCTCTTCTCAAGTGTTTCGACAGCCAAAATCAGCCATCACCATTTGCCATTTAAAGACTCTTTTCATGACTAGTCCAGTTGTAGCCTTCTCTGAATATTCTTGGCAGTGCAGACTCTGTCCGTGAAGGGGTTAAGGTCTCTTGGTATTGCATGCAAACTCTGTTGTAGTAAAACATGGAGGGAACAAACACAAGGAAACTTCAAGATTAGTGGTCGCTGTCACTCCCGCCCTTAATGCCAACACTGAGGCTTAAAGGTGGGAGGACCAGGAAGCTGAGGCCAGATTCCGCTGTACAATGAAGTGAGTCCAGCCTTAGCTGCATGATCTATTATTTAAAAAAAATAGTGGTTAGTTCTGGAAAATGAGAAAGAAAATTAATATTATGGAATGTTTTGTTTCATCAAATCTTGATAGGAAAGTAATTAATTATATTTGGTATGTGTTTAGCAGTACCTGTTGGGAAGCTAAGTCAAAGTTACTGCCAGAAGTTGGAAAACAATGCAGTATTTAGTACAGTATTTTTAAATTTCATCCACATGTGTGTGTGCGTGTGTGTGTGTCTGTGTGTGTGTCTATGTGTATGTGTGTGTGTGTGTGTGTGTGTGTGTACATATGTGTATTTGTTTATGGAGACCCAAGATGTCAGTGTCTTTCCCAGTTGCTCTTCATCTAATTTAGGGGAATGATCATTCACGTAACCTTGGTGCTCAGTATTACAGCCAGACAGGTTCACCAGCAAACTTGGGGATATACTTGTCTCCCTGTGTGCTTGGGTGGTGGGCACACAGTACCACACATGGCCTCTCCCCACCCCCAAATTATCCTCATGCCTGCGTAAATTCATAGCAAGCACTGTAGGGGGTGGTTCTGATAGTAAGATCCTGTTCCCCAATTGGTTCTTGATTGATCAATAAAGATACCAGTGACCAATGACTGAGGATGGGGAGGGACACTTAGAGTTGCGCTAGAGAGAGTTGATGCAGAGGGACTTGGGAGAACTGGGGAAGAGAAGGAGTAGCCAACCAGCCATGGGAGTTTTTAGTTGGAGAGGCCAATGTCCATTCTGTCCGATTATGCCTGGGGTGGCAGGGAAGGTCTAAGAGTACCCAGGCATTTTAAGATTAACTGGTGTGTGTGTGTGTGTGTGTGTGTGTGTGTGTGTGTGTGTGTGTGTGTGTGTGTGTGTGCATGCGCGCGCGCATGCATGCATGCTGTTTTTTACTTGTGGATCCAAGGGAATCTGGGTGGAGCTAGTCAAGTGGTCCTTCCAGAGCTTAAAACAGAATAACAAAAACTACTCACTGAAAAACACCTTACTAAGTGCACATCTCCCAGCCCTGTGATAGAATGATACAAAACCCTTTAGGTTAATAACTGGAAATCTGACCTTTCTTTTCAGTTCCCTCCCTTTTTAGGTGTAGCCTCAGGCATGCTAGGCCAGCACCGAGCATAACCTCTGCCCCAACTCTGAAGATAATCAACTTTAAATCCCTATTGTCAGGTAGTCTTCTGCTCTTGGCACGCATATCTCCTGCGTTTGAACTTATTCATCCCTATGACCACAACTACTATTTATGATCTAATGGTCTCAAAAGCCATCTTAAATGAACCTAAAAATAAAGACCTCACCCATATTTCTAACTTACGTGAACACCGATATGACTACAATTAAAACAAAGAAAAAAAAATCCCAGAGGCCAGAGAGGTGGCTCGGTGGTTAAGAGCGCTTACTGTTCCCGTGGAGGATAACAGTCAATTCCCAGCACCCGCATGGCAGCTCACAGCCGTCCCTGACTCAGCTCCCAGGGCATCCAATGCCATTCTCTGGCCTCCACTGGCTCCTAGGTGTTCTCTGTGCAGACATGCTCACACATGCACATTAGAACAGGTAAGTAAATAAATTAATACGTGTCCGGATTCTGGGGGTGCTGAGTAGGTAAACTCCCCAGCAGAGCTCTTTTCTAGCCTGTGAAGCATCTCTTAAATCAGTCCTCAGCCCTGCAGCAAACAACAGAATTGGGAATGTAAACCTTCTGAAGGACCTTGGGGTGAGGCATGAGTGCACCTATGATCCCCAAACTCAGGAGGCTGCAATGGAAAGACTGAGTTAAGGCCAGTTCCAGCTACAGCAAGACCCTGCCTCAAAAATGAAACAAAGCAACCTGAGCTGAAACTTTAAAGGATTCTCACCCAGCTGACCCACTTGGACATCACCTGTGCTTAGCCAAGTGGGAATATGTGCACAGAACACGAGCAGTCACGGGTTTTAAATATCACTGAAATGTTTTCTCCCTGAGAGCCGACTCACTTTTAAACCGCATTTATTTTATATCTTTGTTTTGACATGGAAATTCTGGAACCTCGTGAAAACCAAGAGCTAAGAAAGAGGGCTTGGGCTGACTAGTGTGCTAAAGAGCTTTTTTTTTTTTTTTTTCAATTCCCAACACCACCAAAAAATTAAAAAATAAGACGAAGAACTAAGAAAATACTTTTACTGTGATGTGCTAAGCGGATCTGCTGGGATGGCATGCCATTTCCTGGTAGAGAAGGCTACTTCTGAGAGCCATTGCTTTAACACGCACCCCCACCCCGCCTCCATGGCGTTCTGTTAATGAATGACTAGGGGATTGCCATGGTGACTTTTTATGCATTTCCTTGCCCAATAGTTCTGGAAAGAGCACAGACTAACTGTCTGCTCCTGCCAGTGCTAGAAAGAATGCAAACAAGAATGAAAAAAAAATCCTTACAAAATGGGGTCTGATGGTTTTCTACAGCAGCTTTTAGTGTGTGTGTGTGTGTGTGTGTGTGTGTGTGTGTGTGCGCGCGCGCGCGCGCACGCACGCACATGTGCTCTGTCCGCTGTGGGCTTAAGGGCCTGTATGCCGAGCAAACTTGTACTGAGAAGTTATATTCCCCAGCCTGGTTCTAGTTATAATTTCCACCTTAAGTAAATATCTTAATTGCTTGCTCCTTCTTTACTGGTTTTCCCTCTTCACTAAGGGATTGCATTTTCAGATCTTCCAGACACTAGGAAGGGAAAGTCTGTCCGTCCCCTGCAACCAGCAACGAGCTCACCTAAATGTCAGAAGCGCTGTCTAAATCATCATTCTTTCCCAGATGTGTACAGTTTTTTGTTTAATGTTCACACTGAGAAATAATCAAAAGGTGTCCTTGAGATGATGTCAGATATATAATGTCACGAAGAGTTCTGATTACACTGTGCTTTTAGAATTCGAGAGATCTGATGTACACAACCCATTAGTAGTTCTTCATAGCACATCTTCATGCAGCATCTAAAGTGCATTTATTTATTTATTTACTTACTTATTTATTTTAGTTGGACTTGCAGTGCCGTCAAAGTTAGCCTAGAACCCACCATCTTCCTGCCTCGAGTCTCCTGAGTATTGGAACTAGTTGTATATCACAACCTCACTGGACTTTTTGATACTCATAAGTGTTTTCTTTGTAGTATACTAATATTTCCATTTTGAACCTTTGATGCTGTTCATTTGATTGGTTGGTTGGTTGGTTGGTTGATTGACATGGATCTCACTACATAGCCCTGGCTGTTCTGGAACTCACTATGTAGCCCAGGCTGGCCTCAATCTCATAGAGATCTAGCTATGTCTAGAGTGCTAAGATTAAAGGCGTGTGTCACCCCCAGTCCCAGTCCTGATTTCTCTAGCTGCTTCTGCATCATCATCTTACAAACTCCCCATGTTTGCTGTTGAGGTATTGTGTGGGATGGTAGGCCATGCCACCAGACAGAGCTAGTAAGGTTATAGTGAGTTTAGAACCCTGATGAATCTCATAGTTGAGAATGGCAGGAGTTCAAACTAGTTCCAGACCATAAGAGGATCATGACAAGCAGTCACGGAGCATAAAAACCTAGCTCTCCATGCTAATGAGGTATCTAGATAGGCCCTGAGTATTTAGCCAATGAGTGTCTCTTCCTGGGCATCCCTTCCTGTAATAGGTATTTAATCTCTGATTCATCCTGAGTAAGACGTATGCATCCTCATTCACCATGAATAAAACAGTTTGGACAAGCAAGGACTAACTCCTTCATCAAGGACTGCCTCTAGGTGAGGCCTTCGTCATCCAGAGCCATGCCTGAGTCTTTCCTAGAAGCCCCTCTTTCAACCTCTGTCCCTTTGGCACTCACTTGTGGCCAAGCCAGATTCTGCCCCATCCTGGGCTGCAGACTCCAATCCTCAATCCCCGAGGTGTCTGGGTGCACAGGCTGGAATGGAGGCCTGTCCTGTTTTCACCCAGAGAAACACTCTGAGTTTCGCCTTCCCTGGAGCGGCATGTCCGCAGCCCAGCACTCCAGCATTGAGGAAGAAATGCAGCCTAACACCCCTACATTTCACCTCCTCTGAGCGGCACGCCAGTGGGGCTCTGAAAGCAGAGTGACAGTACTGTATAGTGTGAATTGTGTGTTAATAAGTGTTAAAGTGCGTCTAGCGAGCTCATAGCTGATCCCATACTTTGTGACTTCATGCTTTCTCAATGCATTCTCTAACTTCAGGATGAAGATGCTGGGATGAAAAGCAAAGTCCATCATATTGCCAAGGAGATCATGAGCTCGGAGAAAGTGTAGGTATCAAGTTACCAGTTCAGAAGACTGCTCTTCCCCAGTCGGCTTATTAAAAAAAAAAACAAAAAACCAATGCCTTTTTGTTTGTTTGTTTTACAGGTTTGTCGATGTGTTAAAACTTCTGCATATTGTAAGTATCTGTTGTTGGTATTTTTCTCAATTCTAAGATTATCCCTGGTCCTGCTCTTTTCTTACCCTAAATGTTCTCTGCATAGCTAACAAGTGATCGATACACATGTGCTCTCTAGCGCTTGGCAATATTTTAAATTTGTAAAAGAAACACATACTTATAAATTAAATATATATGTGTGTAAATTATGTATATGTATATAAAATAGACATTTTCCAAAATGTCTCCATCCCATTTACACCCAAATATTCCTAGATGCTTTCTAAAAATATGTCTTTAGCACCATGCTTTTCTTTACAATAATGAGCCGTGACGACTGCTGCTGTTGCTTCTGCTCCTTCCCTTCCTCTTCTTCTTCCTCTTTTCATTTTTCCCCACCAAACTGCATCCTCAGCACTCATGATGATGGTGCATCTTTTAGGACATTTCCTCCCTAATCCTAACAGAAACAGAGACACTTGAGACAGACATTTTTATAGCTACCTTTTTTTTTTTTTACAGTTATCAACTTGAGCAGACCTGTTAGGAAACAACTATGTGTGTCTGACCACATACTCATTTTCCTTCCTGTGATTTTTTTGTCCTTGCAAGTTTTCACAAGATTTCGGGTGTAGTGGCAGTCAAAGTGCTTTTAGTGCTACTTTGTTTTGATTATATTTTGGTAAAATATCCCAAACATCCCACACATGTGTGCTACTATATATGCTCAAGTCCACCTTAAAATAGATCGTCTGTCTGTCTCTGTGTTTCTCTTCCCCTTCTAGCCCTCTAGTCCTCTCCTTCTCTCACTCTCTTACCATATTTCACCATCTTTGTTTTTATCCCTCTTTCTCTTTTGAAACAGTCTAACTTCATCCCATCTTTGACTCAAAGGTGCCTCATGCCTCAGCCTCTAGAGTCCCATTTTGAGCCATCAGACTAGACAGCAATCTGATAGAGTATTCTAGTCTCATTCTGTTGTGATAAAACACTGGGATCAAAAGCGACACGGCAGGGAAAGAGTTTCTTTGCCTTACACTTCCAGTTTAAAATCTGAGGGAATCTTGAGGGAAGTCAGAGCAGGAGCTCCAGGCAGGACCCGTGGAAGAACTTCGTTTACTTGCTCATTGTTCGGCTCATTCTCAGTCGTCTTATAAGCCCACACCACCTGCGTAGGGATGGTGCTGCCCATAGTGGGCTGTGCTATCCTCAGTCAATTAGCAGTCAAGACAGTCCCTCATGGACATTGCCACAGGCCAGCTGGTCTGTCAGTTCCTTAATTAAGGTTTCTTTTTCAAGTTACCTTGAAAGAGTCTACAAGAGACTCTAGATTCTCTCAAGTTGAAAACAAAAACTATCCAGCACATAGACTCTCAATAAACCTAGAAAGCTGGAACCAAGGCTAGCTGGACATGAAGGTGTTGCTGTAGTTGATTAATCCACTCTACCTTCCCAGCAGTGGCTATGTGACTTCCTCACTAACCACCCCAATGCTCTAGATTCTTGCACACACACAGCCTTCTGTTTTAAGATGCCTTAAGCAGTGTAATGTCTGTGCCACTCCAAACACCCACATTGCTAACGCCTCCCCTGATACTCCTGAGTTACTACTTACTAAAATCTATATTCTATCTTTGCTACCCTAGACCCAATTTGGGGTGGGGGCTGGGGCCACTCCTTCCCAGCTCTCACATGGCTGGTATTCTCTCTTCTGCTGCTCTCACGACTGCGTCTTATTCCTCCCTAGCCATGACAATTGTTCTTCTTCCCTGGCTTCCCTTGTCTGGGAAATCTAAAAGCTCTGCCTCTCTCTCCTTGCCAGCCATTGGCCACTGGCAACTTTATTTACTAAATCAACGCTAACTGGGGACAGGTACCCTCAGTGTCTTACACCCTGATGTGTGGGTTCCCATGTAATTTTGGGAGCAAATTAATACAAGTAGCATTAGAACCAGTCCACAACATCTCACCCTTTTGGTCCATTAAAAAGTTCTTTTTCTCTCTGAATACAATGAACATAGTTATCACAGTTATATAAACTATAAGAGATGATAATGTACAGACCATCAATTTTGTCAATTAAGGTGCATTACTCTAACATCTATCCTAACTTAAAGAGTCTACAATCTTATATCTGAATTATGTTTTGATTTTCAACTTGCATTACTATCTGAAAATCATCCTTTCCAATCCGCATCATCTTCCGTAATGCTAAACAACTCAAGTTTGATCATGTGGCCATAACACGTCTTCAACCCTGGCAGAGACCCAAAAACAAATTAAATGGTACCTGAGTACACAGGAAGCACCAAGACATAGCTCCCAAAACATAACCAATTTGCAGAGACAGTTGGACAGTTCCCTATTCCTCAAAACGTCGAAGCATCTGTCTTCAGCCTTCTGGCTCAGAACCATGTGGCCGACTGTGAGTAAAGCAGGAGCTACGAAGGGCTAGCTTACTCTGACTTGGCAGAGCTCAGCTGCCGACTCTCCCTCCTTGTGTCCTTTCCTGGACAGTACTTTTTGTCTGAAGATGAATTCTTGCCCAATGACTACCTTGCCACAGTTGGAGCAACTCCATGTGGAGGTTTTGATGCTTAAACAGTGTAATGTCTGTACCACTCCAAACATCCACATTGCTAACGCCTCCCCTGATACTCCTGAGTTACTACTTACTAAAATCTGTATTCTATCTTTGCTACCCTAGACCCAATTTGGGGTGGGGGCTGGGGCCACTCCTTCCCAGCTTCCTTGAACTGTGAAGAGGGTACTGTCAGGAGCAAACATGTCTCCTAGTCAAAATGTCTATCCATAATGAAAGATACCTTAACACCACATAGAATGTTATTTATTTTTCTAAGTGCAATATAAAATGAACACATTTCCCCAGTGGTCATGTTTCTCCCACCTTAAAATTGTCCTTCTGTCCCAAGTACACCCTTGTCTTGGGAGGTTCATGGACTTTTAAATGATCATTTTCTTTGTCTTCTCTCTAGCTCCTGATAACTTGGCTACCCCTCTCTTTTTTGAGCAGTTCCATTCACATTAAGACTTCCAATTGGAATTCGTTACTATAGCACATCAGTCTTGCTTCTGTCTTCCCTTGCCTTGGTTTGGCTTCTCCTTCTCTCAGTGGCTCTATTTCAGATCTTCTCACCTTCCTAAGACTCGTGGGTACTAAATAGTTTTAAGTAAATGGCCTTCTAATGAGCATTCTTTATATACCTCTTAGTATACTATATAATTATATTATACAAATTATTTTTTTAGCCTCACAACGTCTGTAAAAATAGTTTTTTCCCTTTGTCTATTTTAAATGAAGAAATGTTTTAACCTGTTAAAAAATGCTACCAAATGTCAAAGCCAGACTTTGAAGTCTGGTCTATGTGAGTTCTTGGTGCAGAAATTTAAAATGTCTGCTCGAAGTCCTAACCATTGCTATTTATAGCGTATCTGTAGGATGTAGTGTGTCCTTGACATATTTGTTGCTTACAGAATTCTTTTCAGCTGCCTAGGAAACCAGAGAAACTCTTGTTTTTCATCCTCTAAAGATGAAAATGAAGCTGTAATTTTTACTTGTGCACATGATGTGTTAATGTTACTAAGGAGGGTTGAGAACACGGTGCGAACACTTGGTTTCTGTGCTGTTTTGCATTGAATGCACTGACGCTTATACACAACCTGATCTGTGCATACAGAACAGGATGGATCATTTCACCTGGAAAACTACTTTCATCTAAAAGCAAAGTCAGCAAAGCACACCCGGAGACCCCTGCAGTCCCCGCACTCGGGGAGGCTGAGGCACAAAGATCACGAGTGTAAGGACATCCTGGGTTATATAACAAGACTCTGCCTGGATAAACAAGACCAAACGGAAGTTAAATTATTGACATGGGGACTTTCCCTTTTACTTCCCAGTCTTTCTTTCATTTTTGCATATTTATAACAGGTCTTTGATCACGGCAGCTGTTTTGCTTGGCTTTGCTTTTCTGTAAGCGATTTTTTTTTCTCACTGAGAGCTCCCTATCTATCCCTGTGTCCACGTGGGCTTTGAATTCATGGGCTCCTGATAGTGGTTAAACAATGGCTAAAGGTCGAGCCCTCCTCTTGGGACAGCTGGTAATTAAGTCACACACTCCTCTGGTTCTGGAGATAGACAGCCCAGCGTTACAGACGAAGCCATCTGTCCTCTGCTTCAGTGCCTCTGAGGTTCAGACTCGGTCCTGTTCGCACTGATGTTTCGGCTCGGGTCTTCCTCAGCTGATCAGACTAGGCGGAGTGAGCTTGTTGGTACTGTAAAGAGTTGGAGTTGTACTGGATCTTATTTACGGACTATTGGGAGAAAATGATACAATATGCTTTATTATCTAGAGGCCCCTTTCAGTCTTTAAGGTCCAACGTGAACAAGCACTTAGTGAATGTGCTCACAGGTGGTTTGACTTTGCATACAGAACCTTAGTTGGTTTTTATTAGAACTGGTGCTGTATCTGGTTGATGTCAGTAATACCTGCAGTGTGCCTAATATTTCCCACCTCCCTGCTCTCCACCCTACTCTCCTTTCCAGTGCTGGTCTTCAAACCCAAGGGCCTCACGCAGTCTAGGCTGGTGCTCTTCACTGGGCCACACTGTCAGGCTTGTCACCAGCTCCCCAGGAGTGCAGACGCAAGCTCTGGCTCTCTCTGCTCACCTGTATCTGCACTGCTAGAGTGAAGGGAGCTTTTGGTGAACTTAGATGCTTCTGCCCCAAATGGTTTTGTGGCTCTTAAAATATGCCTCTTAAAGATTGTCACCCCTTCCCAAATTATCCTGGCTGTTAGGGTTTTTAAAATATTGCATGTTATAATCATCTTTTTTTCATTATAAAAACAAAAAAAGCTGGACCCTCCCTCCAGTGGCACCACTGTGGCAGTGGCTTGGAAGTTTATCTGTGTAGTTCCTGTAGAATTAGTTGCATCTGACCCCAGTTCAGAGTGCATTGATGTGGGGAGATGGAGCCGAAGAAGAGGAGGAATACAATTGAAGCTTCCCTGCTGAAGGCGGTTATGGAGGCTGTCAAGTTACCTGTTGGAGCTTTGGCATTCACTGTCTTAGCTTAGAGACGGAGATGCCCTATTTTGAGCTGGGGTGTTGAGGATTTAACCTAAGATTTTGTGTGCTGAGCTCTCAAAAAACTACCAAGAAAACCCGTATAGCCCCAGGTGAAAATAATTACTAAGTGACATTTAAAACTGTGTGGTTGTGTGTGTGTGTGCATCTGTGTGTGTGTATGTGTGTGCATCTGTGTGTGTGTCTGTGTGTGTGTCTGTGTATGTGTGCGTGCATCTGTTGTATATGTGTATGTGTGTGTGCATTTGTGTGTGTGTGTGTGTGTGTGTGTGTGTGTGTGTGTTTTGAGACAGTGTCTTTCTATAATGTAGCTCTGGCTATCATGGAACTCAATATATAGCCAGTTTCACACTCAGAAATCCACCTGCCTCTGCCTCCCAAGTGCTGGGATCAGCAGTATCCACCACTGTGCCTGGCCTCTTAAAAACCATAGATAGTAAGACAGACTTTATTCAGTAGCAGCGCTGGTTTTGCAGTGGTGAAGGAATTGGACTTAACTCCAAACACAGAATTCATAGCCGAGGAGAAAGTGAGTTCCAGTGGGTAGAAGGTTCTCAAAGGAGTAAGTGGGGGACAGGGTGATCTGCTGCTGCTTGAGAGCCGGTGAGAGGTGAGGTGCAGGGCCGGACACTGGAGTGGGTGGTAGGCACTTAGTAAGGCTAGGTTGGGTGAGGAAGTGCTTCCGCTGAGCCCTTTGGTAAAGCAGAGAATCATCATCAAATGCCTGCTTAGAACATACAACTGTGGCTGTTAGAGGTCCGAACTCTTCAGGGTCCTATTGTCTTTATTAAATGTTGTCCTTTCTATGTAGCTCAGGGTACCCTCGAACACACAGCAATCCTCCTACCTTGGTCACCCCACACCCCCAAGTGCTGGGTTTACACAGGAGCATCTGCCCCCACCCCTGTCTTTCTTTGGCTCTCTCTAAAGTATAAACTTCCTATTTTGTTTTGAGCTCCTACCATAATTTTCAGCAACTATACCATTGGTCTTCTTCAATTCATCTAAAGCTGCCCCAAACACCCAGCACCCTTAGAAAACCAATGAAGCCTTGCCAAGTTGTGATAAGAGCCTCCTGAATGGTGGTCAGCCCCTTTGGATTTGGCTGGTATTTGTTAAATGTGTCTCAGATAAACAAGTGTCTGCTCTGGCAGTGGTGGATGACGTGGACTGTGAAGTTTGGCGGAAGCCGGGCAAGACTGGCTCTTCAGTCACTTAGCAGCCAGCATCCACTGTCACTGTCATGACAAGGAAATGCCTTCCAGTTGGAAAACAAAAGTTATTCTGCTGCCAAGGGGCCAATGCAGTCACCACTAACTCTGCGGGAAGACGGGGGCATGCTCGTTGGCTCTGCTGAGCAGGGGCTCCTCCCTACACTGGCAGAAAAAGGTGCCACTGCTTACCTTGCTTAGCTTTGAACACATTTGCCATCAGGGGCGTGATTCATACATGTGTTCTACAGCGTTCCTCCACTGGAGACAACCTAACGACTTCCAGAAGAGTTAAGAAGCTGCGTTCCCTCCTAACGAGTGCCAGGGCTGACTGAGGCAAGCTGCAGGGGACGGGACATGGCTGCTGTCAGCTTGGTTTCTGGAGATGCTCGTGTGGTTTTCTAACCTGGAACTCTTGCAGACTAAATTCCTGCTTGACATCTTACTAATTAGTTATACAAGTTATTGCTGTAGTTGCTATGCAGATAAGGCATTCCTTTACATTAATTAATATGATTAATGGGGCAATAAAAATGAACCCAGAAGAAGGTTTTAGTATTTGTTAAGAACTTGAGGTGGCCGGGAACGTAGCTCTCTTGTAGGCTTTCTTGCCCAGCATCTGGAAGCCCTGGGTTTAATCCTTAGCATCTAATGAACTGGGTATGGTGCTACAGGCCTGTTATTCCAGTGCTCCGGTGGTAGGCAAGATTAGAAGTTTAAGGCTGTCCTTGGCTACTTAACAGTTTTGAGGCCATACTGACACATCTGTAATTCTAGTCATCCAGAAGTTGGGGCAGGAGCATTGTGATTTCCTGAGACCATCCTGGTCTCAGCAAGACTGTCTCAAAACATGAAGAAAACATTGAGGGGAGATGGGAGTGTAGTTCTTCAGTAAAACCTTGTCTGCATCCAGAACTTAATGTCCTGCTCTGTAAAGAAACCTGAGTGGACTTTGGGTTGGAAACCTTTTGTTCTTTTAGAGTACACGTGAAGTTTTTTTTTTTTAATTTGGGGTTTGTTTTGTTCATTTCCTTATCTTCTTTTTTATTTTTTTAATTCATCCTGGAGAAGTAAGAGATACTCTTAATTAATTTGTCTTTTAGGGGAAAATGTTGAAGGTATCTACAGAGGAAATGCAATCCCTTTCCGAGAGAAAGCCTAGTGAGTTTCCTCAGGGGTTCTGCCTGAGGATTTGTAATCTGACTGTTAAGAGAAGGCAAGGTCCTTTGTTTTGGAGTCTTGAGGGTTGTGAGAGGCTCTGCTCGAATATTGTTTAACTTAGATCCTGAGGCCCACCCTCAGAGGACAATGGCACCTCTGCAAACACTTATCTCCTCCCCCACCCTTTCCTCCTCCTCTGCAGGGATGGGTGTGGTGGTGGTGACCTATATTAAACATGGCACTAGTAATCTTAGAAAGAACAGAAGATGAAAATATGTGGGGTCTCCCCCAACCCCTTCTCGAGATAAAAATGAACTTTTTGAAAGTTATATGCTCAGTATCCCCAGACGCTTTAGGGGCCTGCTGGAAGTGTAGACTGGCCTTGCTGCCCCGGTTTGGGAGGCAGCCCACCTGGTGTCCAGAAACACACTGCACTAACACAGATGGTGGGGGTCCTTTAAGGGAGCCCTGTGGGGAGACTGTGTGGGGAGACTGTGTGTAGACCTTGAGGTCACACACCCAACTGCTTCATCAGCATAAAATTCTGCTGAGTCTGAGGCCTTGTGGTGGTGACATGACTCTCAGGTGCAGGCCGTGGGGCACCATGCCCTGCTCTGGGGGCACACCTGCCCTGTCCAGCAAGGACATGTATCCAGGCTGGCACATGGACATGCTGAGACCCCACTGTTAGCCGGGGAGGTTGGGAAACTCAGGGGAGTCTGCTCCTGTTCTGCAGGTTCCTGAGATGCAGACTGGGGTCCTGGGCCTTGAGGGGTTGGTTCTCACTTACAGGGCAGTATTGGAGGGTGTTACTTGGTTTCTCAGAGGGGATGATTCTGGATAAGTCAAACTCAGGAATACCAATAGGGCTGGGCCAGGATTATCTCACTCACTCGTTCATTACGGATGCCACCCCAGGGAGACCCCAGGTGGATATGTCGCCCATGCGCTTGTGTGGCCAGCTACATCTTTGCCCATCAGGTGCTGCTGGAGTGGGTGTGGGACCAGGTGACCGGTTTTTAAAGTACAAATGGTGAGCTCCTTGGGAGGTTGGCTCAAGGAAGAGGAGCATTAAGACCTGGAGTCAGAGCGTTGTGTTGACTCTGTACCAAATGTATTGCGGAAAGTTTGTGCAACCGCCAATTAAACATTATTGCTAGTACTACCCTGGTTGTGTAACAGTTGCACCTATTTTACAAATGGAGAAACCAAGGCTCGGTCAAGGAAGCACAGTCAGTCAAGAGCAGCGGCGTAGATCTACAGTGCTGATTGCCAGGTACCTCCCTCTGCAAGTCCCAGCCAGAGGCTCCAGGTTGGGAAATGACCACTGAACAAGAGGAGGGCTCTGAAATCCAGGGTGGAGTTAGCTAAGACCTGCTTAGAATTTCTTAAAAAATTTTAATTGAATATTTTTGAGAATATCATGCATAAATACTGCATTTACATAATGTCTGCCCCTCCCTCCCAACTCCTTTTACCCCTTTCAACTCCTCCTTTGCCCACACCGCCCAATTCACTCTTTAATCACGCCCACAAACACACAGAAGTTACTGAGCCTCCTTACTATTGCTCATGCGTAGATACGCTTAGGGCTGACCACTTGGGATTGAATAACTTATCGGGGTTCTTCCCTAGAGAAAATGATTCTTCCCCTTTTGTCAGCCATCGGTTGTCTATAGTTCTTCATCTAGGCGTAGGGCCTTGTGAGAGTCCCCATTCATGTTGTCAGGTCGGCTGGTGCCATCATACAATGCTTGTTTAGGCACTAAGGTGTGATTTCGAGAATAGAGAGTCCCTGTCACAGCTAGAAGATGCTGTCTTAAAGCAGCTACTCTGGTTTTCTGGTGTTTATAACCCTTTCTCCCCACTCTTCCCCAGTGTTTCCTGAGTCTTGAGTGTAAGGGTTGTATTGTAGGTGAACCAGTTGGGGTTGGACACCTCGCAGTCATTTATTTTGACTAGTTGTGGATCTTGGTCCTAGTCCGTATGCCTTACAAAGGGGACCTTCTTTGATGAGGTGTAAGTGCTACACATATCTGTGGGTATTAAAATTAATATTTAGGATAAAGTTAAAAAGTATATTGATTTATGTATCAGAGTACTCTACAGTAACAGACTTTATAGAATGGACCTCTCTCCCTTATACATACATAGAGAAAGGGGATTTGTTAGAAAGTCTTACAAACTGTAGGGTCTAGCTTATCCAACAATAGCTGGCTAGTAAGGAAAGTCTAAGAATGCAGAAGCTGCTCAGTCCATGAGGCCGGATGTGAAGTAGGCTTCTAATGCCGTGAAGGAATGGCCTCAAGAACAAGGGAGGCAATGAGCAAAAGCTTTCTTCTTCTTCTTCTTCTTCTTCGTCCTGGTATAGGCTTCCACGAGGAGGTGAGGCCCAAATTAAAGGTGTGTCTTCCCACCACACAATCCAGACTAGAGATGGATCTGTATACATCCAATTAAACACAAGTCCCTTTATGTTGAGCCCTACGTTTTTGGATATTAATTAATTCCATATGTAGTCAAGTTGACAGCTAAAAACAGCCATCACAGTTTAGAAAAATGGCTGTAGTAGGTTCTTCTCTTGGGTCCTCTCCAGCCACAGGCCACGTCTCCACACCATGAGGTGTGTGTTTCCTCATACTGAGCAGGCCTTAGGTCTGATTAGACAGCTGTTGGTTACCCCCAAGGTAAAGGCGCCACTATTGCACTCCGGGGCTCTCTCGCCCCGCCTGTCACGCCTGTCATTGTTGCAGTTCGTAAGCTTTCCTTCTGGGTAAGACTATTGACTGTTTTACTCTCTTGGCAGTTTGCATGACACTTTTGGACAGTGTGAGAGCTAGTCTCTGGGGAGGAGGCTTCGGGTCAATTCCAGCTTGATTCTTCCAAGTGCAGTGTCCAAAGTATGTGGTGTCTTCAGCAGCGGGGTCTTAACTTCAAGTTCTGGGAAGCAACTAAGAGTAGTGTCAACAGCTTGTCTCATTTTGGGAATCTCTTAGACCCCCCTGGAGACACCTTCTCGTGCCTAGCACTGGGCTTTTATTAGTTTATGCCTCCTGTGGGAGCATGATCATCTGATGTGGCAAAATAGAGTCAGCGTATCTATGTGATAACACTAGAGCGACTTTAATTCCTAGAGCTGCGAAACAGGTTTTTAGATACCTTTTTGTATAGTTGAAAGATACAATAGTTTTGAGATTGTAGATCTTCATGGGGTAGAGGATGACTAGGCAGGAAGCTTTTGATCCAGTTATGTGTGTGAATAGTGACTTTTTTTTTTTGCCCTCCTGACTATAATAGGATTTCCGGGGTGCTGTAGCCCACGCGTCCAGGCAACTCGGGAAGCCCGTGATTGAGGACCGGATCCTTAACCAGATCCTGTACTACCTGCCTCAGCTGTATGAGCTCAACCGGGATCTCCTGAAGGAACTGGAGGAAAGAATGCTGAGCTGGTAAAACACGGAGCACATTAGGCTTCCTCAGAGCAGAGCGCACGGTTTTAAATGAAACCGCAGAGACCCTGCCAGGGAGGGGAAAGTGACGCTCCTTATACGGCGTTGTTTTCAGTGCGTTGAACTTTTTGGCAGTTACCTGTAGATTAAATATTCCGGATGGCCATACCTTGGCACACTAGATTTAAATCTGTGCCACTTACAAAGCTCTTCAATGATGCTTGCTCGGACCCAGGCAGAGGCAATTTAGCTATTTCCTTTGTCTATTTTGTTTTGTTTTGATCTTGTGTTTATTTATTGAGACAGGGTTTCACCTCCTGATACATTCCAGGCTGTAATTTTTTAAAGCTCCAGTGAAAATGAAGTATCATTATCAAAATAATTCCTGTACATAATTTATCTTTTGTTCTTTATATAATTTTATATTAATATTACCCTGAACTGGCTTTAAAACCTAACTATAGACATATATGTAGTATAGAGAGGTTTAAATATTTTTGCTTAGATAAAGGCTTCCTTAAGTTTTGGATCTGTAGATGGTCTGTATTGGAAGGATTAAGCATTCCTAAGAACCAGACTATAAAGAGATAACTCTTTAACTATGGAAAAGGTTTTACTTATTGTTCGCAAAATAGTTCAAGTCTGTGAATAAGGTATTTTTCTCTCAAAATCTTCTTTCACGGAGCCTTGTGGAGCAGACTTGCAAGCCCAAATAGTTAGGAAGCTGAGGCAAGAAGACCGTAAGTCCATTGAGCTGTATGGGAAACTCACTGAGTCCCTGTCTCAACAGAAAACATAAAAGACAGGCTGGCAAGATGGCTCCATAGTAAAGGTGCTTGCAAATGTGATGACCTAAGTTTGATCCTCAGAACCCGCATGGTGAAAAGACAGAACTGATTCCCAAAAATTGTTCCCTGACCTCATATTCATGCTCTACTCAAGATAAATAAATAAACCCACAAATATGTTTTAAAACTAAAAAGAGCTGGGGATTTAGCTTAGTGGTTTACCTGTCATACAAGAAGCCCTAGGCTCAATATCTATTTGTATGATAGCATTTAGAGCGCCACATCCTCTATATGTAGATTGAAATGTGCATGTTTGTCTTATAAAGACTGATTTAAGGGCTCCAACTGTTAGACGAATTGCAGTATTTTCAGTTCTGGACCAGACAGGGAGGGGCCAGTCTTTATCTATACAACAGAAGTTTGAAGCTCTGGGTATGGACCATTGCTTGTTGACACTGAGATTTTGAGCTGGTGTGCAGTATCTCCTTTCCAGGGAAACTTGGAAGTACAACCCACCTTGTTGACTCAGAAAGCCATGGCCCTCTGCACCTTACCACGGTGACACTTCTACTCTGCTATCTTAGAGGACATACTTAGCCAGAAGTGACCCTTCACCTTGGTCTCCAGACCACAGATCATGTTCTGTTCCATAAGGAAGGGCATGGTCCAAGGCCGCTGCTGCCTCGTGATCTATCCTGGTGATCCAGTTTCGTTGGGGTAGAGCCATGAGGAAGAACCAGGTGCTTACAGCTGTGGTCACGGAATTCAAGGTCTGGATTCCTGTAATAGGAGCAGCAGGCCTGCCTCCTAGCTTACCTGAGTTTACTTGAAATATGTTATTATATTGAATGTTTTAAATGTCTCTCTTTGTAGCTGCCCTGGTTTGGGAGCCATTATAACGTGTAGACTGATCTTAAACTCATGGTGATCCTCCTGTCTCACTCTTCTGAGTACCAGAGTTATAGGAGTGAGCCACCATGCCTAACAGCCATTTCATTTCCCAAGGTTTGACTATCTCCTGTACTGGTTGGTTATCTACATATGACTAGTGTATCCTATAGTACACATAATATACAAAGGCCTTACTTTCATGGAACAGGCATTATAGTGGGGATGAATACAAGGTAAATAGGTAAGAAAAATCAGGGAAAGATCTGATATGCAGAGACTAAAATGCTGGAGTTCTTAGTGAAGATCAGACGGTTAAAAAAAGACTCTTTAAGAAAGTAGAACATGGACTAGAAATAGTCTGTAGTAGGGTGCTTGCCTTGCATATGTAAGGTGTTCAGATCCCCCCTCCCCGAAAAGCGGATGTGGGAAGGTGGGCGTGGGGGAACTCCGATGCCTCCATATGTCCATGCACGTGCAACCACTGATAAAAGGCTGCAGCATGGGAATGGACTCAGGTGTGTTTAAAGAACATGAAGAAGTTCTGCAGAACAGGGAAAGGGGAAGGGAATCATGGCCTGGGTCAGACAGACAGACAGACAGGAAAGCATAGTAGCCTGTGTGTACATGGAATGTAGTTTTATTTTCAGGGCAATAGAAGGCCCCGGGAGCTGGATGTGTTGTAGCACTGAGCTGTCATGATTGCAGGAGAGAGGCTGAGACAGGCAGATCATGAGTTCAAAGCTAGTCTGGGTAGCTTAGTGAGACCGTCTGCATACACACACACACACACACACACACACACACACACACACACACACACACACACACACACACACACTGGAAAGAAGCTGTCACTGGAAGTCACACAATAGGACACACAGTTTTTAGGTCCCTGCTGCCCTGACAAATGGAATAGAGAGGACAAGAGTGGGAAAAGGGACACCAGTCAGAGCTGGCAGAGTCTGGACAAGGTGTGCTCATGGCAGGGCCAGTGCTGAAGAAGAGGGAAAGCAGACAGCAGGACAAGCTGGTGCGGACAAGCTGCTGCCTCAGACACACTGACTGCCCTCATGGTTCTCTGTATCCTCTACCCACAGGGCTGAACAACAGAGAATTGCTGACATCTTTGTAAAGAAGGGGCCATATTTAAAAATGTACTCCATGTACATCAAAGAATTCGACAAGAACATTGCGTTGCTGGATGAACAGTGCAAGAAAAACTCTGGATTCGCCACGGTCGTCAGGGAATTCGAGGTATTCGCTGTCATAGAATGCTCAACTTCTCCCCGCATGCCTTAGTCCTTTACGGCCATTGAAAAAAAATTTTGAGAAAACGTGTGTTAAAACATAGTCTCCTCCACCAGCCGATGGTGGTGCACACTTTTACTCCCAGTCCCAGGATACAGAAACTGTCTCAAACAAAAAAACAAACAAACAAACAAACAAACAAAAAACCCCAACCAAACAACCAAATAAATAAATAAATAAAATGATAATAATAATCTCTTCTAAATCTTAGAAAGGATTAATTAATCAAATAAACCAGTAAAAATTCAATATAGTCCAAGATTCAATAGTGAAGATCTGTTATCGCATGTTGTACTGTTTAAGCTGGGTAAACATCATCTTGGTTAGAGGTAGTTAGCTAGTTAACTTGTTTAAACCAAGGTCTCACTGTATAGCCACACCAGCTTCAAAGTCCTGGCTTTCCTCTCATCAGCTGGGTGCGGTGGCACGGGCCTGTGCTCCCACCACATGGGAAGCTGAGGCAGGAAGATAAGGGATTTAAGGTCATGCTTAGCACATAGTGAACTCCTGTGAGCAGGGACAACATGGGTCCCTGTCTCAAAAACAAAAAAAGGACTAACCAGGTGGCTGGGAGCAGAAAGGCACTCGCTGCTACGTCTGGGATCCCACGTGTGGAAGGAGAGAACTGACTCCTGAAGCTGTCCTCTGACCTCAGCATGCATGCTGGGACACATGTGCACCCGACGCCTACACACATGCGCACACACTAAATAAACAAAGGAGTAAACAAATAATCTTATTTTTTTAGGCCTATGGTAAAACGCACATACCACCAACTTACGATCTTAGCCACTTTGTGTATAATTCTGTGGTATGAATCACGTGGACAGCATCGTGCCACCATCTTTCTGAAACATACATAGCCTTGCAAAACTGAGATTCCATAGCCATTAAACACCAACTCGTCCTTCTCTTCCACCCTGGCCGGCCACCCCTATTCTGCCTTCTGCCTTGATGGATTTGAATGCCAAGGGATCATTTCCTATTTTCAACCTAACATTTTCTTCCATTCGTCTGACACCTTCATATACAGTAATGGAAAGGAGCACGGTTTTTCGTTGGATAAGTAAATAAATAAAGTTCTAGCATCAAAGTTAAAAACTTTGCTTTGCTTTATTTGATGTGTCAGCGAAAGCTTTGTGTGTGTGTTTTTTAAAATATGTATTTATTATATATGAGTACACTGTCGCTGTCTTCAGACACACCAGAAGGGGCATTGGATCCCATTAAAAGTGGTTGCGAGCCACCATGTGGTTGCTGGGACTTGAACTCAGGACCTCTGGAAGAGCAGTCGGTGCTCTTAACCGCTGAGCCACCTCTCCAGCCCCTGTGTGTGTTTTTAAATGAAAGTCTGTTTCATTTTTTAAATGAAGAAAGGTTTCGACAGAGCGAGATTGCGCACTGTACCCAGACTTGCCTCAGGGTGGGTTTTGCAGTCAGGGCTGTCCTTGACCTCTGGCCCACCTTCCCCTGCCCCCTGAGCACCCGAGTCTCCTCCCTTCAGGAACCATCAGTTTAACTCTCACCATTTTTGGTTGCTATATCTTGGTGTTTATTTCTTCAGCTAAAAATGGTCAGTAAATTCTAGCCACACAAAATAAGAAAGGCAGACTTTCAAAGATATTATAGTATCGCTGACTTTTACTTTATGATGCTTCACGCAAGAGGCAAGTAATTATACTTTGGAAATCATTTGTAGCCTTTCCTGCTCTTCCTCCCTTCTACTATCTTACCATCCATAAAAGGAGCCATCCCTGGCTACCATGGCACATCCTGTAATCCCAGCACCCAGAAAGTAGAGTCAAGACCACAGAGTTGAGGGCCAGCCTGAGCTACACTGAGGGGTCTATCTCATAACACAATGTATGGGCACATGGACGCACTCATCTTGATCCTACCACACATAGACACCCCCCGAGGAAAACATTACAGTCAGGTATTCACTCTGACTTGGCTGTCTTTTCTAGGACTGCTCGTCCAACACCACCTCCACTCGTCGTTCTTCTAAGAGAAGGGGTGCTTTACTAGGCTGCTCTGCGCTTTAATTTCTGCAGCTCCCCGAGTACCTTGTTGTTACAGTGTGTCAGTACATTGGCTGCAGGGCCCTTGGGGCAGCAGCTTCAGAAACAGACTGGAGAGGTGGGTTCGATGGCTCCAGTCAGTTTCCCTTGCTGCACAGCCACTGTCCCTTACATAAGGAAGCATCTCTGAATAGCCTGGACTCTGCTTCTGACAAAACAATGGGCTTACTTTGAATGCCTTTTTTCCCCCTCCAGATGAGCCCTCGATGTGCCAACCTGGCCCTGAAGCACTACCTGCTGAAGCCAGTTCAGAGGATCCCTCAGTATAGGCTGCTGCTGACAGGTAGGGTCCCCCAGCCTTACCAGCCAAGGTCCCCGAGTGTCCTATCGAGCACTGCCTTTCCTAAGCGTGCCCTCCGTCTTCTCTCACCACTCGATGCATGCTAGATGAGTCACCTCGCAGGGACTGAACCACTCTCAGCTCTCTGAACATCCAGTGTCCACACTCCCCTCCGGGCCTCGTGTTCGTGTAGGTTTATTCTGAGCTTCGCACCACACCAACCCTCATCCTGAGTTGTTCCCCTGGAATGATGCTCTAATCCCAAGGAGGTATTTTGTCCCCTCCCCCCATGCTGCTTGTAGAGCACTGTCTTGGTGACCCTAATGAACTACAGTGTATGCGTGATCCTTAGAATAGCTCTTTGTACATAGCACATTCTATTAATGTTAGCTATTCTTAGCAATCATAGCAGTAACCGTACTATTACTATTTGGGTATGTTGACGACTGTTTGCAAGGTTTTAGATGTCCGGCTGGTTTACAAGAGAATATGAGGCCTGATATAGAGGAATGCATATGTACTTGGGTACTTCTGCTCCCTGGCTCTTTAAAACTTACCATGGTAACATAGACAAGATACCAGGCTTACAAAGATCCTTGAAAGAATGAAGTGAATTCTGTCTCCTCAGTCAGAAACAGAGGTGTATGTGAACCCCGGAAAAGCAGCATTTGCTCAGGTCCCTTGAGGCATCTAGATGTGACAGGCTTTCCTAGATTGGGAGTGATAAGATGGGAGGTGCTTTTCTTTCATACCAAAGTGTGTCAAGAGCTCAATTTGAGTTCCTAACTGCAAATCAGGCACTGGATTTCTCTCTAGAATGACACATGCTACGCAAATAGTTTGAGGATATCCTGCCCATCTGCTTTCCTCTGCTTCTGGCTGAGATTATTAATTTACAGGACAAGGGGAAGTGCTGACACGCAGTGCTTTTGCTAGATAAATCTAATGTTCTGTGGTAACTGGCTACTGGACAGCATTGGCCATTGTCACAGCGGTAGGAGGAAGGCTGCTTGTAGTGGCTTCAGATGTGAGGAGGAAGGCTCCCAGCTACTGAAAATGAAAGTGTAAAAGATTTGCACCCCCACCGTGCCGGTCTCTCTAGTTAAAAAGCTGCCTGTGTTTAAGTTAGATTGTACGCTAAGTTGTTTCTGGTGGAGAGATGAGGAAAACAAGTTTTTAAAACAATCCATGTCTCCCTCTTAGACAAGTTTCTTTGTGGAGACAACGAAGTTGCCTCAGACTACTTGTACCTCTGCCTTAGCCTCTGGAATGCTGGGATTATAGGCCCACGTCACCACACCTGACATTTCTTCATTACATTTATTACGCTCACTCACTTGTTTGTTGAGTGAGGTATGCGTGCGCATGTGTGCCATAACACACATGTGAATATCAGAGGGCATCTTGCGAGAGTCCATTTTCTCCTCGCCATGTGGGTCCTGGGGGTGGAAGCCAGGTCCTCCAGCTGGCAACAGGTGCTTGTATCAACTCAGATGGCTCACCAGACCGTGCCCGGCTTTTTCAAATGTGGGTTTTTTTTAATTATTTCTTTTATTTTTGAGATTATAATTACATCATTTCCTGTTTCTTTCTCCTCCCTCAAGACCATCCTATACACTTCTCCTTGCTCTCTTCCAAACTCATGGCCTCTCTTTCCATTGATTAAAATCTGTCTTTAAGAAGACAGGTTTGGGGCTGCCGGTGTGTCTGAGTTGGTAAAGTGTTTTTCCTAGTGGACCTGAAGCCTCAGCTATGTCTGTAATCAAAGCAACAGACTTCTCATTGTTCTATAACACCAACATCATGTGAGATTGGACTTTTAAGTTTTTTCTTCTTTTAAGGGTTTATTTGGTTCTTAAATTTTGATTTTAGCATTGTTTGGGGCAGACTTTTGTCATACAATCCTAGCTGCTTTAGTACTTGCTATGTAGCCCAGGTTGGCTTCAAACTCACTATAATCCTCCTGCTTCAGACTAGTGAGTGCTAGAATTATAGATATATTCTAACACACTAGTCTCTTGGAATTATTTTTATTTTGGTTTATATTTTTTTAAAAAACTATAGTCCACATAAAAGATCAGGCTGGTCTAGAACACATTATATAACCTAAGCTGCCTGGAACTGGTAGGCATCTTCTTGTATGTATGCATGTATGTATGCATGTATGTATGTATGTATGTATGTATGTGTGTATGTATACATGTATGTATGTATGTATGTTTGTATGTATGTGTATATGTTTGTGTGTATATGTATGTATACATGCATGCATGCATGTATGTATGTGTGTATGTATGTTTGTATGTATGTGTGTGTATGTATGTATACATGCATGCATGCATGTATGTGTGTATGTATGTTTGTATGTATGTGTGTGTGTGTGTATGTATGTTTGTTTGTATGTATGTGTGTATGGATGCATGTATGTATACATGTATGTATGTGTATATGTTTGTATGTATATATGTGTGTATGTATGTTTATATGTATACCACATGCATGCTTGGTGCTCATCAAAGTCAAGGGTATCAGATCCTCTGGAGCTGGAGTTAGAGATGGTTGTGGTCCACAATAAAGAGCTGGGAATTGAACCTGGATCCTCAGTAAAAGCAACACAGGCTTAACTGCTGAGCCATCTCTCCAGTGTACATGTTAAATCTTAAGTCTGCATCTCTTTAAATGATTGACTGCGGTCCCATGTTTGGAAAAACAAGTTCCAATAACTTGATCCTCCCAATGACCTTGGGAGGGACCCAATTTCAAACGTAGGGACCTCACAGTAGCCGAAAGGAAGTGTAAGCCTTTACTTGAGTCACCCGCTGATGCTGATTATTATCTAGGTATTTGGCAGAGTAGGGGAAGATTCCTCCCTGGCTCGGTGTAAGTAGACTTGAACTTGCCTTGTTTCTGGGCAGAGGGAGTCTGAGACGAAGGCCTGATAAGACGTGACGAGAGAAAAGTGAGTGGGGATCCCCAGAGGCAGTGGTCTGTGCTACTGTTTAACCATCCTGGGTTTTGCTTTTGGGTTTTTTTTTTTTCCTGCAGTGTTTTTCCCCCATATGAGAACTTCAGTTCTCTCTTCATTGTAGTAAAAAATTCTAACTAAATTCTTAGTGGAAGCCCTTGTTGATCCCCCAGCTGTACATGGTCATGACTCGAATCCTCCAGCACCACTAACATAAGTGCTTGCGTAAATCCAGTGATCCTCAGTAGCGGTTTCTTAGGATCAGCTCAGAACACATCTAAGAGAATGCATGCCGTTGTGAAGGGCTCAGGGAAACACAGTGAGTGCGTTACCTAATGAATCCTGCGTGCTTTTACATTTTACTTCTGTGTTGAGTGGTCAAGGCTGATGCACCATAGTCAGGCCCAATCCTGAGCATGTGGGACACCAGATCCTCTCGAGCCGGAAAGGACTGGAATCACGAAGCAGCAGGCAGGGAGAAAGCAGACACTGCCACAGCAGGAGCAGGATCAGTTGCTTCTTTCTCATCTTCACAAAACAAGCTATCTGGACTCCTGGATCTTGCCCCATAGCGAAGACTTGACCAACTGAAAGGCTTGGGAAATGAATAGTTGCCCCCTGTTATGAAGTTCGGAATCCTCCTGCAGTAGTGCCGTGAACGTGGATAGATCACTAACATCGTTCAAAATTGAAAGCACGCTTCCATGACTCGGGCCCTTACTGAAGGACTAACCTCCTTCCTACTCTTACTCCCTGGCCAGATCTCCAGCTTCTCCTGTCCCTCTGGTTCCCGCTCCTGTTGAGATTTAGGGCAGAGTTTTCTCCACCCACTACATGTTATAGAAACGACTTCATACTGACCACACCACCTATTCTCACTCCCCATTCAACCCAGCACGGCATCGCTTCATTTCCCTGCCAAAGGAGTATGTGCTTTGATTCTGCTCATTACATTATGATGATTGATTGATTCGTGATTTAATTTATTTACCTATTTACTTTTGTACTGGTATTTGATCCTCGGACCTCAGGCCTGCTCAGGCAGTATCCAGTCAGTCAGCTGCATCCCCAGCCCTCCTCGTGCATACTGGAAAAGTTGAGAGCACACTTATCTACGGTCTAGTGACCTCGGTTTACAACCCCAGCTTATGCAGATCTCACTTCCTCTTGCCGAAGCGTGTCCTCCCAGGCTCAGTTCACTCATATACCAATCACTCACTCAGCATGTGCTCTCATGGGCCAGCCCTGGCCTGGCCATCGGGGACTGGCAGAACAGCACAGCGATGGCCCTTGCCCCACAGGCTGTGCACAGTCCTCTTTGAGGCTGCGTCCAACTCCTCAGGCCACCACTCAGCTCTTCTCTCCCTAAAATTTATGCGGATCTTGCCACTTGTTATTTTTGGAAGGGTCACCTTTTTCCTTTGAAGGGTTCTTTCATGCATATAAAAATATGTAAGTAATATAAAAAGCCAAATCCCTTTCGTCTTCCATTGTTTGGAAATGACTCATAGACTTTTCAGATTTTTTTTATCTCTAGCTATATTATATATTATATTAGAATTTTTTCCCAATAAAAGCTTTTTTTTTATTTGTGGAACATTATTACATTGATATTGAAGGAAGAGGAATTCGACAGGATCACTGAGGAGAGGGTATTTTGAAGAATATAATTTAAAATGTTTCTGAAGATCTTTTCCATCTCCACAGCTATGGGGAAACAACAGTCCTTTGAACTTTGACTCATTGTAATTTCTTTGATCTTGTTCAAAATATTTGTTATATTAAAGTTGTTTTAGTGATAGACTTTATTACTCTTCCCTGCAGTCTTTGCCTTTGTCTGAGATGACATTAATTCCCTGGAGCTTTTAGAAATCCGAGACTTTCCATGTTGGTAGAAAATGGGATATTAAAGACATCTGTAACCGTGTTCTGACACATTATGATGTTCACCGTGTGAACGTGAGTGACATCCAGACTCATCTGCAGATTTAAAAAAGTAAACCAATAGATTACACTTTTAAAAAAAATCCTTATTGAAAACCGCTGTAGCAAGTATTTTATTTTAAAACCAAAGCAGTTGTGTGCATCAAAAGTCGTTTTGAAATTGGGCTTAGTGGCCTGTACCTTTAATCACAGTTCTGGGGGTTGGGGCACCGTCGGCCAGCATGTCTACATAGCAGTTCCCAGGCCAGCCAGGGCTGCCTAGTAAGACCCTGTCTCAGAACAACAGCAACAACAATAATAAAAGTTAAGCAGGTCATTTCAACACTTCGTGGAGGTCACAACTTGATTTTAAAAGAGTGATGGCTATACCTTAGACACCAAACAAGGCATTTACTTTCTCACAAATCCAGGGCTTTGATGGAGGCATTCTGTCCATGTGAGATAGGGTGACAATGCCATTCAGAATTTGTGTTAATTAGCCCAGCTCCTGGTCTGTTGTAAATCATTCTGAATGGTAGTTTTTTAGGATCTCTTTAGTAAGAGATCCTACTAAATAAATTATGTCCATAGAAATATCTCAATGCTTTGGGAAGACCTGAGGACCTAAGAACCAAGCACATTCTCTCTCCCGGTGCCTTTTGTCCGTCCATCCGTCCATCTGTCTGCCTGTGCTTTTTGAGGCAGTCTCATTTAGCCCCCACCACCCTTCAGCTTCCTATGGAGCCAAGGGTCCTCCTGCCCTCGCCACTGTAGAGCTAGGACTGCACCCATGCAGCCTTGTCTGGCTCGTGGAGTACTGGGCAGCAGGCTCAAGGCTTTGTGCTTGCCAGGCAAATGCTCAGGCATCTGAACTGCACCTAGTCTGGTTTTGTTGTTGTTTTGAGACAGTGTTATGTAGCCCAGGAGACCTCAAATTCACTTTGTAGGCCAGGATGACCTTGAACACCCCATCCTCCTAAATGCTGGGATTGAAGGCTGTGCTACCTCGCCTAGCCAAATGTGCTTCTTCAGTACTGAATTAAGTAAGATCTGATGGGAGATGGAATGATTTAGAGATGGTGTCAATAAGAGTATACAGTATTTTCTGTTGTCCGCCTCAACCATAATTTGTCATAAAATATCTGCGATTTCCATGGTGATTAACAAATCACAAAGGTTGTTAATACTTCTGGGATTTGCTACCAATATTGCTGGCAGATAGAAACTCTTATTTCATTTAAAGGTTACTGAAAATGGAGCTGGGTAAGGTAGCTCATGCCTTTAATCCCAGCACCCGGGAGACAGAAGCAGGCAGATCTTTGTGAGTTCGAGGCCAGCCTGGTCTATAATGCTAGTTGCAGGACAGCCAGGGCTACACAGTAAGACCCTGTGTAATAGAATCAAAACAATAAAGCTTAGTGGAAATCAGTCTGCTGGTCTATGTGCTAGGTTTTCCGTCCATCCAAGGTTGCAGAAAACCAGAGTTCTACCAGTGGCGATCTCTATAAATTACTCTTCTCTCCTTAGCGCAGGTTTGACCCAGATTCCCTGGAAGCGGCCAAATGCCTCTGTTTCTGGGACCTGCTTTGACAGAGATTTAATGAGCCAAATGTGTCCCTGGAGTGTCTCTCTCAGTCTTTGTGAGGAGTACAGGCTCACAGGAGGAACTGCTCCAGTGGGAGAAACCATGGAAATTCAGCTACACTTGAACTCATTCTGGCTCTTAGGGTCACTTCATCCGTCGTCGCTCTGTTGCACAGTGAAGTGCACTTGTCTCCCGAAGTCTACCTTTGCTGAATTGGTTGGGTCGTAGGGACAAATATGGACAAGAGTTTCTTTATACTCGAGCGTGGCTTCAGTGTGCCCAATGCCTTTTCTGTGTACTTGAGATTCTCACTTGATCAGCCAGCAGCCTTGATGGTCCACCCACCAAGACAGGGAGTCAGAAAACTCAGAATAACCTCTCGAATGGCCCCCTTTGCGTCTGACTCCTCTCAAGGATATTCTAGGTGTGCCTCACTAGAGTAAGAAGGCTGTGGGGCTGGGTCCATCCATCCTATGATGTGCACCTAGATCTTACCACAGCATGAACTTGGGGTTGGGGTTGGGTCATGAGTCCTTTAAAGTCACCTTCTCAGGACCAAAGTTATCAAACTCGAGTAGATGGGGGAGATTTTTTTCTTGACTCTGCCCTGCATTAAGGTACTCAGTTGAGGTCCAGGTTTAGCCTGTATCCCAATGAAAAACACAATCACCCATGAAATGTGATATAGAGAAAAAAAATAAAGACTCCCTTTTTAGCTTATACAAATGCCATATTTGTATTGGCAGGTCTAGGCTGCATATTTAAGGTCTAGAACTGGCCTTTGAAAAATGAAAGAATTGGAGTTAGGGGTCATGGTACTTTTTAATTAGTAACCATGTTGCCAGTGGCCACTATCTGAGCCCAGCATGTCCAGACCCTCAGCATCTCACCCTACACAAAG
The DNA here is from genome assembly GCF_021556685.1 of Rattus norvegicus. NCBI lineage: Eukaryota > Metazoa > Chordata > Mammalia > Rodentia > Muridae > Rattus > Rattus norvegicus. The sequence goes on from NC_141540.1 coordinate 38,383,050, forward strand.
ATTGAAATAAGCGTCCACAGATGTCAAAGTAGCAAGGAAATGTCATTCCTTGCTACTTTGAGCACAGGGATAGGACTGACGAGAGTATACTCACAGAGTGATAGTGGGCCATGTAGTGAGAGAGTGAGTGCTCAAGGGCCCTCCTTAGTGGCTAGGAATTCTTCTATAGGCTCCAAAGGAAAGGGGTGCTGAGCACTAAGGGATATAGTCTGGGTGGTCCCCCATTTTAACTAACAGATCTCAGTTAAATAACCATCTTCCTACTTCGCACAGGCCTTCCCGTGATGCAGCCCATCCTATCATATGCACACCCAGTTAAAGTATATGGGGATTCTCCCTAAAAGTCACCCAGAGGACACACTTTCCCCTCACAGAACTAGTTCAGGCTGAAGATGGCCCTGATCCATATGCCCGGTATAACTGGGAATACATTTGAATAGAAACCATCTGCATTTGATGGTTGTTGGGGGGTGGAGGACAGAACTTGTTCTGTTCTTCAGTGAGGAGTAGACTGGATATGCAGCCAGTGCACCTAGAGGCCCTAACTTGCTAGATGCATCCTTAGAGAAGCTCGTGCGTTTTCTCCTAATATCGGCACCTTGGAGGTGGTATCGGGAAGGTCAAGAGTTCAAGGTCAACCAAGTCTGTGGCCAGCCTTTCGAGATTGTTTCTCAAAATCATAGTTTTAAAACATTTCTTTTAGTGATCCCCCCCCACCCAGAAAAGCAATTTGAAATATGGAAAAAGACAGATTATCAAGATAGTAATCTGTGCTACAATTGAAGTGATCACACCGTTTATCCAAATCTGATAACTTTCAGGAGCGAGATAAGATGCTGTTTATAACATGTGCTATGACTGGGCGACAGATTTAAGATGACTGTCAGGCAGTGAAACGGGGAAAGCCTACGTATTGCAAAGACACAGCAAGCCTTCCTAAAGCCAGAAGGAAATAATTCAAAACGGTGCTCATGCTGGTAGTGGTAGCTGCAGTCCCAGCACTCAGGAAGCTGAGGCAGGAGGATTGAAAGCTCAAGGCCAGCCTGTGCTCCATAGCAAGACACTGTCTTTTTTGAAAAAAAGCACGCCAAGCTGGGTGGCACATGCATTCGTGGAAGCAATATTGGTCAAGGTCAGTTTGAGCTGCATGAGAGCCTGTTTCAAAAAAATATTGTACACGTTATTTTGGAGAGATGTTCATGGTTTAAATTTTCTTCCTTATTATTTAACTCACCAAGTTTCTTATGATGAGTTTTATTAAAGTAGGGATCACAGTATTTTATAGTGTATTGTTTGTTGTTTGTTTTTCTGTCTAATTTAGTCAGTCTCTGCCCCAGACAGGGTCTTGCTCTTTCCCTCAATTTTGTCATCCTCCTGTCTCAGTCTCCTGAGTAGCTGGATTACTGGCATATACTACAATGCTAGCCACCCCAATTCGTGTTCATATCCAGAAGAGCTATAGGGACTGGTGGCCCTCAGTAGTAGAATGCTTGCCTAACCCTTGGGAGGCCCGGGTTTGATCTCCAACACCATAAAAATGAGTGGATCAAATAAATATAAATAAAAGTGAACTGAAAGAAGAAGTTGCAAGTTGTTCCTTGGTTGGACATTACTAGATCAGGGAAGTAAGAATTTCTCTAAAAAAATTTTTTAGTACAATATATTCTGATCACTGTTTTCCCTCCTTGATCTCCTCCCAAATCTTCTCCATCTCCTCATCCACCCAAATAAATGCCTTCTTTCTCTCCTCAGAAAACAAACTAAAATAAAACAAACAGAAAAGAAAGAGCATGAAACACACACACATACACACACACACACACACACACACACACACACACACACACACACACACACACCATAAAACTCAAAATCAGAAACTGTTATGTGTAATAAAAGACCTGTAAGTTTGTTTTGTTTTAAATGACCAGAGAAAGCTGTGTGAGACAAAAATGTCTCCAAAACTACCATTGAGTTTGTTTTGTTTTGGTCATCCACTGCTGGGCAGTCCCTTGAGTATGGTTTGTAAGTTTTCTTTTGTGACCCGTTATCAGTTGGAGATAGCTTCTGGGTTAGGGATAGGAGCTTGTGTCCGTTTCCCCTCTCAGCACTGAGACCCCATCCATGCTGGCCCTGTGCGGCCCTGGGCAGGCCCTGTGCATGCTGCCACAGTCTCTGAGTTCCTATGTGTGTTAGTCCTGCTGTGTCTGGAGGCCTCGTTTGTTGGTGTCTTCCATTCGCCCCAGCTCTTACAAAGTTCCCTGAGCCCCAAGTCAGGACATGCCACTTAGGATGAGTATTTGAAGTCTCTCTCCCACCACCCCCTTCCACTCTCCCCACACTCTCTGTATATTGTCCAGTTGTGGCTCTCTCTCTTAGTCCCCGCTTCTCTGACGATGGCTGAGCAAGACCCTAGTCTATACACGTAACGGGATGCGGTTGGGCGTCATTTTACTGCTATGTTCCTTCAGCAGAACAACCGTATTTGGTTTTCCAAAGCTAGGAAGAATCTCAGTCTCTGATTCCTTAGAAACAACCCCAGGAGTCTCTCCCAACCTGCTGACACGTAGACCTCCGTTTTATATTTCAAGCGCCATGATCTTAGGAGGGCCAGGGCGATTTTTAAGTTGCTTGTTTCTAACTTTGAGACTTTGTAAAGCCAGGCCCATCGCATGAATAGATGACCTCTCTGTGGATCCCGTAATTCTGCATGTGTTGCAAAACTCATCGCAGATTATAGAGGAAAGAAGTCTGAACTAACACAGCACGCCTTGTCCTCCAGTCTGAAACATTTCGCTGTGGAACAATACTCTAGAGTTCATTTCCTGTGCTCTGCCACCAACCACTCTCAGCACAGTTCAGGACTCTGGCCCTTTGGAGGCAGAAAGTTCTAGGCTCCCACCATTGACTGAAACTCAGTGAAGGTTAGCCTCTGAGTAGTTTCTATTTTTAGTTGGTTGATTAAGAGTGGTGAGGCTCTCTAGAAGCTCTGGAGTAGATAATGTAGACCTTCAAGAAGATGGAGTGTTTTAGGACTCCCCACCCTTCCATCTTGGATCTTGTGTGAGTAGAAAGGTAACTTGCCTGTCCCTAGAGGTTGCATCTGGTGTGTTTCAGTTAGTTTTACACTACTGATAAGGGACAGGACGCTTAGGAGTTAACTATTCAATGGCGCCACCTGGCGGCCCAAGAGTACATTTTGCAATGTCTGTACACCAGTAATTCTCATTTCTCTCTCCCCCAAACACCCCTCTCTGACTCTGTCTCTGCTTCTAATATGAGGTCTCAGACTCCTGATCTTCCTGCCTCCACCTCCCAAGTGCTGAGGTCACAGGCAGGCACCCCACTACCACTCCTTGTTTTTTCTTTTCCTAGTTTTGACTTAAAAGGACAGCAATAGTCTCATTGGGTTTCGAGACAGTTTATTTTTATTTTCTTGAACGAACTCTCTATACTTAATTAGTTTAGGCAGGGGCAGGAAACTCATGATGGTCCAAGTCTAACCTGACAGCTGGCAGCTGGAACATCTCCTGCCTGCACGATTCCTGTGAACGTTTCCACAGAGCCAGGCCCTAATTGGGAGGTGGTTACTAATGCCCATGAGGATGCAGGTTGTCTGTCTGGTCTCCCTTCCTGGTTTCACCCCGGCCCGTAGCCAGTCAGACGGTTTCAGGGCTGCCTGACTCACGCTCATCAGTCACCCTCCCCTTGCTGCTGCCAAGGTCCTGACTGATTCATAACTGTTGAAGGGGATCCTAGACAGATTGGTGGATTAGTTGCAAAGTTGAATTGTAGAGACCAATATCACATTTTTTAAATTGGCAGAAGGCCAACTTAACTGCATTCCTTCCCTGATTAATAGCTGGGCTGGAGAGATGGCTCAGCAGTCAAGAGCACTTGGCTGCTCTTCCAGAGGTCCTGAGTTCAAATCCCCAACACCCACATGGCAGCTCACAAATGTCTGTAACTCCAGGGGGATCCCATGCCCTCACAGAGACACACATGCAGGCAAAACGCCAGTACCCTACACGTAAAATAAAAATAAATAAACAATAGCTTGTGATAGCAGCATCTTTAGTATAAGTTCTGTGTAGTGACTGTACTCAACCCGTTTGTAAAACTTCATGTCCAGACCAAACAAACAAACAAACAAATGCAACTTAAATGCTTGTCGGGCTCTGGAAAATGATTCTGAGGTCAGGATTCCTAATGTACATGTCTTCCAGGGAACTCTCTCAGGATGAAGGAGTAATTCCATCCGTAGGAATATGCTTCCGTGTAGATGAACAGGAACTAAAGAGGAACTTGCCAGAGTCTGGCATTTAAGTAAATCAGCCGTCCTATCAAGACTCTTCAGCTCAGTCCTTCAGTGTAAGGAAACTCCTTTGGGGGTTAGGAATAACTATTAGAAAGGAAATTGGGGCTGGCAAGATGTCTCAGAGGGAAAGGTACCTCCTGCCATACCTTCTGACCTGAGTTCACTCCCAAAGCCTCATACTAGACAGAGAGAATTAACCCTTATAATTTGTCTTCCGACCTACATAGGAACATCCGGGCATTCAAGTGCCGACACAAATACAAGTAACTAACTAACGAAATGTCTTTATTTTTTAAAGAATGTGTTTGTGGCAACCCTAACATTTTTGTTTGTTTGCTTTTGAGACAGTGTCTCACTGTCCTAGTGGTTAGCCTTGAATTCCTCAGCCTCCCCTGTGCTGGAACTACACGAACCCCTTATAGGGTCTTGACACTGGCACTCTTAGCCATGGGACTGTTAAGTACCGATCCGTCCAACATGGCTTGTGTATGGAATGCGTTCTGAGCGGAGTCAACATTGAGAATAGCTTGTTTTGTGTTATTGAGACAGAGCCTCCCTCTGTTGCCTAGGCTAGCCTGAAACTCAGCCACGTAATCTAGGCTAGCCTTTGACCCCAGACAGTCTTTTGCTTCAGGCTCCTAAGAGCTAGAGTAACAGGCATGAGCTGCTACATTTAGCTCAATAAGCATTTTTTTTTTAAATCTGAGAGGAGGCCAAAGCGAGCATAGTGTATAAGCAGAGTATTTCAATCATTTTTGTGATGTGTATTTCATCAGAGACATGCCTTCCTCCCTGTGTGTTTAGGATTTCTAGTGACTTTCCCTGGCAAGAGGGGAAGCCTTGCTTGCTATTGTCATATAGAGCACCAAGGAAGGTTTTCATGGTGGATGTTTATAATATTATAATATGCATATCCGGACTCCGCAGCTCCTAGGTCATCGCCGCAGAGACAGAGAGTTTCAGCAGTTTGAGCGTGTCTGTGGTCACTACATTTGGAAAGCCAGGGCTAACACCCAAGCTTCCATATTTGCCTGCAGGCATGACTTAGGAATCTACTGGCAAAAATCGTATCTGTTGATGATACCGCCAAGCAGAGGTTGGGTCTCACACACGCACTTCTCTAACGTATTTTTCCTCTCCCCGTTTTCCGCACCTCCACTGGCACCAGTTCCCTGACGCCAGCCTTTATTTAGAGAACTTGCTGGGGGGTGGTGGGTGATAGGAGGCGAAGCTCACAAATGAGAGTAAAGTGAGTAGCTGCCCTGTCAGGTCCTGTTCAGAGGGAAAGCAGCTTTCAAATGGAAAGTTTTATAGGAGACGGGGGTCTGAGAAGAGCCTGCCAGTCAAGAACGGGATGTAGTTCAATGATAGACCGTGTCCGAGGCCCTGGTTCACACACACACACACACACACACACACACACACACACACACACACACACACACTCATACACACAGCCTGAAAAGTAAGCTACAGCCCATGCAGTGGGGGATGGTAAATTAGAAAGAACCTTGATAGATTCCAGGGTTATCGAATTCCATTTTCAGTATTAAAGATTCACTAACTAGAACGTTCCCCCATATTATAAGGCACAGAGCACCATGTTGTTTATATACCATGTCCGTCTAGCCTAGGGTCTCTCGACCACAGGCATCTTGACATTTGGGTTATCTGCTGTGAGGCTATATCAAGATTGTTTTTAACAACAGATTGCCAGTAGCACCCCTTCCCCTTAGCTGAGACAGCAGATGTCTCCTGACACTGTCAGACGTCCCACGAGGGCATTTGGAAAGTTTAGAACACATGGGGAGTTACCTTGGTATCTTGAGTATCAGTAGATTATTAGACTGAAAAATCTGTCTCTTGGGCGTTCGGTGTCTCAGTGCCTTGAGGCTTCATACTAGGCATTGAGATTAAGTCGGTCCATGTCTGGTGGACTAAACATACTAAGTAAACATTAGGAAACCTGGGTTGCATTTTTGGCCCAGGCACAACGAGAGTTGAGTGCCTTAGGTGAGATGGGTTCGTCCTCCAATGCTACACCTTCCCTCCTTCTGTGCATGTTCTTTTGTTTGTTTGGTTGGTTTGGCAAGTTTCCACTGTGCAGCTCAGGGTGGCCTCAAGCATTAGATCCTCCTCCCTTCTGCTTCTGGTCAGGCGTGAGGTAATAGCTGTGTGTTCCAAGCTCTCCTGAGTTCTTAACCTGACGCTTATGCCGGGGTTCTCAACCTGTGGCTCTCCTCCTTGGGGTTAAATGACCCTTTCACAGGGAAACGAAGACTATTGGGAAACACAGACTATTTGCATTATGATTCAAATCAGTAGTAAAATTACAGTTCTGAAATAGCACTGAAAAATCATTTAGGGGCTCCCCCAGCATGATGAACTGTGTTAAAGGGTCATAGCTTTAGGAAGGTTAAGAATCACCCGCTTTTAAAGTCTTTGCACAGCGCTTGCCTAGGAAGCGCAAGGCCCTGGGTTCAGTCCCCAGCTCCGGGGGGGAAAAAAAAAAAAAAGAACAACAACAAAAAAAAAGTCTTTGCACTTCTGGTTCTATGTGCCCAATCTCAGGGCTTTGTTCTTCCAGAGTTGGACTAAAAGTAAAAGCGAAGTATTAAAGAGATGACTTAGAATTGTCCGTACTGCATTGCTCTAAATACTCTGGTTTGTTTCTTTTCTAGATTATTTAAAGAACCTCCTAGAAGACTCTGTAGACCACAGAGACACCCAAGGTAACTCCCCTCAGCCTCGGTGTTAAATTACATTTACCTAGGGCTGGAAAGGGAAAATGCACAGAACAAAACTCACACTTGAAACTCCTTTTGGAAAGTCCCCTCAGGCAGCTCAAACTATTACCAGGGAGAGTGGCAAAGTGCTGCCTCGGGCAGGGGACAGCGGTCACAGGAGACCCTCAGGCTCCCTCACCCCACCCCACCCCTGGGGCAGTGGGCGGTCCTGGCCTGATCTGGATGCCTCTTTCCCTTGTGTTGCTCCATCACTCAGCTGTGGTGGGTTCAATCTGTCTTTCGGAACCAGATGATCCATGAGGTCATTTCCTATTGAAAATCCCTCCCACGAGTGACTAAACTAGAGGTCAAGGATGGAGTGTAAGCCAGGCACTGCGACAAACACACGTAATCCCAGTACTTGGGAAACGACCACAGGAGGATTGCCAAGTGTCTGAGGCTAGCCTGGGGTACAGATTGACCCCTGACAAAGCAACCCATAAAAGGATAACATCTAAAGCAGCCTGTCGTTTGGAGAACACTTTTGCTAGAGGCTTACCTTTCCACACTCTCTTACACCTTAACCCCTCCCCGAGCGCACACACTCTTTCAAGACAAGATTTTGCAATGTGTACCACAAGCTGACCTCAAGTACAAGATCTTCCCAGGTTTGAGGATTACAGCCACATGCCTCCCTACCTGGCCTTTTCAGTAAGGAAAATAGCACAGTACAAGGAAGTGTAGTCTCTCCATGTCAGACTAACTCTGGTTGGGGTTTCTGTTTCTCCTCATTCTCTCTTCGGTTTCTCAGAATGCATTAGCAAGTCCGTGTCCACTCCGTTAATGTTCGATTTCAAGCACATCCTGTGTATTCTGTGTTATCTTCAGATTGAGAACTTGAGTGGGCATGGGGGCTGAGGGGTGCGGCTCGGCAGTTAAGAGCACTTGTTCTTGCAGAGGACTCGGGTTCAGGTCCCAGCACCCACAAGCTGGCTTACACCAGCCACAACTCCAGCTCCTCGTCCAGCCTCTGCAGGCACCAGGCACACACACACACACACACACACACAGTGCACATACATGCAGGCAGAACACTCACACACATGAAATAACATTTAAAAAGCACTGTGCTTGTCTCACAGCCTACTTAGAGATTGGGCATCCTTCTCTCACGGTTACTTCATGTCTCCAATGTCTTCTATTTGTGTTTTGTTGTTTCATCTTTTGTTGGCTTGGCTTGAGCTTTCAAAACAAGGTTTAATTGTAGTATAGGTTGGCTTAAAAGTTGCTGTGTAGCCAAGGGTGACCTTGAACTCCTAACCACGCCCACGCGAGTGCTCTGGTTAAGTCACCAGGTTTTGCCACCCGGTCTTGCTATTTTGTTTCGAGGCACAATGACCTTGAACTCATGATCCTCTTGCCCCGGCTTCTTTTGAGTGCCAAGGACTGTGCCTCTATCCCCAGCTTAGTTTCTTTGATGTAATGTTTGTTTGTGATACTGTAAATTCAATTCAGGACACGGGCTAAGCAAATGCTCTACCACTGAGGGACACCCACACCCCAAAGTTACACTAGCATCCTATTTAAAAGAAAAAGCTTGAGGTTGCCTTAAATGATGTTCCGTGTCCTCAGTAAAGACATCGTCCAGCTGATGAAGAAATTTAAAATCTCTTTCAAAACAAATAATAAAGGAGATAGGGTTAGAGTAAGGATGCCCTGAGCTATGCTGAGTCATTTAGAAAGAGGAGACTATGACGGTTAAAGAGGCAAAGGAGTTTGGCTAAGGAAAAAGCAGGACTGTAGATGAACTTGAGTAGACAGAAGGAAGAGTAGGCACTGCTGGCCTGAGTCTGTCTTATGAAGAATAAAACATAAGGCCCAAGGCTATAGGTCACCAGTTCAGTGCTCACTCAGCATGTACAAGGCTCGGTTTGCTCCCCAGGACGCCCCCCCCCCATATCCTCATTATAGTGATCTTGATAGAGCCCCGAGCTCTGTCCCACGCCTCAAGATTTCCGTCTTCAAGGAGATGGTCAGTGAGTTTATAGATGAAGTAGAGAGTTTGAAGTGGAGGATCTGGGTCCATGGGAACCACCTACCATCAACTGAAATAGCCAGCGAGCAGTGAGGTACACTGTGTGGTCAGAAGCAGGGAGTAGATGGCATGCAGGCAGCTGTGCACAGGCCTGTACTGGGGTGACGGGAAGTGAAGCAAGTACATCTTTGAAAGGTAGACAGCCGGGGTAAAGAGGTGGAGTGGTCAGCCTCTCTTAAGGAGATGGCATGGGGTGAGAACAGTTGTAGAGCTTGAACATCAGGTGACCAAGTAGCTGTGTCTTTATCATTCATCCACTCAGTCCTAAGGTTCTCAGCCCTGCTCACCACAAACTGCAGCAAGCCAGTGAGGTGGGCATTTCCATGGAAACCATGAGGATGGGCCGTGGTTAAATTCTGGCATATGGCGGGGATTGCTATATAAACACTCCCTTGTTTCCTTTATAACAGTGATAAGGTTGTGCATTTTCTGTTTTGTTTTGTTTATGCCTGTTTTCCCCTGGTTCTACCCTCACTGGATCTTAATGTCTGTAGTCAATCCTAATGTCAATCCTAATGTCTGTAGTTCTGGCTACTCACAAGCAACCAAGTTCCCCTCAGAGTTTAGGTACTGCATAGTAGGTGCTTTGTCAACCGGGCCTGCTTATGTTGGAACCTGCTTCCTTGGTAACCAAACACCGTCTCTATTCCTGTATATTCTAGATGCCCTAGCTGTTGTCATAGAGGTAGCTAACCATGCCAATGACACCATGAAGCAAGGGGTGAGTATCCGGAGGTCAAGGGCTGGTACCTGTGGAAGCTGGAAGCCTAGCCTTCACGTGGTCTACCTTATCTCCTGTAGGACAACTTTCAGAAGCTCATGCAAATTCAGTACAGCTTGAGTGGACACCATGAAATCGTGCAGCCTGGGCGGGTAAGCGTCCTAGAATGCCTCCTACAGTCTAATACGCTGCCTGGGCACTGTCTGCAGCTATTTTCATTTTACTTCTGAAAATGAGTTGTGTTACTCTTCAGTGACCTAATCCTCATCGTTTTATCCATTCAAAACAGAATGCCGTAAGTCACAGTGACAAGCAGTCCAATTCAATTAGGAGACAGGCAGAGGACCCCATGGAGTTCCAGTAGAGTAATTTAGTGGGATCATTTGATCGTGTAAGACCAACTGAGCTCACACAGCTTTGGAGACATTGTCATTGAAAATCTTTAGGCCTTGAAGGGAAAGAGATTGCTGTTTTGATGCTCCTCACAGAACACAGAAGTGGTCTAAGAGATGAGCTCAGGAAGTTGCACACTGTAATTGTCAGGTCATTGGGTGTGCTCCAAATCGAGTACACACAGGCAATTACATGTCAGTTCATAGAGTAATCCCTGGTGCCAACACAGGACTTAGGAGACTGATCGTTATACCTGACTTCTTTTAAAATTTTCTTTATAATTTTTGGCTTCTTCCTCTTTTTTATCTTTTTAAGAAAAAATTCAGGGGTGTGTGTGTGTTTGTGTGTGTGTGTGTGTGTGTGTGTGTGTGTGTGTGTGTGTGTGTTAGAGTGAGAAAGGACAGTCGTTGGGAGGGTTCTCTCCTACCATGCAAGGCTTAGGAATTGAACTCAGTTCATCAGGCTTTGCAGCAATTACCTTTACCCACTGAGGCCTCTCATTGGCCCCTTCCTATCTTTTTGGAGACAGTCTTATATAGTCTAGGCTAGCCTTGAACTTACGTTCCGCCTCCCAAGTACTGGAATTACAGAAGGACACTCCACCTCATGCTTGGTTTATTGAAATGCTAAGAAATCAATCCCAGAACTTCCTTCAAGCATATCTTGCCCAACTGAGCAAATCGTCACCTTCTTTTCCCCCTTAAAATACTTGTTTATTTATAGTTTATGCATATGAGCGTTTTGTCTACCTGTGTATAATGTACACCACGTGCCTGCAGTACCCCTCAGAGGTCAGAAGAGAGCGTCAGATATCCTGGAACTAGAGTTACAGGCAGTTGAGCGCTGGCCTCAGCGATAGCAGCTAGTTACCTTATCCACTGAGCCACCTCCCCAGCCCCTCTATAGTTGTTTTGTTTTTTTAGTCCCATTTCTAAATTGGTATTAGGGCTTAAAAAGAGACCATGACCAAGTCACAAAGCGTCTCCACGCATCCCACAAAAAAATCAGTTCAAGGAGAAGAATGTTGAACAGGAATTCTGTTTACTGTCGTCATGTGGTGATGGGAGGACTAACCGAGTGTTTGCTTGGGTGAACTAGGTGTTTCTTAAAGAAGGCATCCTGATGAAGCTGTCTCGGAAAGTCATGCAGCCGCGAATGATTTTCCTGGTAAGCGGCTCTGTGTGGTTTGATTGGTCCAGGCCATAGCACTGCACAGTGGGAGGCACGGAGAACACATGAGCTTAGTGTGCTCACACAGCAGCTTAGTGGTATTTGGGGGTAGCCATCTTGCTTGTTTCGAGCATAGGAATTGATGAGATCTGTTATGATACTTGATCAGAATTTTTTTTCCTCTTAGAATTTAGTTTATTTCATTTTAAATTTGGAAGAATTGTTCTAGTCAGTTGTTTATTCCAGGCAGATTATAACTCTTAGTGTGATTTAGAATCCATAGAACATCTTAATAGAACTTGGAAATGAAAGAGCAATCAGAAGGGCATTTGGTCATCACCGACGAAGCAGATTCCAGCCTAAGTAAGTCCCGTAGACAAAACACCCACTACACAGTAACTAAACTCTGGGAGGACCTTGGCTGCCTGTGAATCACCAGAACGACTGGACATTAAGATTCAGGATATAACCAGGGAAAACAGGCCAAAACAGGTTACGTCTCTGACAGGTAGCCTTTATTGTGTGTGTGTTTACCGGTATCTTCGTTGCTGAAAGTTAGTTCTATGTTTTTCCTTTCAGTTTAATGATGCTCTACTGTACACCACACCCATGCAGTCTGGGATGTACAAACTGAACAACATGCTCTCCTTGGCTGGAATGAAGGTCCGTGTGTACCTTACATTTCTCACTTACCCAAACATCTGTAGAAATGAATGCCTGGGATAGTCATTCTCTCACACCCTCACCTTTCTGCTTCTGTTTGCTCCTGCTCACGCCTCTGCTCATTCCTGTCAGGAGTTTACTCTTGTGTTACCTCATCCAAGGAAGAGTTATTGACAACTACTGTAAGCAAAAACAATAGCCAATTTGATAAAAAAAAATATGAGGATGAATTAAAGAGTGATCCATTTTGTTTCTGTTTCTGTCCAAACCTCCCTGAGCCCCAAGACCCAAGACTTTGCAGTAATAAAGACAAAATAAATGCAGAGTCATAAAGATCAAGGCACAGTGAGCACTTTCAGGAGTTTAAGACTCCCCTGGCAGCACAGCATGCACTTTGAATCTCACCCACTAGGAGAGGCTCAGGGGCTTTCTCAACTACATAGTGAGTTCGAGGCTAGCTTCAGCTACTCGGGGCACTGCCTAAGTAGACTGAATAAACAGGTAGATAGGTAGGCAGGTAGCCAAAGACTGGTTGGTGGTATATGCCTTTAGTCCCCAGTACACGGAGGGCTGAAACAGGAGGATAATTTGAGTTCAGTAGCTCAAGAGTACCTGAGGCAGCATAGTAGGACTATCACGTTAAATATAAATATATATGTCCCTGTAAGGGGGTGGGTTGTCTTAGGCTTTCTATTGCTGTGAAGAGGCACCATGACCACCATAACGCTTACAAAAGAAAACATTTAATGGGATGTCTTACAGTTCACAGGTTTAGTCTGTTGTCATCATGGCAGGAAGCATGGCAACATGCAGGCAGACATGGTGCTGGAAAGTAGCTGAGACTTCTACATCTAGATTGGCAGGCAGAAGTAAGCGAGAGTGACACTGGGTCTGGCTTGAGCATCTGAAACCTCAAAGCCCGCCCCCAATGACACACTTCCTCCAACAAGGCCACACCCACTCCAACAAGGCCACACCCACTCCAACAAGGCCACACCTCCAGTAATGCTCCTCCCTGTCTGTGAGTCTGTGGAAGCCATTTTCATTATGTCATTCCCCTGCCTGGCCTATGTAGCCAGGCCTGGGATTGAACTCCTTATCCTCCAGCCATGACCTTTCAAGTGCCAGACTCAGATGAGAGCAACCATAGCAAGCCTCGTGGTTTTATGAGAGAGTCTACTCTGTAGCACAGGTCAGCTTAGTAATCAAGACGATCGTTTGTCTGATCTTCCTGAATGCCGACATCACTGGTGTGAGCCGTCATAGCCAAGAAGAGCATGCATGTTTATAGGTGTGGTGAACTTTCAACAGACACCTGAGGAACGGCAGGTGCTCCATAGTGAGACCCTCTCTGAAATAAAACAGAAAGAAAAACCCAGCCCTTGACAGAGAATCAGTGAGCCTTGCGGTATGAATTACAGACAGACATGTTGGGACAGAGCAGATATCCAGACCTAAAACTTGGAGATGCGGAAGTAGCTGCCCGTGCCTCTCATTCCAATTTGTCTGGGGCACAGAGTCGATGGCCGAGTGTGGTGGTACATAAAGCTAAATAGGGAGATGGCTGTGCGTGTCAGCGTCCAGGGGTCTGGGCAGCTCCAGCGCCGGCGCACATGTCAGATTTGCGGCATGATAAGTTTGTCAGATGTTCGTACCCTTCTTCCAGGTCAGAAAACCTACCCAGGAGGCATATCAGAACGAGTTAAAGATTGAAAGTGTAGAGCGTTCTTTCATCCTCTCAGCAAGGTAAGGGTGAGCGAGCGAGCGAGTGTGCATGAGTGTGTGCGCGAGCATGAGTGTGAGCGTGTGTTCATCGCATTTTCACGTGCACATATATCGGAATGACATTTTGGTTGGGCAGTGGTGGCGTAGGGCTTGTCCTGGTCTACAGGTTAAGGGCATCCAGGGCTGCACAGAGAAAACCCATCTTGGGAAAAAAAAACAAAACAAACAAAAAGAAATGACATTTTGCCAGCGTATTTCACTCAGATCATTTGTTTACTTTCAACATTTAGGTCAACTGGTAGACATTTTCGTCCTTCCTTCCCTAGAACTGCTTACTCCCAAGGGTACTCCACATTGTCAAACAGACAGAGAGCTGAGACAAGAACATGCTGGACACATAAAACACGTGTGTGTCAAATATTTCTGTAGTTCAACATGTGTTTCCAAACTGCTTTATCCTGTGCTAGAAAGATTTCGTGTGTCACTTAAGGTTCATAGCCTAGTGATAGCTATCTCATTAAAAATGAGGGCACCAACTTACACACAGATCCAGAGTAGAAATCAAAGTTTCCGCGTTCGCGTCCGCCGTTACTGTGGTGTATGATATCACATTACCTCACACTGAAACCTACAGTGGCTCACGTGTAATGAAAGCATGTCATAAGGCTGGGCTTCGTGGCACACGCTTACGGCCATGCAAGATTATCGTCCTCTACACAGTGACTTTGAGGCCAACCCTCGTATGAGACCCTGTGTTACGAAGCTGTAATGTAAGCCAAGCATTAAGGACACACAACGTTGTGTGGCTCCCACAAGTGTAACTCCCTGTACTGTGCTCCACGCTGCTCCGCAGACTGTGCGCTTTGATTTGGTTGTTTAGAGGCCAGATCTCCTTATGTGACCTGGCTGGCCCCAAATTATTAGCAGTCCTCCCCCACCCTTGTTTTGGGATTATAGCCGCGTGCTACCACACCCTCCTCAGTATTGTGTAATCCATGAGGTGAAAGTTTGCGGCAGCTCTGCATCCGGCCTTTCAGTGCCCTTTTGCTCTTTATAAGTTAGTGATGCATGGGTGTGTTTATGCAACGTGCAGCTCTTCACAGGAGGGGAGAAGAGGATCTAGAGCGCAGGTGTCTGTGGAGCTCCACGATCCATGAGTGGTCCTCATGGCGGCTCAGCAGTACCGTGACTACAACTTGATGTCTCTCTCAGTCATATTTCTGAAATTCTCACAATTTTTTCTCCTTATTATATCTGTTTGTATGATCTGTAATACATGATCGTCGATGTTAACATTTAATTGGTTTTGGGCACCATGATCATGCGTACATGATGTTGAACTTAACTGGGAAGTATGTTTTTCTGACTTCAAACTGACTGTTTCCTCATATGTTTCCCTCTCCCATGTCCTATTTTCTTAGACAAAATTCCCCTACCATGGACTATAAGTGTTCAACCCACAGGAAGAGTTACACATCCCTCACTTTAAATCAAAAGCTACAAGTGATCAAGGTTCATACGGAAGGTGTGTCCAAAGCCCCAACAAACAGAAAACTAGGCTTTGGGGTCAGTTGGCCGTGTCATAAGTGGAAAGGAAAAGTTCTTGAAGTTGGTTATGCTACTCCACCAATACGTGGATAAAAGGAGCCTTGCTGTTTCATGGGGTTCATTCGAGTGATGTGGATAGAAAATGAAATCAGTAGCAGCAGTCCCTTAACCGAAGCCTGATCTCAAGTAAGGTCCTGTGTAGTTCTGTGACGGTCAGGAGAGGGGAGGCACTGCAGCAGAGAGTGTGACGCCAGCATGGGTCGCTCCATGAGGTTCATGCCGTGTCTCAGCAAATGCAAGCAGATGATGAACAGGGAAAGCAGCAGCATGCTGACACAGGTGTGCATGCTGACACAGGTGTGCATGCTGACACAGGTGTGCAGTGACTTACACGGAAGATGCGGTGACTGCACAAGGTGGTGTACCAGCCAGCACATCTGTAGCAACGGCCATCTGAAACTTGATAGCTAAGGAGGAGTTGGTACCCAGCTTCCGGATCGTGTCTCCACGCATGACCCCCTATGCTTCATTCTTCTGCCTTTTACGGGAAGCTCCCCTATCTGGCATCCATTACTTCTGTCAGTCAGTAAAATGGAGCCTCTGCCTTTGGCCAAGTATTGTACTAGGCATAGCGGCATAGTGGATGAGTGAAAGAGCCTTTCCTCACCAAGCTTGTCCACCAGAGCAGACAGAGAGGAAGGAAGTTGTGGTTAAGTAGAACACAAGAAGAGTACTACTTGTTGTGTGACTGTTAGGTGAGCTAGTATAGGGCAAAAAGGACCTGAAGATAGTCCCTGAGGGGCTGTCGTGGCCACTGACTTGTGAAGGGTAGGTGTTGGATCACTAAGCACAGACAAAGGGAGGGGCGTCCTGGTCCTTAGGAACAATGACTAGAAAGATCCTGAGGTAGAAAGAAGCATGTAGAATGAACTAGGAAATGATGGGGAAAGGAGAGAGAGAGAGAGAGAGAGAGAGAGAGAGAGAGAGAGAGAGAGAGAGAGAGAGTCAGCACTTGAAGTAGAGTAGTAGTTTCGGGAATAATTGAGGCTGGTGTGAACGTTGAACTTGTGGGGCATCAGCATGGAGCTTCAGGCTCCCAAGGATCGCAGTGTGAGAGAGAGGCCTGGGCTAGGTGCGTGTGTGCGTGTGTGTGTGCGTGTGTGTGTGCGTGTGTGTGTGCGTGTGTGTGTGTGTGTGTGTGTGTGTGTATGTCTGTGTGTGTGTGTGTGTGTGCGCGCGCGCACATGTGCGTGTGTTGAATGCCATCATCCTGGGAGATGACCAAACCTATAAGACTGAATGACGGTGCACAGAGAGACTTCGGGTCCCTGTGAGACACTTGGAATTCTTCAGGTCCTGTCAGTCCCTCTGCAGACTTGCCCTGCCACCTGAACAGAACAGTGTTCCCTTCTATGTATGCATTATGTACTGGTTACTTTTCACTACCGGAAGGTGTGAGCCCTTAGCTGAAACCGAGTTGTGTGTATGGTTCACCTCTTAGTCCCTAACCCATAATAATCACCCGGTAAATGTAGTTCAGAAGAGCCACAGTAATGCTGCCTCTAACCATCAGTGTTATACCCTATAGTCAGCACAAACATCAGTGTGACAAGGTCTGATGTACCAGAAGTCCCTCTGACTAGACAGTTCTCTCTCTCTCTCTCTCTCTCTCTCTCTCTCTCTCTCTCTCTCTCTCTAACTCATTGCAAAGAGAAGAAAATAATTTTGCTTGGCAAAAGTTCTCCTTCTGTAGATGCTATATAAAACAAAGCCAACTATATAAAATATACTACAGAAACAAAGTACTCAGCCTGTTTGTCAGTCTAAGGAAGATGTGGGTTCTTTTGCTATTCATGCTACAAAAGACCTTAGGATGTCAGCAGTGGATGCTTCAGGCAACTGTGTGTGGTCTGTAAGAAATGTGTTATCAAGAGCTGGTAAACATCGTCTTGGCAGAAGCCTGCACAAGAGAGCGCCAGGAATGATTAAACAAAAGAACAGCATATGTGACATGATTTGCACAGTCAAATCACATTCCGCATGCTCCCGGGGCTCCAAACAAATCCAATAGCAATTCTCAAATTAGCCATCTGCCTCTCTGTTTTCGGTTACTTTGAGCAAAGAGCTGGCAGTGGAAGGAAGGCCGTAATGATTCATGAATGTTTGCCTGGGAGTCCGAGAGTCTGTTCCTATATTGTACCTCTTCAGAGAACACATAGCAGATGGTGCCATCGTGGAAGTGAAGGTTCAGCCCTTCACTGCGCTTGGGTCTCAGCTCAGGACTCAGTAACCTGGCGTCTACAGTGCCAGTGTCTAACACTGTTGTTCCCCAGTTCCTTGTCCCTACACGGTGACAATATCTCATAATCTAACAGGTGAAGTAAGAATACATCTATGAGCATCCCATGGGCTCCCACGATGAGCAATGATGACATCTGTGAGGCATTTAGTGCTGTTGGCCGAGTGTGGCAGCCATCTTTGGCAGTAATATTAGAACAGTAGAAGTGGCAGGCATATTTCATTTGGTTTAGAAAGAAAAATGTTATTTCTCTTTTTGTTCTTTGTATATAATGAAAATTTGGGAAATATATTAATTCTGTAAATTTTTCAACCATATAAGTAAATATCCTAAGTGGCATTTATCGGGGAAGTACATTACTGGAGGTATTTATATGGGAAAGGCGAGTGACTGTAGTATCTTCCCCAGTAATGAGGGAGCCAGGACCGTGCAGATCAGTAGTGGGGAGAGCATGTGGCCTATGATTCTTGAGGTCCTATGACTGATCTTCAGCCCTGCAAAGGGAGAGGAAGACAAAAATCATCCAAAAAGCAGTACTCTGTGCCCATATTCCCCCGTTCGTGATGGAGTTCTGTTTGTTTCTATCCCATTCTTACGATAGGACTGTTTATACTTAAAAGTAGAGTGAATAGTACAATAAGACCCTGAGCTACAGAAACCAAGAACGCCACTAACTTTTCTTGTTTTACAGTTTTCTAAAGTGTTTTAAATCCAGTTGTCAGGTCATTTTGTACCCTTTAATATTATGATTCAAGAAGTTGAGATTTCTTTACACAGTTATACTCTCCTTGTGGTGGACTTGTTGACTGTTAAAGTCTCCTTTCTTCCCCTTTCCTCTTCTGTGTGTGTGTGTATACACACACACACACACACACACACACACACACACACATTCACATATTTAAATCACCTAAAGTGTGCCAGGACGTTTGGAATATGCAAAACAAAATTTTAAATGACTTCATAACTGTCTCCATACCAATATCGAACGGGAATTAACCGGAGTCTTGGGGGGAGAGGCATGGTTGAAAGATGCAAAACAAGAATGGCCTCTTCTAGGCCGGCCTCTTTCACACCGGAGGGGGGTTGAGGACAACGTTTGGTGACAGAGGAATAGGAGCAAAGCTTAGGTACTGTGTAGCTTGGAGCCCTGACAAGGCAGGCAGTTTCCTTTGTTTACTTCTTCAGCTAAAAACAGGTTCCTGTCACCTCACTCCCTCTTGTCTTCCCGATCCTTCCACAGTGTGCCTTTACATAATATCATAGTTCTTAGCACGACTCCACTCACCTCATACTAAAACTAAGCAAACTTAGCAGAGACGAAGTGGTTAGATATCGATGCCTGAGTTAGTTTCTGCTGGTCTGAGTAGACGGTAGGTGTTCATCAGCCTCAGGGTCTTAGGGTCTTACTGCTGTGAACAGACACCGTGACCAAGGCAAGTCTAATAGGTGACAACATTTAATTGGGGCTGGCTTACAGGTTCAGAGGTTCAGTCCAGAATCATCAAGGTGGGAGCATGGCAGCATCCAGGCAGGCAAGGCAGAGGGGGCAGAGGGCGAAGAGAGACATGCAGTTAAACAGGTAGAGGACAGGCAGCTAAAGAAACAAACTTTTAAAGTTTGCAGAAGCCAGCAGAAGCAAATGGTCCACTCCTAGGAGATGTATGTGAGGGTTTCGGCACCAGCTGTGTGAGAGGAGATGCAGTAAAGAAGCTGCCTACATGACCATCAGTCTCTATTGATTGAGGAAGGTGTCTATGTAGATGACAAGGAGAGGGGGCTTGGGAGTAGGAGTGCAAGGAACAGCCAGAGGCATCAGGAAGAGCCCAGAGCAGAGAGAGAAAGAAGCAGACTGAACATGGCCAGCAACTGGACATAAGGCCAGGGCTAAGGAAATGGAACAGTGTGAGAAACAGAGAAGATAGAGTTGGAAAATGATAGAGCCCATGTGGGAGACAAGTGGGGGATGGGAAGCTTGCTGTTATACAGAGAACAGTGGGTGTTTGGGAGGGAGGAAGCATGAGGATGTAAAATGGCCAGGATGCTAGCATGGACGTGGAAATGTCTAACCGGTGCTGTGTCACGGAAGGAATCTGGAGGCCAGCATGGTCTTCAATACGGAACCACGGGTAGCCATGTTCTTCTGCCAGAGGTAAAGAAAACGGACTGCTGTTGGCAGATGGGAACCAGTTTCGCAAGTTCCTGAGGAATGCTGGTTGTATCTAAGTGCCAGCTTCCTGTAATCCAGGTTTTAGACAGACGAGCGGGCCTGCCCTTTTAGGGGGAAGATGGAGTACCCTTTGGACCTGATAGGAGGGTGGTATTAGTTGTCAGGGAGAGGAACAAAAGATAGAGGACTCAGTGCTGACATCTGCTTGATGGAACCTTTTGCTCCCACCAGTTCTGCCTCAGAAAGAGACGACTGGCTGGAGGCCATATCCAGGGCTATAGAAGAGTATGCCAAGAAAAGAATCACCTTCTGCCCCAGCAGGAGTCTTGATGAGGTACTGTTGTCTTCTCTCTTTCTGGCCTCACTTTCAGGATTTGCTTTTCATTTAAGCTCACAGAGGTTCAGGAAAGGAACTTGTTTTTCAGAGGTGGGTTGGAGGAGGTTGTCCTCATAGTTTCTCCTAGTTATAAAACTGAAGTGTCGAAAACTTTACTTATTTGCCTGTGTGTGTGTGTGTGTGTGTGTGTGTGTGTGTGTGTGTATGTATACATGCACGCTCATGCACACACATATACACACACACATACACACACACACCACCCATGGGAATGTGTTGGTGGGGGGGTTCTGTGTCTCTCTATCTCTGTGTGTTTGTATCTGTGTGTCTGTGCTGGTAGGAGCGTATTTGGGGGAGGGAGTGCGTGTCTCTGTGTATTCTAGGGATTGACTCAGGAACTTAGACTTAGCACAAGTTCTGCCCCCCCAGCTCCATCCCCAGCTTTCACCTTAGGAAGCAGAGAATGGATAATTTAAGGAAGAAGCCAAGCATCGCAGTACCACAGGCATCTTTTGCAGATGACTTTGCAGCAGAGGATTTTCAAGTGTTAACGTACTGAAGACTCAAATACTATGTTAGCCCACCCCCCACCCCCACCCCACTGATGCCAGCAGCACCATAGAAACCTCCTAAAAAGATGTGGTTCTGTCTATCACAGGCAGCATACACCAGATAATCAGAGTCATTCTGCTTCCACAGGACTCAGAAAGGAAAGAAGAAGTCAGCCCTCTTGGGGCAAAGGCTCCCATCTGGATTCCTGACACCAGAGCCACCATGTGTATGATTTGCACAAGTGAATTCACCCTGACCTGGAGAAGACACCACTGCAGGGCCTGTGGGAAGGTCAGAGGGACCGCATCTGTTCCCGTTGTGATGTCTGTGGCTCTGGGCTATGCACAGTGAGGGAGTATTTCCCTCAGAAGTCACTGAAGTATACAAGCAGGAAGGACAGCACTAGCGAAAGCAGCGATGTTGTCTGATCTATATGTTTAGGGTTGGAGTAGGGAATATTCTTAGGGACTCCCCTTTCTCCACTCTCCAACCATGGTTACAGTACTATTGCAGTCACAGAGGACATACATCCAAATATGGAAACTCAGCCAGGCACGATGGCACTTGCCTGTAATCTCTGCCCTCAGAAAGCTGAAGCAGGAGGATCTCCATGAGTTTAAGGCCAACCTTTTTGTCTTAAAACACAAACAAAATCCCAATTCTATAGACTCATATTTATACTACGTCTTGGTTTTTTTAGCCTTCTTCCTGTAGACAAGATCAGTAAGAAGGTCTCTATGTAGAATTGGCTGGCCTTGAACTCACAGAGCTCCACTTGCCTCTTCCACCTGGTTGCTGGTGTCAAAGGTGTGTGCCCTACGCCTGCCTCAGCAAATCAACTTAGGAAGAGAAACGATTTACCTTGACTTACACTTTGTGACTTTAAGCTCAAGACAATTGGCCTGTAGTGTTGGGGTTAAGGCAGCATGTCGTCTGAGAGCATGGAGTTGGCAAAGCCATTGACTTGATAGTTACAAATGAGAGAAGTGGAAGAAATGACCGCAGCATCCCCTCTAAAGATCCAACACCCTAGCAACCTTTTCAAGTTTCTGCCTCCTCCCAAGTGGGAACTTCAACAGCACATGGGTCTCTAGAAGAGATTTCTGACCCATACCAAAGCGTAAGCTTTCAGGGTTTCTTTGGCAGAATGAACACAGTGACAGGGAGCTCCTTTGACTTACAGTCGCAGGGAAGTAGTGTTGCTGTGGCAACGATGCTTAGGGATGCTAAGGGGTGATGCTTAGAATCGGGTGGTCAGCGACCGACAGAACTTCCTGCACACTGGGCGGTGTTCTGAAGCCTTGTGTTAGCACATTATCTGTGAAACGAGCCCTCAGGGCTCATGCATAGCCTCTCAAACGTGGCCGTGTAAGCGCTCCCACTACCTGCAGGAACGTGGAGAGAAGGGAGATTTAGTCACTGTCAAACTGTTTCGAAAGGGGACCGTGCTATAAACTGCAGCCGTTTTCTGTAGATTGTAGTCTGAAGTTTTTCTGAATGAAATAATTCCCGTGTGCTTTCAGATCGTGTGCCAAGCTTGCTCGTCCAACAAGTGTGGCTTGGATTACCTGAAAGGGCAGCCGGCGAGAGTGTGCGAGCTCTGCTTCCAAGAGCTGCAGAAACTAGGTAACATAGAAGTAACATGTAGCCAAGCGGTCTGACCGCTCAGATGCTTTCAGCCGTCCAGAAGAGCCAGCGCGAATGCAGACTTGTCATAATGCCACTGATTCCTAGAGAAATTAGACTGGGCCTTTTTTTTTTTTTAAGCAATGTGAAATGGTTCTACTAAGAAAACTAATTATTGAATTATTATTACAGAATGGAATGCTTAACACGAAAGGTAACTTAAACCCGGGAGCTATTTGAAGTTTCAGTTTACTAAGTAGTGTTTCATTTATGTTCCTTGAGTTTCATTCATTTTCACGTGCATGAGTGTTTTGCCTGAGCAAGTGTCATGGTATACCACAGATAGTGACCACATGCATGTGTGGCACCTCCAGAGGTCAGAGGAGGGTGTTGGATCTCCCGGAACTGGAGTTAAGAGTGGTTGTGAGCCAACATGTGAGTGCTGGGTAACCTTAACCACTGGGCCGTCTCTCTCTAGTCCTCATTTTTCAGTTCGAGATGGCTTTTCCTTTCTTTCTTCCCCTCACCCAGAGGACCAAACCCAGAGCTTTGCGGGTATGAGGCAAGGGCCTCACAGGTGAGCTGCATTCCCCAAATGTTTCTATCTGCAAAGTAACACAGTGTGGAAGCTTGCTGGCTGGCACTTGCTTAGTGACGTCGAGTCCGCTGGATGATTGGTTTTCTGTTGACTTCTTTATTGAGATGATTTCTTTGTGTAACCCATAGTAGGCTGGAGCTCTCAGCCTTCCAAGTATTACCACTGCTCGTTTGCCCACAAGGCAAAGTAAACCCAGCTTACCAGCCTGCTCAAGTCTGTAGTTTACATTTCTGAAACTCATGGGATCTAAATTCTAAAAGCATTTTCCTGCATATCCATGAAACATAGCTTATTAGGAAAGAGGACTACCTATGCAAATCACTGAGACGCCATGCTGTCTTAGAATCCAGGTTTTTACAAATCAAGTTTCCGAGTTTCAGAAGACACGCAGTGTGTATTCTTTGTTGTCTGTTGCACCCTTTGTTCTCTCAGTAAACCAATGTGAAGCGAAAACATTCCTCTCTCACCACCCAACTCTGCCGAGTCACTAGATCTTGTCAGTTCCATCTCAAAACAGTCTCACTTGTCTTGTTTCGTGTCAACCATAACGGGAGTGATACTATATTAATACCATGTGGCAAATTCCTCCGCCTGCCTACAGCCTTCTCTAAACGCAGTCTGGGAGGAGTGTGGCTCAGTAGAAAGTGCCTGCCTACCGTGTGCAAGGCCTGGGTTTTATCCTTAGCACCATGAAAAGCAAAGCCGTGAGACAAGGATGAGAGCCGGGGAGGGTGGCCCACACGTGTAATCCAGCACTCAGGAGGGAGGCTGAAGCAGGTAGATGGCCACAAGGCCAGCCCGTTCAGTCTTCCCTGGCCTAGTCAGCATTCCAGATCTCCCAGAGCCACCCTACCCCGATTCCGCTCCTAGCCTCGTCATTCAACAAGCTCGTGTTCTGGTTCACACATCTCTGCCGTCGTCTCTATCCGCCTCTAAGTCAGTAGGGAAGTAAGATTGATTGTCATTGTATGTTTCAGAATTGATCGATTGACGGTTAATTGAGATGGAGTCTCATGGAACTCAGGTTGAGGGAGAACTTGGCTGGGCTGAGCAAGGACAGACCTTGACCTCCTGATCCCCCTGCCTCCATCTCCCAAGTGCTGGGGCGACAGGCGTGGGCCAGGCCCATCCCCTCACAAGGAACCGTTACTTTACCTTTTGACTCTGAGGACTGAACACAGGGCACTGTGCCCACAAAGCAGGCACTGTGTCACTGAGCCGTGTAGCTGACTGTCCCAAAATTCTAAGGACACAGAAATGTGGTCTTTTCACACGGTTCGTAGTTCAAGAAGTCTATGTCTGATCAACTGAGCTCCACTCAGCCCTCACCTTCTGCCTCGGTCTCTTGAGAGCCCTCTCACGGGCATCCTGTGTGTCGCTGTTTACTGATTTTAGTAGTGATTCTGAGTGCTCCCCCTTGCTTGCCACATGAGCATTTCTCTCTGTTGCAGATCACCAGCTGTCCCCCAGGATTGGGTCTCCTGGAAATCACAAGTCTCCTTCAAGTGCCTTATCTTCAGTCTTACATAGCATCCCCTCAGGGAGGAAACAGAAGAAAATCCCTGCTGCCCTCAAAGAAGTAAGTGCATCCTTTAAACCCGACGGGGCTGGATTTCATAAAGAACGGCATCATTTCCCGTCCCCTTTAGGACATCAGTTTTAGTCCTCTGATGGAGATGGCAGCTGCCTGGAAGGTTTTCTTCACTTTATGACCCAAGTCACTGACAAGATGGCTGCAGAAAGCTGTGGGTGCCCAACAGCAGACCAGAGTGCATGCTGACCTCGGGGCTCCCTCACTATCACAAGTATCTGGTCCACCTTTCAGAGTGCACGCTAGCACCCCAGCACTTCTCCCCCCCCTGAACTCCAGCTCACAGAGTCTCACAGCCTGGCTGTCCTCACTCTGCCCTGCTCCTGGGTCCTCAGCCCTCTCTAGCCCGTGCCCTTCTCCCCTCTCTAGCAGATGGCCCTGGCCCTGTCTAGTCTGCTGGCCAAGTTCAGGCTCCTCCTTTCTGTCTTCTGCCCTGGCGTCTCTCTCATATGTACAATAAAACCCTTAACCATCTCACAGAGCGGCCATGGTGGCACAGTTCTCTACTGCACTCCCTCAAATGCAGAGAAAACCCAGTGTTATTCTGACACGTCGTCATGGTTATGGCTTTCAGTAGCTTGTGGTTACAAGTACCCGCTTTTTACTGTGGTGTTTGTTCTGAGAACTACTGAACTACACACAGGGCTTGCTCCTTCTAGGTGTCAGCGAACACAGAGGACTCCACCATGAGCGGCTACCTCTACAGATCCAAGGGCAGTAAAAAGCCGTGGAAACACCTATGGTTCGTCATCAAGAACAAAGTGCTCTACACATACGCTGCAAGCGAGGTGAGACGGACGCCGAAGAGCGACTTTGGGGGTTCGTTTTATGTAGCACCTGGAAGGGAGAAGCATGAGTTCAAGGTCAGCCTCAGTTAGAGAAGGAGTTTGAGGCTACCTTGAGTTACACGAGACTCTGAGAAGAAGGAAGGGAGGAGCAGACATGGTGGTCTATGCCTGGAGAATCCAGGCAAGAGAATTACTGTGAGTTCCGGGTCTGCCTGGGCTATAGAGTGAGACCCTGACTCGACCAGCCAGAGTCCCGGAGTTCCTGGGCGGGATCTAGGTGAGAGTCACGGTAAGTGCGTGTGTGTGTGTCTCCCTCCATGAAATGAGTGTTCCTCACCGACGTTCCTTGGCTATAGTGCAAACCATACTTCAGTGGCTATAAGCAAGGTGAAAGCTGGCAGGTGGCTCACCGCTCACGAAGTAGAACCAAGCTGCCAGAAGTACTGTGTGTAAAATCGAGCTCTACAAATCAAGACCTTTCAAACCCGCTTAGAGCTCCATCTGAAAGCCTGCCTTCCTTTTGCCTGTTTTTAAATTAGGATGTGGCAGCTTTGGAAAGTCAGCCCTTATTGGGATTCACCGTCGCTCAAGTCAAAGACGAGCACTCGGATCCTAGAGTGTTTCAGCTGCTGCACAAAGGCTTGCTGTTCTACGTGTTCAAGGCAGACGACGCCCACTCCACTCAGAGGTCGGTAATGAGAGTGTCCCTGTCCACGGGAGCTGCCAAGCCCTCCTCTTAGACGGCATTTCAGAAGCATGGATGACAGCTCAGAATCGAGCCATCCAAAACGGGAGGATCTAACCTGTTACTCGGATAGTTTTAAAACAGGAGATGGGTGGTCTTGTCCATACTGTTTGTCTGCATGGGTCTCGGGAGGAAGCGCTTGGAGTTCTGCTGAGGAAGGCAGACCTGCAGGAGCAAGCCCTCTCCCTCAGAGAGGGCAGAATTCCCCCATGCAGTTGTTCTGTGGACCAGCAGGACATAAAACACCTGCTGGCTAACGACAGCACATGCTAAGAGACTCACGGCTGTTTCTAGTGACAGTATTTTTGACGGTCAAGGCTGAAACAGTCTCTTAGGAGACTCCCTGCAGCTGTGTATCTGTGCAGTGAAGGCCCCTCAGCTCGAAAGCTCAGCTCTCCTCTCACTTGATTTAGTCGGCCTCACAAAGCACGCTGCCGCTTTCATTTCAGAAGGGGTTGGTCCTGTTTTCTCAGCTTTGGAGTTAAGTCTGGGGATCAGGCATCAGATGAGGGCAGCCTTGCAGGCCATTAAGAGCTAGTGTGCTAGAATTACACGTGTTCCTGAGTACCCACCAGGCATGGGGCTAAACTCTGAATCATCCCCCTGCCTCCAGCTGTTTTAGGAAAAGCAACAGTGTCTAGTTGTTATTGCGTGTGTATGTATGTCTGTGCACACATGCGTGCTGGTGGAGGTCGGAAGGGATGGTCGGGTCCTCTGGTTGTGAGCCACCCGATGGGTGCTGGGAAATGTGTAGACAGTCGGTGCTCATAAGTGCTGCATCTCTCCAGCCCCTGTGGAATTTCCTAAAAGCATTCTATTATAGCATAACATAAGCGATTGGCACCTAAAATGTGTTGTTTTGGAAACCCTGTCCTTGACATTTGAGCTGAATGTTGTAAGCCGTTCTTAGATTTAGTGGTTTCAGATGACCATAGCTCACTCCGGTCGTTCTTCTGTAATGTGTTACTGTAAAAGCCATATATCAGTAAGCGTGGGGTGGAGTAGGGCCCAGGCAGTCCAAACACAAATGGGCACAGCCCGAGGGTCTTCTCAGTAACTGCAGCCGTGCGCTACCAGACGAGGCTTTTAGACTGAAGGATTTCTGATGACTTCTAGGAAATTTTGGAAATTATGTTGTATGTAAATTTTTTATCTTATAGTTGACCAAATGCCAGATCAGTTCCCTTTCATTGAGAAATGTAGAACAAGTTTGTTTTAAGGGATTTACAAGGGAGTTTTGGTTGGTAGAATTGAGAGGAAAAACAAAACCATAGCTAGTTTCCAAAACTCACTGAGTCAGGACACCTGAGAGAGAGAAAAGGAGTTGTAATAAGGGCCTTTGTTGGCATACCTCTTCCATAGCCAAGTAAATACACACATGTACATGCACACGCACACACTCAAGCACATACTCACATATACATACATACACTCACATATTCATACACACATACACACACATACTCAGGCATATATATATATATACACATATACTCAACACACACTCAGACACACATATACACACATACTCAACACACACATATACATACATACTCACACACATGTACATACACACACATATACACACTTATTCACACACATGTACATATACAGGCATACTCAACACACATATACATACACACATGTACATATACACACATACTCAACACACACATATACATACACACATATACACACATACTCAAACACACACTTGTATATACATACACACACATTCAAACACACACATACACAAATGCTTAACATTCCTTTACTGTGTGTGTGTTCCAAAATGGCGTTAGTGTGGGGGTAAGAGGATAGTCTGCAGGAGCAAGTTTCCAACTTCCACCAAGTAGGTCCCAGGGACCCTAAACTCGGGTTGTCATGCTTGGTGGCAAGCATCTTTACCTACTGTGCCTTCTCACTGATTCTAGGACATGTTAGAACATTCACACATGAGCTAGTAATGTCACAAAGAAAGCACTCTCCGGGGGAAACATTGGCTCAGATTACCAAGTAAAGGTTAGCTAACTGTGTGTAAGAACTCCCGTGTACTGTAGCAGAGGTCCTAAGTGACACACTCACAGGTGTCACACAGCTGAATTCTCAGGCCTAACAGCTGTCTCTCATCACCAGGTGGATAGACGCATTTCAGGAGGGCACAGTATTATAGCCACACTGACTGCACTGCCTCTGAGGTTCCAACAAGGTGGAGAATGGCATAAAAGCTACTCAAAAGCCGTGTGAAAACGAACACCGCCAAGACAAGTCCACCCACCGTCGTTGTGAGATAGAGTGTTTTGTTAGGTATATACAGTTCCTAAAAATGTCTTTCATGTTTGTTATTTATTAAAATGTTGATGTTTACTCGTTGGTTAGAGCTGTTTCCAAGACTCACACTGAATTCTGAAGTACTGTTTAGAGACCGGGAACTTACCGTAATACTGTATCCTGCATACTGTCGCCGACGTGCCGTCCACACTGTTGTCTCTGCCTTACACCATGACGCTTTCACTGTTGGTAAATCTTTACGAGTAAAGCACAGGGCTTAAGACACAAGTGTCCATGCAATGCTTGGTGTAGAAATTACAGTTTTAAAATCTCTGATGAAATGCGTATTGTTGAGTTGCTAAGCCTAGGTGGGATTTTTTTTATATTGCAGTAGAGAGGCACAGAGGCAGCTTCTACCTCAGTAACTGTGAAATGAAATCCCAGCAGGGTCAGTACTGACAACTTTGTCCACAGCCCCCCAAACTCCCACACCCCATAAGGGCTCGCCAATGGCCAGGCTGGCCTCGAACTAACTGTGTAGCTTAGGCAAAGCTTGAGCCGCACACAGCCTTCCTGCCTCAGCCTCTAAGTAACTGGAGTCACAGTCCTGCCCCTCCATGCCCAGCCTTCATCGAAAACTGCCAGTTCAGTGCCAATGGGAGTGACAGACACTCACGTTGGCCTGGAACTTGTGTAACCCATGCCAGCCTGTGACTCACGCTTCTCAACTGCTAGAATTACATGTGTGTGCCACTAAGCTCAGTGATTAATGTTTTAAGACACAGACTATGGCAGGTAACATGTTACCTAATACCCTCTATTATTTTTAAGAGTTTTGATGCCAAGTCAGTGGTGGTATTTATATCTAAAAGGATGTCACATTTTCTGTAACATGTACTTTACAAGTGATCTAAAACAACTATTTTTAAAGGAAATTTTATGCTACTTTGATTTGTTCCCCTTAACATTTTAAATGTCATCTTTTTTTTCTTTTTCTTCTTCCTATTCTTCCTCCTCCTTCTCTTCCTCCTCCTCTTCTTCCTTCCCTCCCTCCCACCCTTCTCCCTCCCTCTTTCTTGAGACACAGTCCTTCAGTGCAGCTCAGGCCGGCCTGATGCTCACCGCCCTGCCTCACATCCTATTTAGATGTGTGCTACCACACGGACCTTATCAGTCAGCGTCCCTCGATAGGAAAGGTCTGCATTCCTAATTCTGGCATACTTACTGTTTAACACGCACACCCTCTTGCATGTGTTGATAAGCAGCAGGAGAAGGAAGTTATGCTTAAAATTGTGTCAGTGTTTAAATATTTTGTTGACTGAGTTTAAACTGTCAGCTACAAGGCAGGGTTATACAGAAAATATCCTATTAAAGGCTATAAGAATTTTCTGCCTCATCATGGTTCTTAGTGTGATGTCAGTAGTAGAGAATTATAATCTGAATACTATTTTGTTTTTATCCTGAACACCATCACAAGGCCTTTTGGATGCCATTCGCTGCAGATTAAATAGACCTAGATGTAGCAGGTCCAGGTTTTCTTGGATGTCTCTGGCTACAGCACAGTTTGAAGCCCCGTACATGCTACCTTCCTGGCCACAGGAAGCAAATTAGTTCTTCGGAACATATTTTAATTGGATCCCACATGAGCATCCGCGTAACGTTTGTAATGCACTCTTTTTGGAGACAGGACTCCTTTTACTTTAGATTTCTATCTTTTGTGTTGAATTCTCAACCTCTTTAAAATGTTCTTTCTTGTAAGCCTCAAAAAAGTCTAAGAAACATTAACTAGGTCTTCTGTTTTCTAACACACAACAGAATCAAGAAAGTATTCAAAATCTGTACACACATACAGAGAGAGAGAGAGAGAGAGAGAGAGAGAGAGAGAGAGAGAGAGATTAGCTCACAGAGTAACTCCTAGGTGTAGAAATCCGTGTGTGATTATATTTGCTTAGTCTTATGAAGAACTTTGCAAAAGGCAGCATATGAGCTCTCAGATCGTGACCCCTCCCGTAAGACATTCTAAATGTAAGATTGTGTTCCCTGTCCCCTGATCCCTTCATAAACCACTAAGGACTGCCAACCATGTATTTAACATGGCTCATTCAATGGCATTTGATAAGAACATATTTATAATTTGTTGTAAAACTACTTTAAAAAAATATCACTGAACCCAGGGACTCAGTGCAGATACTCTACCCCTGAGCTTGCCCCATTGCTAACATTTATGGACAAATGGTGCCGGGGCAGTCTAGATGTGGAGAACATCTCTCTCCTGGATCCCGGAATGCTGCTCATTACACATGCGTGTGCTGCCACCAGACCCCGGCTCCAGTGTCTCCTACCCTAAGCCAGAAAGTAACGGAGACAAGATGGCAGGCTGAGCTGGGAGAGGGGACATTCTCAGTGTCCCCAACAGTATTCCTCCTCTGTCTGCAGCAGCTAAAATAGAGGATGGCACCCCACCGTGCCCCCCAATTCCTAAGAGAAGGAAAAGGAACATTGGTCACATTATCCTGTTTCTGAACCTCTTTCTGTTTTCTGATGTAACCAGTCTCGGTCTGTTTTCCCTGACGGCCCTTGTTTTCCCCAGTAAGAAGCATGACTCTGAGTACAGACTGATGTTTTTTTAAACGCTGTCCGACATCCCGCTTTTATTTATAACAATGGAATGGCACTGAAGGAAACAACTCAGAAGTATGTTTTTGTCTGCCGGATACGTAGAGGCTATGTAGGAATGGAGGAGCCTCCTATGTGAGAACATAGTGTCATCACCATGTGCGGTTATGCCTTAAATGCCCTTCCGCTGGGCTCATTATAGTCAAAATGCTGGAATTTCCATAAGCAAATCCTACCTCAGTGTACTCCTGGATCCTTAAGGATAGACACCATATATAATCTGTGCGTTTCTAAGGGATCTTCGCAGCTTTAGTTGAATACATTGAAGGCAGAATTCCCAAGGTGTTTTGCCTTGAGTAAGAATCTCACTGTTTTTCCCAAGACAGCTCCTGCTGCCTCCCCCTCAGGGTGTCACCCTGCCTAACTCAGTCAGCTACCACTGACGTAGTCTCCAAAGCCCTTCCAACCCAGGTCATAGGCCCACGTTCCTCACCATCCTGCAAGCCCACAGTCATGGCAAGACTAGGGCTCAGCTTTCTCCCTGCCTGTTTCCTTCAGGACTCCACCTGGACTCTGGAACCTGACTGAGTCTCTCTTGTCCTTACCATCTTCATTCTTCTGCCCCTTATGGGTGCCACGCCTTTCCCTCTGAGCCACAGTGGCACACACTTGCTACCATGGATGAGGCCCCGGATTCAAGCCCTTATCCAGGAAAGCAACTAGCTTTTTTTTTTCTTCTTGGTTTTAACCCCCTTTTGTGTAGTCTGCTTTAGACATATCAAAGCAATCTGCGTACAGCAGAATTCTGATTTAGTTGCTATTCCTGTGAGCTTCAGGGCATTCTGAGTGGTTTGGCTGGCTTCAGCCTTTTTCTGTTCCTACCATTCCCATTGTCCTCATATCAGTCAGCCCAGCTCTGCCCATTGTTCTGTGACACTTCCCAGTGATAGGGTCCTGTTCTCCTCTCTGTTAGACTATCCGAGCTCTCTTCCTTGGCTTCCTGTGATCACTAAACAGTGTTGTCTTTCTTACCAAATTCTGTCCTTGAAAACACTTTACCTTGTTCACTGGAGGTCGCCCACATCCAACAACTGTCTTCCGTGCAGTGAATAAATGTTTGCCTGCTGAGTTAAATATCTTCAATGGGTCCCGAAAAAGTATCTTCGGTACCCATGCTCTGGAGTATACGTCACTTTTAATTTTACTTTCTAAATGCAAATCCATAGCGTTTTCTCTTACAGGAAAAGTCAGTTACTACTGGGAAGGAATTTTAAGAAAGGAAACAGCAAAGACAGCAGTGGTTCTGATGGGAATTTGCCTGCTAGGAAAATAAGTTTAAAGGTGGTGGGAGCTTTTAAAAGACTAAATATCAAAGTATTTTGTTTTTCTCTTTCATGGAGTTATTTGCTGCATGTAAGAACCAATTTCAGAAAAGAAATTAATCACTTTTCATTCTCAAAACACTTTTTTTAAACATAAAGTGATCATGGTTTGTATCTTACTGTTCATAAGAAATTTTATAAATAAAATAGCATTGTAAATAATGTTAATATGTATTATAATTCATACAAAATAAATGCACTGTGATATCTACTGCTGGTGTGGAGTTCGTTATTAGACATTTGGGGTTGTGCTCATGTGTTGATGCCGTGCAGTCCAGGGTGGCCCTCAGCGTTCAGACTCTCCACCTCATCCTCCTTAGCAACTGTGATTATGGGCATGTGACCCCCAGACCCCCTCTGACAAAGTCTTCCAAGCCTTACCTTTAAGATAAACCTCACTGGCCCCTTATTCTAGAGTGTGACCAAGAGAGACACGTCACCTGGAGCAATCCTCTAAAAGCCGCTTCTGTTTCCAGGACTGATTTATTCATATGGTTGCCTTTGAGACAGGCTCACCAAATATTCATAACAATCTCCCTGCCTGGGCCTACCGAGTACTAGTATTTCAAGCATCAACCACTGCGCCCGATTTTAAGACGTCAGCATCTTGTGACTTAAGTTCATGAACTGGAGGTGAGTGGTCACCCTGGTAACCACAGCGTGCCTTTGGGCATGTGTATTGAGTCGAGAATAAGGAAAACGTAGTGAGTTCCCCTGTTCCCTCCAACCTGGCTTTCATCGTGTTCACCTCTGGGCCCAGCTTGAGGTTATTGGAAAGGCTGCGTTACGGGCAAACCAAGCAGTACTAAAAGGCAGAGGCAGACTTTCAGAGAACTAAGCGTGAAACAGTTCTAACTGCTAGGGGAGGCTGTTGCAAGTCCTCCTTCTAGGTCTAAATACTCAACTCCAAAGAGAAATGGCAATGTTTTCTTAGAGATGCAGCCCAGGCTAGCTTCAAACTGACTGAGCTCCTGTTCCTCCTGCTTTACTTCCCAAGTGCTAAGGTTATAGGCATGAGGCAATGGGACCTTAAGGGACAACTATTCTACCTAGCACAGAAAAAAAGTTTCCCCACCCCAACCCCTAACTTCAGTTTCTGCCTTGAACCGGGCTGCTTTTCTACAGTGTTTATCTCGATGCAAAGAAAAGTTCCAGATCACCTCAAAGTCTGAACCACACATGCGACCAGAGTTTCCAGCCACAGGTGACCACTGTCAGAATGTGATGTTCTGGTAGTGACCTTTCGTTTTGCAGATCTTTATTGACCAGCGGGAACTGTTAACTATCTGGGGACACATCGTCCAGCAAAATGGACAAAAGGAACATAAGGTCACGGTAGTGGTTGTGGCCTTGCTCTGAAAGCAGCCAGGTAAAATTTGACTCCATTTTGCCTGAGCCTGTTCTTGTATTGCTGGGAAGTTCTATGTGATTGGGGTCTACACAGACTGTGTTATAGCTCTGCTCTGGCACGGGAAAGGTTCTTCAAATATGGTACAGCCTGCCAGCCGTGCGCCAAGGAACACTACAAAGTCACATCCACACCACACAACAAACCTCACTCAAGATTTACTGGGAAGGAAAAACCAAGGACGATGTCTGCCTCTTTGAGACACTTCAGGGAACTAAGCAGAAAATGGGCTTTATATAGGGTTTCTTGGGGTGTGGGGCTTTTCAGGGTGGCCTGCAGTTGGAGAATTATGTGGCCTGATGTTGGCAAAAGCTTGAGGATTGGTGCGATCCAATCCTCTGTGATCAGACTCTGGGACAAGGTCTTACACTTGGGTTAAGTCAGGGTCAGGGTGTTCTTTCCTGGGTCCTGTTACCCCTCTGCAGACTCTTTAGCTCTGGTGACCTAATCTAAGAGAGTGCCCATAATGAAGTCCAGACCAATTAGGTTGTTTATTATTTCTCAAATCAAAACTTCCTTTAAGGGGCAGGAGAGATGGCTCAGCTGTTAAAAGCGCATTGGCTGCTCTTGTAGAGGTTAAATTCCAAGCACCCATGTGGCCACTAAAAAACCATCTGTGACTTCAGATCCAGAAGATCTGATGGCCTCCACCTGAACCAGGCGCACCTGCAGTGTACCAGGCATATATGCATGTAAAACACCCATATAAAGGGATTTTTAAAAAATCTTATAGCACCAGAGAGGGAGGCAGGAGAATCACTAGTTAAAAGACCAGTCTGGGTTTCAACAGGCCCTGTTCCAAAAGACTTGTCTTTTCTTCAGGCCTTCCTTCCTTCCTTTTTTTTTCTTTCAATAGTTCTACTTTGGGGCTGGAGAGATGGCTCAGTGGTTAAGAGCACTGACTGCTCTTCCAGAGGTCCTGAGTTCAAATTCCAGCACCCACATGGTGGCTCACAACCATCTTAATGAGATCTGATGCCCTCTTCTGGTGGGTCTGAAGACAGCTACAGTGTATTATAAGTAAACACATCTTTTTTTAAAAAGAGAAAAAAGTTTTACTTTTTTTAGTATAGGGTGTTCGACCTGCACATGTTTGTGCACCAGAAGAGGGCACCAAATCCAGTAGAACTGAAGTTTCAGAAGACCATGTGGGTACTGGGAATCAAACCGTGTTCTCTGGAGGAGCCACAAGTATTCTTAACCATTGAGCCATCTCACTAGCCCTCGGGTGTCTTTGACTTCTAATTACGTGTGTTTGGGTATGTGCACTTGGGATCACGAGCCCGCAGAGGCCCTGGCACCAGAGTTGCAGGTTTTGGAAGAACTAGACGCTCTTCACACAAGACATCGGGTGGACACGCAGCGGCGGCGGCGGCGGCGGTCTCCCTCCACACCTGCAGGGGGCAATCGACTAACAGAACCGCCGCTGGACTCCCGGGCCCTCGGCTTCGCCCAGGGAACGTCACCACGGCCGGCCGCTTCTCCACCGCGCTAATGCGCAGGCGCCAAGAGCACCGCGCACCGCCAAGCCGAGGGTGGGGTCACGAACTCTGACCCCCACCCCCAAATACACAAACCCAGAAAGCTCTCCTGTCCCCTTGGCCTCGGGTCCCCTCGCCTCTGCTCTCTCCAGCCCAGCGGCCGCCACGGCGGGAGGGGTAAGTCGGGTGCTGGGCGGCCCAACCGCCAAGCGTCGTGGCCCGAGCGCCCGTGTCCCCAAGTGTCCCAGCTCCCGGTTACCCGAGTGCCGGGTGGTAGCGGACAGCTCAATGCCGCGGGAGGCCGGGCGGGGACGGTGACCTTTCACCCACAGGGAACGCTTCCGTATCGGCGCCGCTTCCCCCGCCCCGGGGCTGCGCGCGTGGTAGGTGCAGGGGAGGGAGCTGCGGGGCGCGGGACCCGAGGGGCCATGTACCCTTGGGTTGCGGGATGACACCTCCGCCCGCTTAGGATCCTGCTTGCCCGAAGAGGACCAGCATCTGCTGCGGCTGTATCTTTGAGGGAAGGTGGCCTAGGGCTATCTCATGCACTGGGCACATCAAAGCTTCCACTAGCTCTTTTGTTAGGAGCCCTGCCACCGGTTTCTTCAGATAATGTCTCCCGATGTGCAGATATTACCAGGTTGTCCCCTACCCCTGAGTTAAGCAGGGTCAGTCAGCCTAAGCTGGGAAGGACAAGCAATTTAGACTTGAAGTTAAATCCGTTTGGGGCTTTTCTCACCGGCTTAAAGTTGTTAGTATGTCTTAGACTTCGAGGGAGGGGTTTTTCTTTGTTTTTAAAAGTGTCTGTGTGTTTACCCGGTTGGGAAATTGTCTTTAAACTTTATGTATCCACTTTAGTAAATTTGGAAAGAGATTATTGATCTGTTCTAATCACACAGCAAAGATGAAAAGGAAAATTGTTCAGGGAGGGTGTCTTGGGAGTTGTAGTTTGGAGGGCAGAAATTCAAGTACATTAGAGGAGATTCGAGGAAGGTGAGAAAAGTGGGAGTTTATTGTGGACCATTTGATATTGAGAAAGAACAGAGGCTGGATGACCTGTAGGAAGGAGCCAGGCTGGTGACGCAAACCCTATAATCCCAGTACTCAGGAGGCTAAAGCAGCAAAGGTCACCTGGAGTTCTTGGCGAGACTGGCTTGGAAACCATGTATCCAAACCCCAGAAGACGTATGGAAGATAAAGGAAAGGTACTATGTCCTTTGTATCAATATGTCCAGTAACCTTTTGGTGTGCATCTTGAATCTTTGGATACAATGTAATTTTTCTACTTGCGTAGTTCCAGAGACCTATAGTCAAAGGGTGGCAGTGACCAGAATTCCTGTTTCCAGGTTAGAGCTTCTGTACTGTTCCCTTGTAGCCTCCTAACTCTGCTTTCAAAAGCTGTCTTAATGTTGCTTCCACTGATTAAAGAAGATACTTGATACTTGCATCCATCACAAACAAAACATATGGCGACAATAAATGTAACCGATTTCATTATTCTGTGTAACGCTTTCAGTTGAAAGGTTTTAAAGGGGGCTGGAGAGATGGCTCAGTAGTTCTGACTGCTCTTCCAGTGGTCCTGAGTTCAAATCCCAGCAACCACATGGTGGCTCACAACCATCTTAATGAGATCTGATGCCCTCTTCTGGTGTGTCTGCAGATAGCTACAGTGTACTTATATATAATAAATAATCTTTAAAAAGGAAAGAAAAGGGTCTTGAAGGGGATTGATTCAAGGCAACAAAGCCTGAATATCTACTGTGGGTGTGATGAAGTGTGTAATTCAAACATATAGCACTCACTATAAGATCGTGTGTGTGTGTGTGTGTGTGTGTGTGTGTGTGTGTGTGTGTGTACACACCCACAAACCTTTAAAAACCATCTCTAGAAAAATGGGCCTCTGTTGGAAAGTTTTAAGAATTAATAGAAACCATGGAAGTCAGTCCTTAAATCCCAGCTAACTCTTGCTGCATACAGTATACAGCGGATCATTCAGAAATGGTGGGTAGAATGGAATTTGAGCTGGGTCTCAGAGGTCAGGTAGAACAAGTGTGGTAGAAAAGATGTGTGCTGCAGAAGCTGGTTTCTGTTTAGTGTGATAAACTGCTAAAAGTTCGCCTCTGGGATTCCTAAGTAGGGAATTCCTTGGACTGACTGCAGGCTTTGTAAACCTTGATATTTAATGGATAGTATTTGGTGTAAAGGAACATGAACTTGTGACTTTCTGGGTGGGTGTTTTGCCCGCATGTATATCTGTCTACCACAAGAGTACTGTGCCGTCGGGGGCCAGAGGAGGTTTTGAGATCCTCTGTAACTGGAGTTACATGGTATAGAGAGCCACCATATGGGTAGAGGAACGGAATTTAGGCTCTTAACCCTTGAGCCATCTTTTCTGCCTAAGGAAGTCATTTTCAATTATAAAGTCATCTCTACTGTAAACACCTCCAAAGAACCGGTTTTCACCCTGTTTTTCCACGGTAGCTATTATTTTAGTAAAACTTTCAATTTTACCTTTTAACATAAATATATTACAGTTACTTCCTTGAAGCAATATGTTTAAATCATTGAATACTTCAAAAAATACCTGACAAAAAGCAATTTTGAGAGCCATAAGTCATTATGGGAAAAAAAAACCTAATCAAATCAGATTTCTGTCCCACCAAGATACAACGTCATCCTATAATTTCAGTAGCCTTCAAACACACTGCAATAAACCAAGAGAGTATTTTGCATGTTTCTTAAAACTCTCCAACATGAGGGGAGTCAAAGGTCGAACAGTTGTTAGCATCACTCAAAAGCACTTATTGTCTTAGCCACCTCTGCACGCTGAGGGGCTCCGTGAGCTGAGTCTGTTTGCCAGGGTAGGAAAACCGAGGGCAGAGCACAGCTTCCGTCCTGCCAAGCACAACTCTCTTGAGACTTTCTGGCCACAGGTGCCTCCCGACGGATCATTCATTGAGTAAAGGGACTTTTGTTTCTACAGAACTTTAAATTCTGTCACAAGTCAACATCCTCTCATATAATTTCCCCCGTCAACGTCTACGCAGAAACTTAATGAGACCTTTTAGCTGTGAACCTGCATTTGTTTAAAAGAAAAACATTGATGTTAAGATTAATACCTTCCCAGATTATGTGCCCCGCCCCCCAGGGCAACAAAGCAGATTTTCAAATACGCCACCTGTACTGAGACAGAATGCTAGTTGGGGCATCTTGCTGAATTACTTCCCTTAAACCTGCCAATAAAGGGATAGAAGTGGCCACATCAATTCTGGAACTTCTGTCAGAAGGAGCGCCCTTCAATGAGGAAATCTTAGGAAATCCATCACTGGCCTGGTCGTTGTAACAGACCACACACCCCCTGTACGTGTACACACACACACAGGTTTTGCAGTTAAATGGGAATCTTTGTAGGATACAAATGAACGTTTTCCGCTGATGGCAAGAAGTGTCCGGAGCTTTCTCTCCCCTTCCGTTGGACAGTTTTAGGAATATTTAAGAAATACTTTTTTGGGGGTTGGGGATTTAGCTCAGTGGTTAGAGCGCTGGCCTAGGAAGCGCAAGGCCCTGGGTTCGGTCCCCAGCTCCAAAAAAAGAACCAAAAAAAAAAAAAAAAAAAAAAAAGAAATACTTTTTTGGTTCATTGCAGTGTGCTGCCTGCTTATTACGGTGTCAACTCAGCCCCTTTCATGTTCTCTAATAGCCAAAGCCTCAGTAAATATCAAGCCAAGGGGCTTTTTTATTTATTTATTTTCACATCATCATGATTATTAGAAATAAATCTATATTGCAAAGACGATTTGACTTAATTTTTTTTCTCATCAGTTTGGTTGTTCTGTAACCCGCCTGGAAAGAGTTAGACAATTATCCCTTGTTGGAAGATACTGGATCACACCATGAACCCTGAGATTGTGTTATTTACTGGAAAAACCTGTTTTTAGTTGAGTGTGGCTCAGCCCTAGCATGCATACCTTTAATTCAAGAGCGTTCTGCTGGAATATTATAAACGGGGCTAAATAACTCCAACCATAGGTCGAGAGGCAGAGCAAGCAATCAGTTGACAGGAAGTGGACATAGGATCACTAAGGAAAAAATTTAGTAAGAGTCAGGAGGACGGATAAAGAGACGCACAGGAAGTAGAAGGGAGGGACATTCAGTTGAAGGAGGTTTTTTGAGACAGCTTGGGAGAGGGGCATTGCTGTTGGGATATCAGCCGAGGTCAGCTGGCTGCTTTCTCTGCCTCTGATCCAACGGGCTTTCAACCAAGCATCTGGCTCCCGAGCCTTCATTGGTAAAATCAAATGATTGAGATTTTGTTAAAAAAAACAGTGATCCATAACTGAGAAACAGTGTTGTCCTCGAAACAAGTGAATATTGCTTATAATAAACGCTAGCTTTAGTTTATGAAATTACACTTGTGCTTAACTTTTTAAAATGCTGTTTATAGCTGGGCAGTGGTGGTGACGCCTTTAATCCCAGCATTTGGGAGTCAGAGGCAGGGGGATCTCTGAGTGTGTAGCCAGCCTGGTCTACAAAGCAAGTTCCTGGATGGTCAGGATTACACAGAGAAACCCTGTCTCTAAAAATCAAAATAAATAATTTAAAACACACACACACACACACACACACACACACACAGAGAGAGAGAGAGAGAGAGAGAGAGAGAGAGAGAGAGAGAGAGCAGTGATGGTTGAGGAATGTTGCTCAAGGGACCGGTCACCAAGCACAAGGCCTGTGCAGGCTCAAAACAGATTGGTCCCAGCACTGAGCAGGGAGCGCTCACAGATTCCCACCCCTGAACAAGATGTTATCTGTGGTAAATTCCCGTCTCCAGTGGAGTCTCACCTCCAGGCTGGTGCCATGCCCAACACAACATGAACTCAGTGACATTTTTCTGTCGCCTGGGCACTTTCTGTCTTCCTGCCCTTTCGCTACTTATTTTTATTTCTGTTTTTGCGGGTTTTTTGGGGGGTGGGAGGGTCTTTTGTGTGTATGTATGTTTCTTGTTTTCTTCTTTGTTTTAAAGAAAGAGAAGAAAGAGTATAAAATTAGGTGGGTAGGGAAGTGGAGAGGCATTGGGAGAGGGAAATTATGAACAAAATATATTGTACGAGTATGATGGATGCTCCTTTAATCCCAGCACACAGGGTGGAGGCAGAGGTAGGTAGAGTTCTCTGAGGTCAAAGCCAGCCTGACCTACAAAGGGAATTCCAGAACAGTCATGGCTACACAGAGAAACCATGTCTTGAAAAACCTATACATGCATACTTAATTACAACAAAAAAATTAGTCATATGTGTATATGTTGAGGGGAATACACTTAAGTGCAGGTGTCTGACCAGAAGGTGTCAGATCTCTGGAGTTACAGAAGGTTTTGAGCTACCTGATATGAGTGCTGGGAGCTGAACCCTAGTCTTCTGCAAAAACAGTACATGTTGGTAACTGCTGAACCATCTCTCCAGAAAATTATGCAATAATTAATACAATCCAGTAATGTATTCATCCTATTTTCCTATTGCCGTGACAACCATGGCCAAGGCAATTTATAACAGTATGTAATCTGGGGGTTCACAGTTTCAGGGAGCTAACGTCTATGACCATCCGATACTGGGGTAGTGACTGGAAGTTTACATGTTAAGACAGTGTTGTGGCTATTCCTGGTTGTCAGCTTGACTACATCTGGAATGAACTACAATCTGGAATTGATCCTGATCTTGAGGCTGAGAGACACAGTTTCTGACCTGGATCTTGGCATGGAGATCTTGAGGCAAAGTGGCCATGAATCCCTGGAGACTAAGGCAAGGAGATCTGAGTTCAAGGTCACCTGGGACAGAGCAAGTCCCAGATCCAGGCGTAGTGGTACACACCTTTAGTCTGGGCCACACCTTCTGCTGGAGACCTACGTAAGGACACTGGAAGAAGGAAGATTCTCTCTGCTTTGCCCGCTTGCCTTGTGGGACTGAGCAACTGCTGGATCCTCGGACTTCCATTCACATCTGCTGCTGAGCATAGTTGGGGAATTGGACTACAAATTCCCTTACTGTGTAGAGCCCACCCATAAGTTCTCTGACTAGAGAGCCCTGACTAAGACAGACAGCAACCAGAAGGCAGAGAGAGAGGGAGAGTGCGCACACAAGACCTAACTGGAAATTGCATGAGCTTTTGAAACCTCAAAACCTTCCCCAGAGACACACCTCCTCCAACAAGATCACATCTGCTAATCTTTCCAAACAACTCCACCAACTGGGGACCAAGTATTCAAACATAGGAGCCTATAGGGGCCATTCTCCAAACTACCTCAGTACTAATTTGATAATTAGATGCTATCGAAAGATGGTAGGAAAATATTTGAAAATTTTTTTATAATTACAAATAATTACATTATGGTTTTATGTAATTATACCATTATGTTTCTGTAAAAACAGAAACATTTATATGGGGGGAAGGAAATTCATGGCACTCAGTAGTCTAAGCTGACATGTGTCAGGCAGAGTCCATGGTGTCCTGTGTTATGACAGTATACACAGTCATGTCAAAATGCACACGTTCTGTGTTTTACAAAAAGATTTCAGTGAGAGCTGGTAAGATGGCTCAGTGGTTAAGAGCTGCCTGCCCTTCCAAAGTCCTGAGTTCAATTCCCAGCAACCACATGGTGGCTCACAACCATCTGTAATGAGATCTGAT
The DNA here is from genome assembly GCF_021556685.1 of Rattus norvegicus. Lineage (NCBI taxonomy): Eukaryota > Metazoa > Chordata > Mammalia > Rodentia > Muridae > Rattus > Rattus norvegicus. Next base: position 38,424,954 of record NC_141540.1, read on the forward strand.
GCCCTCTTCTGGCCTGAGGATGTATATGCAACAGAAGACTCATATATTAAATAAAATTTAAAAAAGAAAAATAAAATCTCAGTGGCATGGTTCCATACAACGTGGACGGATGGACCTGTGCTGTCAGTGACACCTTGGATTTACTGGGTATTTGATTCCGAATTGAATTTTGGTCATTACACATTTAAAAGTCCTTTTACTGTTGCCAGGTATGTGCTGACTCCTGTGTTGGCCACTGCATAATTTTGAATGGGGGGTAGAGACCCACAGTTTAATAAGCTAGGAGGTTCTGTTAATTATACCATTTGTGTGGAAAGGATGAAGAGGTGGGGGCTAGCGGATGTGTTCGGTTGTGACCAAGGTTCTTAACTCTGAAGTAGTAAGGGGACTATCCTAACACTTTTGACATTTGATGTTCTATAATTTATGTGGCTACGTCGTCTGCATCTATGCCTGTGTACCGTGTGCATGCTTCATGCCTACAGAGACCAGAGGGGGTGTTGGGTCCCCGGAACTGGAGTTACAGCCAATTGCGAGCTACCACGGGGGTGTCGGGAATCCAGCTCAGGTCGTCTGGAAAAGCAGCCATCGCTCTTACCCTCTGAGCGTCCTCTCCAGCCCTCTTCCTCGAGCTTTTTGCTTTCTGCCTCAGGCCAGTAAAAATGCATGACCCTTCAGTGACTAATTTAGTCGTCTCTTGTGTGAGCTTTCCCTACGTCTTCAATGTGTTCTGTGTCCTTTTGCTCACTTAGTGAGCACTGCGTTCATTCTGCTACGTGGAACGTACATGGAACGCTTACTGCCTGTCAGGGACTATTCGATACACTTATCCACTTACCCACTCTTTAACCTCTCAGAGAGATGATGTTGGCTGTCTTATCCTGAAGAAGCAGCCTCAGGTTAAGTGCCTGAAGGGTATTATAAAATAAACTATGCATTTAGTCGCCGTTAGAGTCAGGATTACAACTCTGAATTCTAGCATCTGTAACAGGCCGACCATGAACTTGAAACTCTGACTTGAGCAATTTCAGGTTTTGACGTACGGCGGCAAACTACTCTCCTGGGAAGGCAGACTCGTTTTAAGCCATCAACGGTCTGCAGACTGCGTTGGCACTTGCCTGTAATCCCGATACTTAGGTGGAGGCAGGAGAGTTACAGTTCATGGTCAGCCTTAGCTTCATAGCAAGTTCAAAGCCGAACAGGCTACTTTGTACCCTACCTTAAAAACTCAATAAATAAAACAGGAGTCTGGAGAAATGGCTCAGTAGTCAAGAGCACTGGCTGCTTTCCTAGGGGACGCTCTTCTGGCCTCCTCTGACATCTGCATTCCTGTGCACAAGCCTACGTACATATACATAGTAAAAATAAATAAAAACTTAAAAAGAAAAGCACCTCTTACGTATGCCTCATTTTCTCAGCCATCTTGGGTGCACGAATTGATCAGCAATGGTGTGACACTGAAAGTGAAGAGGATGGGAAGCACAGTAACTGCAGGAATTAGAGTGTGCACTGCTACAGTGTGACGTTTAGCGAATGACAGCTCAGGGAGTGCCCCGCTTCAAAGGAATAGACAGCTATAGTGGTGGACACCAAGCCCCCTTCTGGCCTCCACACACAGACATGCACAAATAAATCACAAATTGTAAAAAATAGTGAAGTTGCGTTTAGATTAACCACAGTGGGCTTTGATGTGAAGATACTTGAAGACTAGATAGAATGTGGCTGCCCTCGAGGCCAAGAAAGAGACAGCACTTAGTGTGAACCTTGGCGAGCTGCAGTACCAACACAGGAAGTCATTAGAGGCTGCGTTTCAGAAGGAAGGCTCTTGTCTTGCACACTTGCTGCTTTTGTGTTAATGGGAATTGAGCTCGAGTCTCTTCTGCCATGGTAGGCAGGCATTCTACTTGGGAACTCTCTCCAACTTAATAGTGTTTACAGGAAGGTAGAGGAATGAGGGCTTAGAAAGGCAGAATGCACGGTGACGTGAAGGTGACACAGTAAATGGCTTTGCTGGGGGCGGCATCCTGGCCATCTCTATGTATGTTACAGTCGGGCCCTTCCCACCAGGCTTTCTTACAGTGGTTACTGAGCTTGGATTAGCAGCCTCCTGTGACACACGACTCAGACTCTAGCAGACAGCATTTGGTTACTCCCATAACAGATTGGGGCAGTAATATCCCATCACAAGGTCTACAGCCAAGTAAGACTATAGATAGCAATCTCCACCCCAGCCCCCCCAGCTCTGAATGCTAGCCAGCAGGGAAGAAACTCCCAGCCCACCTCCATCGGATTTCTTTTCTGTCCTGTGACCAGATAGCATGGTGTCTTCAGGAGTAACGTCTAGTTCTCATGGGCACCCAATAGCAGCGGCAGTTGCCTGTATTGTCTGTGGGCCTCAGCCCTCCCTGAGCAATAGTTAGAGGTCACAGGAAGCAGTGTACTCCAGGCACAGGGGTTGGCTTATAGGAACTGCTCCATCCACTCCCACAGGTAGAATAGCTTTTAAAGCGTACGTCAGATGTACAAAAGCGGAATAGTCACCTGAATCCCCCCGCAGGTCCCGTCATCAGCTGCCAGTGTCCAACATCGCTAGTGCGTGGCAGATCTTATTTGATCTAGACCTGTGGGTTGTGACCCTTTTGGGGGCCACGACCCTTTCACTGGGGTCACATTTCAGATATCCTGCATATCAAACACTTAAATTTCATAACAGTAACAAAGTTACAGCTATGAAGTAGTAACAAAAATAACTTTCTGGTTGGGGTCACCATGACACGAGGAACTGTATTAAGGGGGCAGAGCATTAGGAAGGTTGAGAACTACTGGGCTATTCCCTTTCACACACCTATGCTGGATTATTTTAAAGAAAACCTTAGGCAGCATATAACTTCACTTAGAGTTTCTTCAGTAAACACTCTATGTATATAATTATATAAAGGCCTTTTTTTTCATCTTTGGCAGATATTTTGACAATTAGATCATGGCGACCATAGAAGAAATTGCACATCAGATTATTGACCAACAGATGGGTGAGGTATGTGTCATTTACGGTTCATCTGCTGACCTACCGAGCTTTCACTGTCTATGCTAGATGTTCCAGTCAGGTTCCGGAAGTGCCGGGGAAAGATAGCCCAGCTTTCAGATGGCTTTTCTGTGCAGCCAGAAGTAGTTAAATAATGGCAGTAGAATATGGTGAGTGCTGTGATTTTAGTGGATATGGTGCTGCGGCACTCACATCTACAAATAACAGTAACGTAGCAATAAACAAAAAGCTAGTAAACAGGAGTAGGAGGAGATCAGAAAATGTTATTTGGAGGTTAGGAGATCTGAGATCAGTCCTCAATGACTACATCCTATTTTTAGCAAAAAGTAACTATGCCATGACAGGCTTTTAGGGTTTTATCCAAAGTTCTTGACATCATTACTCATGCAAACAGTGTTAATTTTGACTCTTCTGTCTGAACGGTTTTGACCAAGTCTGTTACGTTTCTGTTTTTGTTTTTGTTTTTTGTTTTTTGTTTTTTTTTGTTTTTTTTTTTTTTGAGACAGGATTTTTCTGTGTAGCCCTGGCTGTCCTGGAACTCAGTCTGGAGAGCATCAAGCTCACAGAGATCTACCTGCCTCTGCCTTCAGAGCGCCGGGATAAGATATGCACCGTCACTGCCTGGCAGACATGGTTATTTTTTTAAGTAATTCAAAACATTGGGCACATCAGGCCTCAGGACTATCAGCACAACACAACACTATCTCTTCTCAATGACCTTCTCTGGCCTCCATTCACTGTAGGAAAGTGATGTAGTCCCTGCTATAAAAAAGTACCCAATAAAAACCAGTCTCAGGCACCAGGGAGATGGCTCATCCAGATAGAGGTGCTTGTCACCAAGCCTGAGTTTGATCTACAGAACCTATATGGTGAAAAGAAAAGAAAAAAAGAAGAAGAAGAAGAAAAGAAAGAACTCTCAAAGGTGTCCTCTCTCTCCACAAGCAGGCTATGGAGTGTATGCACGTACGCGCACACACACACACACACACACACACACACAAATATAAAAACCTTAAAAATATAAAAATATAAAAGATATAAAAATAGAGATGCAGTCTGATAATAACCAAATATGGCTAGTTATGGCAACAGTTGTCCCTAATAATGACGGGGATCCGACCTTTGCAATGGCTCAGCAACTAGGGGCTCTTTAAGCAGTAGAGGTGAGAGAGTCTCAAGTTCAAGCCCAGACTAGGTATAAATAATGGTGGACAAAATAATTAAAGAAAAAGGTAAAGATGTTGATGACTCATTAGACAATATCTGTTTCTTCAGAGCTCTGCTGCTCTGCTCTGCCGCCCGTATGTATATAACATAACTCCTGACTCCACACTGCAGCTAGCTTTTGCAAAGCTACGCATCAGGTTTTGGTGTGGTACCAATGGACGATTTCCACAGCTTGAACTGTGATTAAACTATTCCATTCTTTTCCATACTATCTATGTGAGACTGGGTTTTCTTTTTAAATCTGAACCAAAACCAAGATATCCTAATAGGTCAAATGAAGAGACAGATATGGATGTACAACTACTTAAGTCTGACATTAAAAGAGTTCGCAGAAATATAAACCATGACTCTCACACTACCTATGTAGTAGACGAACTTAATATTCATAAGGAGTTATTTCCTATGAGTATGTGGATTGTTTTTTAAATGAATAAAGGGTTTTTAATTATCTTGGGAACTTCATTATACCTCCCCCAACCCTGCTTTCTTCATTTCAATCCACCAGACGGCCGGGTAGAACTGGAATCTGCGCCCTCCCACCCCCCACCCCAGCCTCAGGCACTTCCTTGAGCAGTTTGTACACAGATCCTCAGATCTGTCCCAGCAGCCGTCATGAATGCAAATGGAAGGCTCCTGGGCCTGGCCAGGGCTTGGGGGCACTTTGCCAGAGCACATATTTGTGGACCTAGATGAAGCAAGACTTGTCCTCTGTCACCAGGGGCTCTTCCACAGCACCACACAGCTTTCACCCTGTAGTCACTCTAGCCAGGAGGAACTTGGTAAAGTTCCACTTGAGAAGGAAATTTTTTGGCCTGTCCCTCCTTTGAACTGGACCACCTCTACAAGAGACAGGGGTCCTTTCCATTGTCACTGACCTTGCCGTGTATGTCGGTGAGGGGGAAGGGTTCCCCAGGGCTGTGTTGCAGCAGGAAGCAGGCTTTATATAGGGTTTCTTGGGGAGCAGAGCTTTTCAGGGCTATTTTTCGTTTTTTGTCTCTCCCCCACCCCACCTCACCCACCCCTTGGCTCTGATCTCCGGTTTGGGGTCAAGTCAGGGTCAGGGTATTCATTTCCTTGGCACCTTTACCAGCATTGTCAAATTTTACATGAAAGCTGGCTCCTGACATTTTGAGGGCAGAGAATTGTTTATCTAATTATTCTCCATGGAAGACCAAATTTATTGTCTGTCTTTTCGATTATTCTGTTACACTGTAGTAAATTAGTACCCTTTCAGGGATCTAATGCTTCAACCCAGTGGCAGTTAGATTGTGCATATACCTAAGTCTCTTCTAAACACTGAATATTGGACTTTTAATTACAATGAGTATTGTCGAAAGAAACAATCTGAAATAGAACAACAGCTTAACTGTCGTGTGCTAGCTAGTTTTTGTGTCAGCTCAAGTTAATCGGAGTCATTTTGGAAGATGGAACCTTATTTGATAACATTGGCTTTGGCCTGTGAGTAAACCCGTGTTTTCTTGATTGATGATTGATACGGGATGCCCAGTCCACCGTGGGCAGTAGGCACCACTCCAGACGGATGATCTCTGGTGGGATAAGATGGCAGGCAGGCTGAACAAGCCATGAGGAACAAGCCAGTAAGCATGGACCCTCTGCTTCAGCTCTTGCCTCTAGGTTCCTGCCCTGTTTGAGTTTCCGGGATCCATCGGTGATGGACTGTGGTGTGGAAGTATAAACAGTATAAACCCGCCTTCTCTAAACTGCTTTGATGCTACTTTATCGCCACAATTGAAACCCTAAGTACAACACATAGTAACGTTTGTTACAAATGAACTGGCGGTTCAAAGCCAAGTCCTGTAGAATGCTGAAAACTATGAAGTCAGAGCCTGGAATTTGTAGAGATACCTGTGAAAAATATAATTGGGAATATGAAAAACAAAACTACCCAGACATTGTAAAAAGAAGAAGTATTTTCCTAATCCAACAGTAGCAAGAAAGAGAAGAATTTACCTAATCCAATCTAATGTTCAACAAAGAAAGTGATTCAAATGATTGCAGCTGTAATCCATACAAAAAAAAATTGTAATAGTTGTCATTGTTGAGAAGGTTGGGTCATTCATGAATTTACTGTGGCATAGACTGTCCTATCATAGCAGAGGCCACTTTTGTCCTTACTGCTCAGCCCAGTGTTCTGTGACCACCCTAACCATCAGCACATCCTGTTGGTATTTTTTTTTTTTTTAACATCCTTAATTGGGTTCTCTACCTGCCTTCCAACCTTTATTCCAGCCTAAGCTCTTCCAGCCCCACAACACTAGGGAGGAGAGAAAGAAGGGGAGAGGGGGCATAGACCTCTACAGGGGTGTTATTTCTTAGGGCCAGTCATTGTCATCCTTGTCATTAGGGTAGCTCCACCTTCTTGTCAAACAGCAACAGCAACCAGGAACAGCGGAGAGGAGGAGCCGCGGAGGGGAGGAGCCACAGAGGGGAGGGGCAGGAGAGGGGAGGAGCCACAGAGGGGAGGGGCAGGAGGGGAGGAGCCACAGAGGGGAGGGGCAGGGGAAGGGAGGGGCAGCAGCCTGCCTACCTGCCTGCCTTTTTCTACTCCTCCTCCTCCTCCTCCAATTCTTCAAAGAGCCCTTAGCCCTTCTCCAGCTCAGGCATTTATTCCCTCCCCACAGTCCCCAGAATTAAACTATCTGCAGCTGGCAAAAATCCTGCCTCTCCTAGTGCACAAAACAATCGTGGTTAATGGCTGTGGACAAAGTGAAGCAGCCCTGTGTCCCACACCTGGGATTAAAACAGTGACATAACATAACAGGGTTTTTAAAGAAACCAAAATTCTCACTACAGCATCCCGAGAGGTTTTTACCTAATCTAGTCTAATTCCCTTTCACCCTCAACATGGCGTGCCCTGTTCTCTGCCACTGTCTGTATGTGCAAGTACATCTTGACAGTTTCAATGTGACGTTTCCTGTCCCTTATTTTTACTCTTGAACATTTCAAGTCTTCTTCATATTTAATGTAAAAGATCTTCTTTTCCAAAGTTAGGTCACCACTCCTCTCCTCTGGACCACAAGTGGTTCTCAACTTGTGGGTTGCGACCCCTTTTATATCAGATATCCTTCAAATCAAATATTTACATTACAATTCACAACAGTAGCAAAATTAGAGCTGTGAAGTAGCAACAAAATAACTTTATGGTTGGGGGTCACCACAGCAGGAGGAACTGTATTAAAGGGTCAGGGCATTAGGACGGGCGAGAAGCACTGCTCTGAGGTGTGCCTCTGTTTTGCATGGTGGGAAATCTAGGCTGTGCGGGTCCTAGGAAGCTGCACATCTTCCGTCCCCAGCTGTTGCCCTGGTTCCGGTTGCCCACTGTAATCTGCTCTCTGCTGCCTGTCATTCACAAGGCTCCCTTGCTGCGATTGGTGCGTCAGCTACATAAAGCATCCCCTAATTCCTCAGCATCCTTGTGTGTTCTACTTCCTGTGTCTGGGGTGCTCTGTAGTTCAGTGCTGGTTGCCTTTTGCTCCTTTAGGTCTTTGCAGAAAAAAATATGTCACTCCTTAAAGAGTTTCCCTGCTCACCCTCCGTCCTTCCATCCCTTCACCTTACTTTGCAGTTTCGTCTACAGCACTTAGGACACCTACAGTATTGATTAGTTATCGGTCTTTCCCCACCAGAACGGAAGTTCCGTGTGGGCTAAGACTTTCCCTTTTTCATGGAAGTATCCAGGGACCTAGAACAACAAATAATCAATGTTGGTATAAGCCAGTGGTTCGCAGCCTTCCTAACGCTGCGACCCTTTAGTACAGTTCCTCATGTGGGGCTGACCCCCAACCATAAAGTTATTTTCATGGCTACTTTCTACCTGTAATTGTGTTTTCATGAACCATGAAGTAAATCTCTGCGTTTATAGTGGTCTAAGCCAGCCCTGTGAATGGGTCACCTCATTCCCCAAAGGGGTCGAGACCCACAGCTTGAGAACCAGTGGTCTAAGTGAAAAGTGAACCCATTATTAATGTGCCATGGTTGTGTTAGATTGTTACAGAGCAGCAGACTGGACAGAAAATCCAGATCGTGACAGCACTTGACCACAGCACACAGGGCAAGCAGTTCATTCTAGCAAACCATGAGGGATCCACCCCAGGGAAAGTCTTCCTCACGACACCAGATGCTGCAGGTGTCAACCAGTTGTTTTTTGCCAGTCCTGATCTGTCCACACCACACCTCCAGGTAAGTGATGGTCAAAGAAGTCTCTTCCCTTACGCAGGGAGACAAAGATGGATAGACAAGTACATCTGAGAGAGGATGCTCTTTGCCAGCATCCTTGTAACTGTGCCTAATGATGAGCTCTTGATAAAATCTCATAGGCTTAGTAGTTTACCCACGAGCACCTCAACTAGTCTCACTAATGGCCAATTATGTGTTGTCTTTATGTAACAGTCATAATTACATAATTATAATTACTCCCATTGATAGCGTCCATGTATAACTCCCTTTTTTAAAAATAGAATCCACAACTATCTTTTTGTTTTTTTAATCCACAACTATGTTTTTATGCTGTCGCTTTGGGATTTGGGGGCAGCCGGGATCATCTTTCTGACAGGGGGTCTTCTTACAGCCCAGTCTGTTTTGAACTCACAGACCTTTGCCCCTAACCTCCTGCATGCAGGCTGGCATGGCAGGTGCGAATCACTGCGTCCAGCTTTCTTCTGTGTTTTTGCGGTGCCATTCCGTGACAGTGGGGAAGGATTCTGAACTGTCAAAAGACAAATGTCAGGAAAGGTCTTAGAACTTTTAGAATAATTGCACACATTTTACATGAATAACATCAGTGTGTATGAGTGGCTCACATTTCAAAACACTCATGTATTCGTATGTTGAGGTTTTTAAAAAAGGTTTATTTATTTCATACGTATGTATATACCTGAGGACACGTGTATGCACAGCATGTATGCAGGTGCCTGCAGAGGCCAGTAGAAGGTGTGGGTTCCTGAACTAGACTTCCCTTCAGTTGCGAATTCCTGAAGTGGGTGCTGGGAACCGAACCGGCTGCAAGAGCAGCGAGTGCTCCTAACCACGCGTCCCCACCAGTCGGGTTAGGTATGTTGGTTTTAGAAAAGTCTCACTATGTAGCCCTGGCTGGACTGGAATCAACTAAGCAGACCAAGCTGCCCTTGAATTCACGAACATCCACCCAGCCTCCCCAGCCCACCTCACAGGTCTAGGATCAAAGGTGGGCTGTCGTCCAGGCCACTTGTTTTGGTTCTTAATGGAATGGAGATTGCTGTGGAAGAAGTGAAAAGAAACTCATGGTTTTTGGCTTGTATAAGGTTTTGACTGTGTGTAAAAGAAGACTAGCTTAGCTGATATGTCCATATTTATAGGATTCCTAGTTTTAATAATAATCACATCACAGTGAGAAGTAACTCCAAGTCCTTATTCTTTTCATTTGGACAGCAGGAAGCTGTTGTGATTAATGACATTTCTCTTCTTTTAAAAGCTCTTAACAGAAAATTCTCCTGACCAGGGACCAAATAAGGTCTTTGACCTTTGCGTTGTGTGTGGAGACAAAGCATCAGGTATGATTAAAAATAACCGCACACCATTACACAATGTATGACAAAACTATGTGTAAGTTTTCTCAGTTAAAAATTTTAACATGCATAATAGAATTTTTGATAATGATTTTATTGTCTTTTCTAAGTTCTCTAACATTTTTTTACTTAATGGTTAACTATTGAATGCTTACTAAATCACCAGCACAGGATTAAAAATCTTATGTTTTCATTTTTATGCACTCTAACATTTTTAATGCTACATTATAGAATGTAAAACTCTGTATCATTATTAAACCCACCACCGGATATGGTTGTTTGAATTTCTACTTAAATAAATCCTAAAAAAAAAAAAATGTCAGACTCAAAAATCACAATTTTGTTTTATATATTGTTGTTTTAATGAAAAGATGGATTTATTTGGTTTCTGACCTATCGTATGCTTTTAAACATTTCCTCTCTAGGCCGCCATTACGGAGCAATAACTTGTGAGGGCTGCAAAGGGTTTTTTAAAAGAAGCATCCGGAAGAATCTAGTGTACTCGTGCCGGGGGTCCAAAGACTGCATCATTAACAAGCACCACCGGAACCGCTGCCAATACTGCCGGCTGCAGCGGTGCATAGCCTTCGGGATGAAGCAAGACTGTATGTACCTGCTTCAAAGGAGGGATGGTTCCTAACACGGCAGCCAAGGGAAGTGCACACATGTTAGCACGTTTAAGCAGCTCAAGTACACACGGTGTGGCAGTTACTTCCCTGTCACTGTGGTTAAACGCCATGACAGAAAGAACCAGAGGAGAATCAGGTTATCTGGGTTTATGATCCAGAGGGCGGGAGCGCATAGTGAGCTAAGAGAACCTCGAAGCAAGCCGATCACATTTTAACCCCAAAGAGAAGGTGGAGTGAGTATATAAACCCTCATATGTATATATATTATTTAATAAACAAATATTTGTGATTGCCATTATGATAAGCAACATCAGTTGACACTTAGCCCTTGTGACTTTTGTAAGTTGTCTCAGAATTTAAAAAAATATAATGTGCATAAATAGAATTTTTAGTGATTTTGTGCCTTTCCTAAATTTTCGGTAGCACTGTTAGTGTTACATTATAAAGTTTAAAACTCAGCTAAAGCAGCTAGACAGCAGTGTGCTTTGTGACTGATGCCCAAAATGTGGTCTTGGTACAGCAGCCAATACCGGGCTGTCCGTGGGCTAAACAGCAGAAATGTGTCTGCACAGCCTCAATGCAGTTCTGTGCAGCTGGTTCCACTGTTGCCACCTTAACAGAGAAAGGTTGGAAACTCAGCACAGCCACAACTTAAGAGGTGACTGAAATTGAGTTCTGACAGAGGGGAGCCTCCACCCCAAAAGAAAATGTACGTTTAGCAAATGTTTTGCCTCCTCTTTAGAGCTTGCGGGATTCTTGCAGACGTCGCACATTGTGTGGATGAACCGACGTGTAACGCAGATTGATTTTTATAGAAAGGCACCACTTAGGTCTCCTCTATCAGCATAGCCTTCAATTGATTAACGTTCTCCTTCTTCAGCTCTGTGTGTGCAAGGGACATGTCATGTCAGCCTGTCCTTCTTGATAGTGAGGTTTTTTAAGAGGCCAATTTTTCTTCCATTTGAGTGCGGAAATAGAGAGAGGTGGGAATGACAGGTAAATTGACCAGTTTTACTAATAGGGAGTGCGGTGGTTTGAATGTGCTTGGCCCAGGAAGTGGCACTTATTTGAAGATGTGGCCTTCTTGGAGTAGGCGTGTCACTGTGGCTGTGGGCTTTAAGACCCTCGTCCTAGCTGCCTGGAAGCCAGTCTTATTAGCTGCCTTCAGAACAAGAGGTGGGACTCTCAGCTCCTGCCTGGATGCTGCCATGTTCCCACCTTGATGATAATGGACTAAACCTCTGAACCTGTAAGCCAGCCCCAGTTGAATGTTGTCCTTTATAAGAGCTGGCTTGGTCATGGTGTCTGTGCACAGCAGTGAAACCCTAAGACAGAAGTGGTACCAGGGACTAGGGTATTGCTGTGATAGGCTTGGCCATGCCTTTGTTTGAAAGAATGTGGATTTTTAGGACTTTGGATTTGGAAAGAAGTGGAATGTTTTAAGTAGGGCTTAATGGAACATCCTGGTAGAAATATGGAGGACTTTGTTGCTGAGAGCAGTTTGAACTGTGGAAGCCTGGTTCTAGAGGTTTCGGAGAAGAATTTTACTATGTGGCCAAGAGACTGTTCCTGTGATATTTTGGTGAAAAATGTGGCTGCTTTTTGCCCTCTTTTGAAGAGTCTACCTGTGATTAAGGGAAAGAGATTTATATTAATTGTCTTGGCAAAGGAAGTATCAAAAAAGCCCAACAGAAACTTTGTTCTATGGTAAAGTCTCATGAAGAGCATTTTGAACAAGCATAGCAAGCTTAGAAAGGAAAAATATAAAATGTATGGTTGAAGTAATAAAGGGACACCAGGAAATGAAATGGATCTCAGTCCTGTGTTCAAGGAGGTAAAGAGATTAAAAGGGTGGTGATCTCAGGGCAGGATCCCACCCAGCTAAGTTTACTGTTGATGTTTGCAGTTGAACAAGAAATAGATAGGACTTTTAATCTGGAATGAACTACAATCCAGAAATGGAGGGAACACTTGTGATCATGAGGTTGGAAGACACAGGCTTTTGATCTGGATCTTGCGGAACAGTGGCCATGAAAAGCTTAGGCCCAGGCATGATGGTACACACCTTTAACCCCAGGAGACAAAGCCAAGCAGATCTCTGAGTTCAAGGCCATCCTAGGACAGAGCAGGTTCTAGGTGAAGAAAAGCCTAAATCCAGGCATGGTGGAGCACACCTTTAATCCCAGCATTCAGGAGATAGAGCCATTCAGATCTCTGAGTTCAAAGTCAATCTACAGAGCAAGTTTGGGGGCAGCCACGCTTAGACAGCAAAGGAGTTGGAAAACAGAAAGCTGGTGATACTGTAATAGAGCAAAGGGGCCATGTTCCATCCCAAAGAGCTACAGAACTGGGCAGCTTAGGCCATGTGGCACTGGCTTTAGAGGCAAGAATAGAAGGGACTACTAGGACATTTGATTCTGGTCAGCTGGACCTAAGAAATTAGCAGTGATTAAGAAGAGACCAGTATCACTGAGGTAAAATCTTCTGGGAAGTGTTTTCTGAGAGCATTAAGAAGCTGTGTTCCAGAAATAGCCAAGGCTGTATCTTGTGCTGTAGCTGTACTCAGCTATGTGTAAGAGTCACTAGTTTTGAAGGCATGAAGAGGTCATAAAGAGCAGCTGAGGCTGGGCACTGTGAGAGGCCATGGAAGGCCACAGGTGAAGGTGCAGCCTCGGTTGCAGTTGATGGCCCAGGACTGAAGGGGTCATGCAAAGGAGTTGAGGCTTGGCACCATGAAGAGAGCCTGTGAGAGGCTACTGGTGAAACCAGTTGCAGCAGAAGACCACAGTGTATTAGAGATGCCAGTACCATGAGATGTACTACAGAAGTGCTACAGAGAATAGAGCTGGAGAAGTGACGCCAGCCCTTTGGAGGAGCCCAGAAGACCATGTGTGGATCCTAGCTATTGGAGCAAGAAGCTGTAATATTGAAGTTGCCTTGGAGATCCCAAGATGTTTGAGGTACCAGAGCCATGGGCCATCTGCTGAGGAAAACTGCTAATGGAGTGGGACCAGCCCAGGAGGAAGAAGTTTGTTGCAGTCAACAAAGATGAAAAGGGAGCTGGAGGTCTGAAGACCGCTTTGCCATGAGACACGGAGATGCAGAGATTGGAGTCTGCCCAGCTTGGTTCCTGTCTTGCTTTGGGGATTATAGTTAAGTGCTTGGATGAATCTCAGAAGACACTTTCAACTTTGGACTTCTTACACTGTTGAGACTGCTATGAACTGTGGGGACTTCTGAAGTTGGGCTAATGTATTGTGCTTTATGCTATGTTTAGGTATGTCCCCCATAGAGTCGTATGTTTGAACAAACCTATAGGGGCCACAAAGTGGAATGTGGTTGTTTGAATATGCTTGGCCCAGGGAGTGGCACCATTTGGAGGTGTGGCCTTATTAAAGTGGGTGTGGCCTTGTTGGAGTAGGTGTATCACTGTGGATATGGGTTTTAAGACTCTCACCCTGGCTACCTGGAAGCCAGTCTTTTCCTAGCTGCCTTTAGAACAAAAAATAGAATCTCAGCTCCTATAGCCCCACGTCTGCCTGCACCCTGCCATGCTCCCACCTTGATGATACTAGACTGAACCTATGAACCTGTAAGCCAGTCCTGATTAAATGTTGTCCTTTATAAGAGTTGCTTTGGTCATGGTGTCTGTTCACAGCAGTCAACATGCTAACTAATGCAGGGAGCAATGTTGTTTGAACGAGCATGCACAGATTTTGTAAAGATTGGTGGCTGTCTTGGAATGCAGCTGGAAGCAGTGTCTCAGCCATGTTGCTAACAGGAAGCTTAGATTTGCCAATTTCCAGAGTCTGTACTGTAGTGTAATTATCTAACCTGTCTTTGTAGCCGTTCAGTGTGAAAGAAAGCCCATTGAAGTGTCCCGAGAAAAGTCTTCCAACTGTGCAGCTTCTACAGAGAAAATCTACATCCGCAAAGACCTCCGAAGCCCTCTGGCTGCAACGCCAACCTTTGTAACGGACAGCGAGACTGCCAGGTGCCCTACAGCTGACGCTGGGTAATGAATGCTTCATTCGCTGCTCTCCGGATCTACTGAGACTAACACTTGCACCTCATTTCCTGCAGGTCAACTGGACTGTTGGATTCGGGGATGTTTGTGAATATTCATCCATCTGGAATAAAGACAGAACCAGCTCTGCTAATGACACCAGATAAGGTACCTCCTCCACCTCTCCCCCTCCGCCATCCCTGTCCTGCTGGAGTCTGAGCCCTTCGTTCCGTGCTCTACCTACTGCAGAGTAATAATTCCCGTTTCCTTTTTCAAAAGATTTGTTTATGTATTACTTTAGGTATATGAGTGTTCTGGTTGCATGTATGCCTGCATGCCAAAAAAATGGTATCAGATCTCACTAAAGATGGTCGTAAGCTGCCATGTGATTGCTGGGACTTGAACTCGGACCTTTGGAAGAGCTGCCAGTGCTCTTAAGTGCTAAGCCATCTCTCCAGCCCCTAATTCATGTTTCTAAAGCTAAGCTTACTTGATATTAAAGCTTACTATGCTATTAAAGTTTTATCTCTAACATGAAAGCAATGAACATTTAAAACTGTTCTCAGTTTCTTTCATCTTAAAATAAATTTTATCAGAAAATTAACTTATGGTAAATCCAAACCGAACAGAACAATATACCATCTGTAATCCCAGCAACTTGGAAGGCTAAAGGCAGGGCAGTGACTACTAGGGTAGCCAGCCTGGTCTATACCCTGCTTTGAGGGTCATCTGTGCTGTATTGTGAACCCGTCTGGACAAGCAGAAGGATAGCACAGACTTCTTATCTCTATTCTTATTTTCCCTGCTAGATTTATTTGTACCAATATTTAAGATAGCTTCAAGCAAAAAGGAAATCTTGGAGGCTGGAGAGATGGCTCAGAGGTTATAAGCACTAGCTGCTCTTCCAGAGGACCTGAGTACAGTTCTCAGCACCCACATGATGGCTCACAACTGTCTGTAATGGGATCTAATGCCCTCTTCTGGCATGCAGGCATACATGTAGGTAGAATGCTATATATGTACATATGTACATACATACATACATACATACATACATACATACATACATGCATACATCTTTTAAAAAAAGAGGAAACTCTTGGCCTAAGTCAGAACACTCAGGATTATATACAGGCACCATGCTTCCTGACCGTGCTGTGGGTTCTGGGGTCAGAGTAGGAAGAGATTGCGTGTGTTTTCAGATTACACAACCAAGTCATCTAGAGTCTCTTGGGACTGGAGCAGATTTTCATTTGTCATGGGGTCTAAAGGAAAGACACACACACACGCGCGCGCGCTTGTGGGGACCCTCATGTCACAAAGGCACGAGGGCATGCCCTGCTGTGTCCTGCTGTCTGCCTTACGCCCTTGAGACAGGGTCTTGCTGAACCCAGAGTCAGATGTCCCATTGGGTTAGCAGCCAGTGAGTCCAGCAGTCCTTCTTCTTTGTCTCCCCCAAGTGTCACGGTTACAGGAACACACATGACTGCTTGTGTATGTGCTGGGGGCCCAAACTCAAACCTTCATTTACACACCAGCCACTGTTGCCCACTAAGCCATCTCCCCAGATCAAAAAGCTTGCTTTATTTAGATAACATGTGGCAATTTTCTGTAGAAAGAAAATTTCCGTAGTAGAAGAAAACATTTCCTAAAAAGATTTTTTGAATCTATTTGTATTTGCTGTGTGTGCATGTGCATGTGCGTGTGTGTGTGTGTGTGTGTGTTTGTGTGTTCATTACAACACACGTGTAGGTCAGAGGCCAGCTTTCTAGAGTCGGGGCTCCCTTTCCATCACGTGGGGCTTGAGCTTTACACTCAAGTCACCATTGTTTGTGGCAGTGCTTTTACTCTGAGCAGTCTTGCTGGCCCTGGAAAGACATGAGGGTGCTTGTGGTAAGACTTTCTTCTTGCTGCACTGGACTCTGGCTTCACAGCACGCACGGTCCCTCAGTACCAGGGCGTCATTCAGTGGAAGAACATGAGCTGATATTCGAAGTTCTGGTTCAATCCCAGCAGCCAAAGCTGTAATGCCTTGCAAGCACTTTAACCACTGATGCATTGCCCTGGCCCCAAAAGAATTAATGAACTGAAGCTTAAGTATATAAAAAACTTCGAATTGGAAATAGTTCCAAAACTCGTGTATCACTTTGAGAAGTTGCCAAGTGTCAGCTCATTGGTTTTAAGATTGAGAGCTGAAAGGAAATAAAATGAAGAGTGTCCCTGCTCTTCCTGTGCAGTGACTTTAGCTGAAGCCTGGTAGACAGAATGCTTCTGACGGAAGAGGGGCAGCCTGTTCAGTAAGAAGTTTTGAGGGGCTAGAAAGATGGCCCAATGGTGAGAAGCACAGATTGCTCTGGTCAAAATTCATTTCCTAAAGGTTGCATCAAGTGGCTCTGCCCCCAGGGGATCCACTGGTCTCTGCTAGCCCCATAAGCACCTGCGCTCATATGAATATACCCACACACAGGCACATGCAAACACACATTATTTAAGAAAGAAAACAAGGGGGGCTGGGGATTTAGCTCAGTGGTAGAGCGCTTGCCTAGCAAGCGCAAGGCCCTGGGTTCGGTCCCCAGCTCCGAAGAAAAGAAAAAAGAAAAGAAAAGAAAAGAAAGAAAGAAAGAAAGAAAGAAAGACAGAAAGAAAGAAAGAAAGACAGAAAGAAAGACAGAAAGACAGAAAGAAAGACAGAAAGACAGAAAAGAAAGAAAGAAAGAAAGAAAACAAGGGCTGGAAAGATGGCTCAGTGGTTAAGAGCACAGACTGCTCTTCCACTGAGTTCAATTCCCAGCAACCACATGGTGACTCACAACCATCTGTAATGGGATTCGATGCCCTCTTCTGGTGTGTCTGGGACAGCAACAGTCTACTCATATAAATAAAATAAATAAATAAACCTTTAAAAAACAAAAAGAAATAAAACTAAATCTTTGGGCTTGGAGAGCTGAGATAGCTTAGAGGTTATGAGCCTTCACTGCCCTGTGGAAGACCCATGTTCAATTCCCAGCACCCACATGACAGCTCACAACCATCCATGAATCCAGTTCCAGGGATCCAGTGCCCTCTGTTGACCTCTGAGGGTACCAGGCTTCGTGTGATGACATACATGCAGGCAAAACACCTATACACATAAAATTAATTTTCTTAATCTTAAAATTTGGAAACTTTAATAATATTAAGTCAATGCTAAAAAGAATTTGAACTTTGACCTCATATCTTTTTATAGAGACAGTAACTGACTTGGATAGATTAGCTAGGAAGTGGAGTATATAATTTTTGTTTTAAACTTTAATAATTGTTTTTAGGAACTCGTACCTATTTTAAAGCCTATATTTTCCTCAAGAGTCAGTTTGCTGTGTCTGTCTGTCTGTCTGTCTCTCTCTGTCTGTCTCTGTCTCTCCGTCTCTCAGGGCAGGTTCTCACTCTGTAGCCCAGGAGAGTCTGGAAGTTACCATGTAACCCCACACTGGCCTTGACTTTGTAGCAGTCCTCCTGCCTCAGCCTCATGAGTTGCAGCAATCACAGAAACGAGCTGCTGTGTTCATCAGTTTAATTTCCTAAGATGATTTTAGGATTTTGTTATTTCATGATCTTGAATTTGATATTTAAGGTTTTAAAACCTATCAGGACCACCTCGTTAAATCTTGGTGCCTTCTTCTTTTCTTAAAGGCTGAGTCCTGTCAGGGAGACTTGGGCACATTGGCCAGTGTGGTCACGTCATTAGCGAATCTCGGCAAGGCTAAAGACCTTTCTCACTGTGGTGGCGATCTGCCTGTGGTGCAGAGCTTGCGCAATGGAGATACATCCTTTGGTGCATTTCATCAGGATATCCAGACCAATGGTGATGTGTCAAGGTAGGGTCTGTGTGGGTCCCGTCTTTCTAAGTCTCACTTTAACTGATCACAGTGCTTTAGCATTGAAGTCTATCTAGAAGTTTCTGAGAACAGTATTTCTATAAGACTTAAAAACTGTAAGGCACGGCGAGGTTTAACTGACAATCTACCATTAGTACAACATGCCGAACACGCTCCGTTCTGAGTCCCCCAAGCAGTGAGCATCTCTCATCAACTCAGTGCTGATGTCTGGCGTACATACTTTGTGTATGACAAGTGTGTAGACAAGTGTGAGGATCCCTCTCACACCTGAAGAGATTGTGATTACTTGGCAGCACGGTAGTATGTAATACTTCAAAGTACACTTACCGAGTTTAACTTGTTGATTTTGAGACAGTACTGAAGGTCACTACAATCCAGCAGTCTGTCTGTCACCCAAGAAAGCTGTTTTCTGAAGCATCCTTAGTTGTTGTTTCCTTGTTTTGTGTGCATACCTTTCTCAGACAGTGGCACTGGAGGTGGGCTCCAGGGCCTTCTGTACACTACACAAGTATTCTACACTGAGCCATAACCCTTCCCTATTTGCAAGAGTTTTTTGGCTTAAACTTTCCTCCCTGTAGTCCTTGGTACTAAACCCAGAGCCTAGCGCATGCTAGACAGCCTACTGTGCTATTCCCACAGCCCTTAGACTTGAATCTTAACTCCAGAATTGTGTATAAGAATCTCATTTTATTGGTGGAGATTGGCCAAGCTCACAGCGATTGGCCAAGCTCACAGCTTCTGATGTCTCCTTGTAGGGCATTTGACAATCTTGCAAAAGCATTGACTCCCGGAGAAAACCCAGCCTGCCAGAGCCCAGGAGAGAGCATGGAAGGAAGCACACATCTAATCGCTGGAGAGCCAAGCTGCATGGAGAGAGAGGGGCCACTGCTCAGCGATTCGCATGTCGTTTTCAGGGTATCTTTAACTTCTTTTTGTCATGTGACTGTTTGATTTTGATCTTCCTTTCAACAATCAAAATTGGCCTGTTACACTTTTAAAGTCAGACATTTGCAAATTCTTGGTGGAATTTCAGAATGAAGCTAAAACATACATGCCCTGCTGTAGAAGACAGTGGGTCAGCTTGCTGTCGGTCATTAGATTTTAGACACAGTAGTAGCTTTTTCTTTCTTTAAGCATGGGCAGTCACTGAGAACTGAACGCACCACTTTATTCAATGCCTGCCTATTACTTTTTTAGTGTCAGTTGGTGTCTAAGACCCAGATATTTTACTCTTAGGTTAGAAAGGATAAGCGCAGCATTCCCTTCCTTTAGCTACCCTCAGCAATATCCTGTGAGGATGCATGTCATTGGATGCATTTTAGCCTCAGGTTTGTATCTGATGGTACTTTTTAAAACCATTTTGGAAAAGGAGCCTTTGGAATTCCTTTTGCTCTCCTAAGTACATTTTTGTAATGGCTCTGGGAATGAAACCCAACATACCTTTGTGCATGGCCCCACACATGCTAGGCTACCTCTGCCACTGCTCAGCTCAGCCTCTGTGCACTGCCCTTGGTGGCAGCAATGCAGGGAGACTGTTAGACTTATGACGCCTAGAATAGCTTTCCAACATTCAATTTGTTATTCAAATTAACGTACACTACTCAAGCCAGGGTGTGCTCCCCACTGAGACCTCATTAACACCATAATGGGCCCCCTGCTTGGATCTTTGCTCTGCCAGTTGTGAATACCATTAGAAAGGGTGAGCAGGGGGATGTAGATTACTCTTGGCAAACATAGCTAGAACACAGGACAGTGATTTACGATAGATTGCAAACTTCCCTCCATCTCTTAGGACAAGCATTTATGGCTATCAAATGATAAAGTGTCTGTACTGCCAATAACTGTTTCACCGCTAAAAGTAATGGACAGAAAATAAATGTGTCACAGACCAAAACACCACATAAGATTGGTATTTCAAAATTCAGCTCGGTTGAGAGAGCCACAGAGAAAGTTTACTGCGGCTTAATCACTGCAACATGATCCACCATTCTCATATAAAACATTACTAAAGACAGCTTAAAATAATTCACGCATTTTATCTGCGCCTCACAAGGAAGGTTTTTATGAGCGATGTAAAGAAAGATAGTGAGAATAATTAATGCTGTACTTAAAAGTTTTTGTTGGAGCTCCAGACAAGGGCCTATCAGGGCCAAAGGCTTTTCCCATTGATCATTCCTATTCTAAGTAAAATACATTATTCTGTGTTCTCAGTTTCATTTCCTGTTCTGGACTTAGATTGGAGGAAGGACAAGAGAGGTGTAGACAGGCCTAGTACAAGCAAGGACAAGCGGGTACTCTAGACAGCAGCTGTCGACCTGCTTAGACAGGTTCCCATATTCTTAACCGTATGAAATAAATGTGTCAGACAGAGAATTAAACGAATGCCAACTTCGGCTTTCCTTTCTAAAGTCGGTGGGTTCTCTCTCTCAACTCTTGCTTCCAGTCTTGGGAAGAGGTCTCTTTTCAGTGATTCCAAGACCACAGTCTGTCCTTCCACTGGTGTTCTCGGCCTGAGTCCCAAAGGCAGACATCCTCATTCAGACCATGAACTTCTTCTCTCTTAATCCCTGAGCAAAGCAGGCTTTGTTCCTCTGCTGCTCTGGTTATCTGGTATAATTTGCATATTTTCATATCTGTTCTTTCAGCTGAGCCATGCTGAAGGTTTGGGGTTTGTTATTGTTGGTTTTCTTTTTTTTAAGATTTATTTATTTTATATATACGAGTACACTGTAGCTGTCTTCAGACACACCAGAAGAGGGCATCAGATCCCATTACAGATGACTGTGAGCCACCATGTGGTTGCTGGGAATTGAACTCAGGACCCCTGGAAGAGCAGTTGGTACTTAACCACTTTGCCATCCAGACCAAGCTGAAGTTTTTATTCTCAGTTTGCAGTTGAACTAAGCTTTGTATATTTTAGTCTGATTCAAAGCAGCCTAAATGTAGAAAGGAGAAAGTATCTGATACAGGAAGTGGAGGAGGTAAAGAATCTAGGATGGTAACAATAATTAATACTTTTAACGACTTAGAGTTGTAATTTCAAAAATCTCTTTCACATCATTCTTACAAGAGTAATTAAAGTATATAGGACTTCCATCCTTTAAAGTGAACGTATGGGACAAGAGTGAGACGGTTTCTAAAACTGTTGTGGACACTGCCCTTGTAACCTCTCTTTCACTCCCTAGTTGTGACTGTCCTTCACTCTGTAACTGGCTATCTCATGTTCCTTGTGTCTTCTCCATCTTGTCCTGGATTCTGAAACCAGCATAATCTTTGTTAACAATCAACCTACTATGTCACTTGACAATTTAAACTGTGACAAGACCCAGTTGTGAAAATCAAACAATCGCTATATTCCATAGCTCCCATTGTTCAGGCTCTGTCTTGTGACCTGTCAGTGCCCTTCCCACTTGGAGTCAAGTCCCCATCACTTCCTGCACGGGTCATCCCTAACCCTGCCCGCAGTTCTCACTGTTCAGACTCGAGTCCTGAGACAGTGTCTCCTCGTGTTCACAGCAGTCCCATCGGTGTGCTGCATGGCTATTCCAGAGTCACGAAACCTTGAAGGAGAATTGACCTCTCTTAACAAGTCACGTTTTTGAAAGTTTTATCCTGACAGTTAGAATGTGACCTAGAAGCTGAACTAGGAAGGTTATTGTCAAGAGAAGCAGGCAGGCAAACTGCTGGTTTTTATTTCTTTAAAGGTAGTTTGTTTAAGATGATTTGGGAAAAGGTTTGGAGGGGCTTTTTTGTTTGTTTGAGGGCGTTCTTTCTTTTGTGGATTTCTGTTCTTTGGTTTTTGAGGCAGAGTCTTGCTATGCAGCCCAGTCTGATTGTGGAGTGCAGTCCTCTGAGGTGCCGCTGTGACAGACAGGTATTCTGCATTGTTGGCGTGTAGCGTCCCTCCTTTACAGGGCTGGCTGTCTCGGCCAGTCCCCTAGCTTTTTGCTCTTCACACTCACCTCAGGCAATTTTGATATGGTATAGCTCCCGAAGTTCTTGCGCTCATTCTTGTGCAAGCATTGAATATTTGCCTGCTTCTTTAAGAACTGTTTCATGGGGCTGGGGAAGACGGCTCAGTTAATAAGTCCTTAGTGCACTGAATGAGGAGTCAAGTTCAGATCAACAGCATCAACATAAAATGTCAAGTGCTGTGTGGATGCTGGAAGCCCTGGCTCTGAGCAGGGATGCAGGAGGTTCCCTGAAGCTCACTGGCCAGCTCCTCTTGTGGATCAGTGACCTGCAGATTCACTGAGAGACCCTGTCCCCAAAAGAAGGTGAGGGGCCAGCAGGGAGATAACTCGGTGGTTTGACCCCTGAGATGCACAATGGAAAGAATTGACTTCTGAAAGTTGTCCTCTGACCTCCACATATATGCCAAGGTACACCTCCATACCTATATGCACATATTGTGTGCACAATAAATAAAAGGAAAAAAGTAGTGAGCAGTAGAAGACACTCAATATGAGCCCTTTGTCTCTGTGCAGATGTCTGCACACATACGTGAACATACATATGCATCTCTTTCACACACACACACACACACACACACACACACACACACACACACACACACACACACACATGTTTTCGGAATCATTTGATGCTGTTCCAGTAAGCATTTACAACTTTTCCATCACGGGGCTACAGGTACTGTTAGATGGTAGAGTGCGTTCTTAGCATGCCGGAGGCCCTGCGTTCAGTCCTCAAAAGACAGCGTATTTTTCCTTTTCTTTTTTTTTTATTTTTTATTGTTTCCCAGAGCTGGGGACCGAACATGCTAACATGCTTCCTATTCTGATCATGGTTTCTCCTGCCCCATCTCCTCCAGATCTCCCCACCCCCACCACCCAACTCCCCCTCCCCCTTCTCTCCTTCTCTCTCTCCCTCTCCCTCGAACAAGAAAAAGAAACAAACCAAAAGTAAAAAGAAAACTACAAGAAATACACACACCCGTAAAAACACAAAATTTGAAACTGTAATATAAAAGCAAAAGGAGACCTTACAGGAGATCCCTGTAAGAATTAGGTAAATCTTTGTGCCTAATTTTGAACAAAGAAAAATTGTCCTTTACTTAATTTTTTAATCGAAAATAAATTGCTCTCTCATACAATACATCCAGACCACAGTTTCCCTCCCTCTGCTCCTCGTATCCTCCCCCCTCTACCCCCCAGCTCCCCTCCCTATCCCCATTTTCCTTCAGAAAGGAGCAGGCCTGCAAGAGACAGCAACCTAATATGACAAAGCAAGATACAGTGAGACAAGGCAAAAGCTTTCACATCGAGTGTGGACAGAGCAACCCAATAAGAAGAAAAGAGTTCCAAGAGCAGGCAGACGAGTCAGAGACACACCCATTCCCACTGGTAGGAGTCCCACAGACGCCCAGAAGACAGCCATAACCGATAGCAGAGGACCTGGTGGGGCCCATGCAGGCTCTGTGCTTCCCACCCAGTCTCTGTGAGCCCTGCTTAGTTGGTTCAGTGAGCCCCGTTCTTCCTGTGTCCTCCATCCCCTCTGACTCCTACAACCTCTCCCTCTTTCTGGGAGGTTCTCTCAGCTCTAGTGGGAGGGACCTGATGGAGACCTCCAGTTTTGTCTGTCTGTGTCTCCGTCTGCCCCCATCTGCTGCCCCTCTGATGACCACTGGAAAAGGCACTAATCATATTGGTCTTTCTGGGTCTCAGTCACCTCACCTCAAGATAATTTTTTTTCTAGTTACATCCGTTTGCCTACAAATTTCATGACACTTTTTTTTTTAATCAGTGAGTAATACTCCACTGTGTAAATATACCACATTTTCTTTATCCATTCTTTGGTTGTTGGACATCTGGGTTGTTTTCAGTTTCTGACTATTATGAATAAAGGTGCTGTGAACATAATGAACAAGTGTCTTTGTGGTATGATGGAATATCCTTTGGGTGTATGACAAGTGTGGTATAGTTAGGCCTTGAGGTAGATTGATTCCCAATTATATGAGGAGCCGCCATGTTGATTTCCACTGGGACTGTTCAAGTTCGCACTTCCACCAGCAGTACAAGAGTGTTCCCCTTGCTCCACATTTTGCTAACATGAGCTGTCACTTGTATTATTAATCTTAGCCATTCTGACAAGGATAAGATGGAAACTCAAAGTAATTTTGATTTTCATTTCCCTGATAGCTAAGAATATTGAACATTTCTTTGTTTCTAAGCCACTGAAGATTCCTCTATTGAGACTTCTGCTTAGATCTAGATCCCATTTTTAAATTGGATTCTTTGGTTTTTTTGATGTCTAGTTTCTTGAGTTCTTTAAGACCTCTTTTGATGTGGAATTGGTGAACATCCTTTCCCATTCTGTAGGCTACCATTTTGTCCTATTGATGGTGTCTGTCCTTGCCTTACTGAAGCCTTTTATGAGGTCCCATTTATTAATTGTTGATCTTAGTGCCTGTGTTATCTGTGTTCTGTTCAGAAAGTCGTCTCTGGTGTCAGCGTATTCAAGGATATTCCCACGTTTCTCTTCTGTCATGCTCAGTGTGTCTGGCTTTATGTTGAGGTCTTTGACCCACTAGGACTTGAGTTTTGTACATGTGATAAACATGGGTGTATTTGGATTATTCTACATGCAGACATCAGTTAGATCAGCGTCATTTGTTGAAGATGCTTTTTCTTTTATTAAATTGGGTGTGTATTTCTGGCTGCTTTATCAAAAACCAGTTGTCCATTGATGAACATGTCTGTTTTTATGCTGATAGCAGTGGTTGTCATTACTATAGCTTTGTAGAGGTTTGAAGTCAGGGACGTAAGTCCTCCAGCAGTTCTTTTATTGTTCAGGATTGGCTTTGCTACCCTGTTTGTCTTTTTGTTTTTCCACATGCAGATGAGAATTGTCCTTTCAAGGTCTGTAAAGAATTGTGTTGGAATTTTGTAGGGGATTGCACCAAATCTGCAGATTGCTTTTGGCAGGATGGCCATTTTTCCTATGTCTTTCCATCTTCTGATGTCTTCTTTAATTTCTTTCTTCAAGAACTTCAAGTTTTTATTATACAGGTCTTTCACTTGCATGATTAGAGTTACTTCAAGATATTTTATAGCACTTGAGGCTATTTCAAAGGGGGGCTTTTCTTCTGGTTCTTTCTCAGTTTATTCGTCCTTTGTTAGATGCCATGAAGCTCAAGCTGCTGCTTAGTAACTGTCACGTGGGTTCTAGGAATCAAACCATTTGTGTCTCTCTCTCTCTCTCTCTCTCTCTCTCTCTCTCTCTCTCTCTCTCGTGTGTGTGTGTGTGTGTGTGTGTGTGTGTGTGTGTGTGTGTGAGAGTTACTGATCTTTTTTAATTAATTTTGTGTCCAGTTAGTTTTCTGAAAATGTTTTTCTGTTATAGGAGTTCCCTAGTGAAAGTTTTGGGGTCATAATATCATATCATCAGCTTAGAGGGATACTTTGACCTCCCTTTGTTTCCAATTTGTATCCCCTTGATCTCCTTTAATGTCTTATTGCTCAAGCTAGAACTTTAAGTACTATATTGAATAGATACAGCCAGAATGGACAACCTTTATCTTGTTCCTGATGATAGTGGAGTCGCTTTAAGTTTCTCTCCATTTAATTTGATGTTGGCTTGTTATAAATTACCTTTATTATATTTAGGTATGTCCCTTGTGTAATGGATGTTTGATTGTTCAAAGGCTTTTTCAGCATCTAATGAAATGATTGTGTGTGTGTGTGATTGTGTGTGATTTTGTGTGTGTGTGTGTGTGTGTGTGTGTGTGTGTCCCTTCCAACCCTGAGTTTGTTTATGGTGGATTACATTTACTGGTTTTCCTATACTGAACCATTCCTGCATCTCTGGGACGAAGACTACTTGATCATGGTGGATGATCTTTTTTTGTGTTCTTGAATTTGATTTGCAAGTATTTTTTTTGAGTATTTCTATATCTATGATCATAAGGGAAATGTGTAATTCTCTTTCTTGGTTGAATCTTTATGTGGTTTGGGTATCAGGGTGACTGTGGCTTCATAATTTTTGGGAGGAATGTTTCTTTTGTTTCTATTTTGTGAAATAATTTGAGTAGTATTGGTGTTAACTCTTCTTCCAAAGTTTGGTAGAATTCTGTGATAAAATTGCCTGGCCCTGAGCATTTCTTGTTGGAAGATTTCAATGACTACTTCTATTTCATTAGGGGTTATAGGCCTATTTAAATTGTTTATCCAATCTTGCTTGATTTAACTTTAAGTTTCCTTTTTTACTTAATTTTTTAAATGTTTATATGTATGGGTGTTTTGCCTGCGTGGATACCTGCACAGCATATGCGTGCAGTGCCCTTGGAGGTAAGAACAGGGTGTCAGACCCCCTGCAGTTATAGATGTTGTTAGCCATCATATGGATATTGGGAATTGAAATTGGCTCCTCTGGATAAGCCACCACTCCTCTTAACCAATGAACCATCTTCTCAGCCCTTGTTTTTTATATTTTATCTGACATTTATAGAGAACTTTTATATCTTACTGATGAAAATTCTGTGATCTGTTTTGCATCATAGGCATCTTTTAAAATGTGATCAAAACTATGTATTAATCCCCTGGGAAAATATTATTGACCATTGGAAAGATAACTCTGTCAGTAGAGTCTTGCAAGTACAGGGTCTGAATTTGAATTCCAGAGCCCATGTTAAATAAACAAACAGATGCTAGCCATGGTGCTGCATGTTTGTAACCCCAGCTTTGGGGAGACAGAGACTGACTTCCCTGGGACTCCCTAGCCAACCGGCCTAAGCTTGAGCTCCAGGCCAGCGAGGGGCTCTTTTTCAACAAAAAGATGAACAGTGTGATGCGTTAGGAATGCGGTTGTCCTCTAGTCTTCCTGTGCACTCCCACGTGCACACATACACATACAAGAGCACACACAGTGAAAGTAAATTGCATACAGTGCAGCTTCACACCCCACCCAGCCACTGTTCACATCTGCAGCCTCCTGCTCTTTCCTGTGTAGTAAGGCACATGCTAAAGCGGAAACTGGAGCATCTGTATTCCATGCTGCTATTTTTTTCTACTTAGGTGTCTGTGGGGGCTTTGTTTTGTTTTGTTTTAGGGTAAATCTTGCTTAAGTTTTAGGTAAAGACCCCAGGCTGCTTAGAACTTGCTGCATAGACCAGACTGGCCTCAATTTAAATCTTGTGGTCCTCCTGCCTCAACCTCTCCAAAGCTGGGTTTACTGGTGTATACCACCACACCTGCAAGATTTTCCCTTCTACTGTCATCTCAACTTTTCTTACTAATTTAATACTTCTAAGATACTCTAAGAAAAAGATTGTTCTTTTTGCTAGTGATAGAAATTTGGGTTGTTTCTAGTCACTGTTAGAAGCAGAGTACATCAACATCCTTACAAGGGACAATGACTTCATGTGTGATGTGTATTTTTCTAGAATAGATTTAGAAATGATGCCCAGGATCAGAAATATGTCAGACTTTGCAGTTTCAGCCTTTGCAGTTTCTGGGGTTTGAGGGTGGATATTAGAGTCATTATTAGTAGACCACGGTTGATCTGGAACCCCAACATGTGCTAACGTCTGGAACATCAAACATCGATCCCAGAATGGTTCTGAGTTTAGATTTTTGGGTTCGGGTTGTTCAACAGTGTTTAAGGTCACAGGCTGTAACTTGGTTTTCCAATGGTAGGTTAACAGCCAGATTTCCTAGGGGTTAGCCATCAGTCGCTACGAGTGCTCGTTTCCCTGGGTCCTCACTGAGGTCTGTATTATTGCTTCAAAACAGGAAATGCGGTTCTTACAGGTGTCACGTGTGGTAGTGCCATCGCTCCTTGAGAGTTTCAGAAGTTTTTTGATAGAGGATTTATTATCAGTGTGATCACACCTAAAATAACTCTCTAAAGTCAAACTGAATATTACTTTTCTACACTTATTTATTTGTTTATAATAATACAAACTAACAGCCTTTGAGGTGCTTGCTTATGAACATTTTTTCCATAGAACACTTTTTTAAACACGCTTTTGTATTTAGTAATAATATTTTAGGATAGACTGGCGCTGCACAGACCTGCTTTGTGAAGAGTTGAAGGGGCGTCAGTGTTGAGCCCTGGGTCCCATATGTTTTTTTTAGCTTCCTTCCGGCCATAGCTGTGCCCAGTAGGGAGCACGCGCCCCTCTGTTGTCACAGGTGGGCCTGCTTCACTCTGGCCACCTGCTATCCCTGCAGGCATAACTGTACCCTAAATGTAGGGCTCTGGCACACAGGACTGCTTCTGACACTGGAATTTACTGTGTCCCATGGGTAGAGAAGGGAGAGGGGCAGAAAACACACAGACATACCAAGACAGTAACTTCATAAAGCAAACAGATTGTTTCGTGTTTGACAGTCATTAGGTGAGAATGTTTGTCTGGATGTCACTTTGACAGAATTCATGATCTACTCATCCGTCCCCAGACACTAGTGTCATATCCAGTGACCTGAATGACTTCGATAATAAGCTTTTTAGGTGAAGGTATCGGATTCCTATATGATGTGTTATATTTATATTCAAGTTTTTCAGAGAGCTGATAATTTAGAACTTGAAGCCATGAGATAATTTACCTAAATCCCTGTTCATGCTAGCTCACCATGCCTTCTCCTATGCCCGAGTACCTGAATGTGCACTACATTGGGGAGTCGGCCTCCAGACTGCTGTTCTTATCGATGCACTGGGCGCTTTCCATACCTTCTTTCCAGGCGCTCGGGTGAGTGTTTTGAAGTCCTTGAATATAAATGTGATTTTTGTGGCACACATGGATTAAAACAAGAAGTTTATTTGGGGAGGATTTGTATTACAGTAGAGAAATGCTCCACCATTCTAACCCTACGACAGTTCATGGTAATTCATGGTCGCTAACTACTATTCTCTCTATGACTTTTGTGTAGAAGAGTGGCTGTTTTATAGTTTGAACAAGTTAATAATCTGGGTAAGTGGAGAGGACCAACTGGCCGGTACTGGCAGTGGCCGTCACTCAGTGATAGGGGTGTCTGGGGGTTGGAGAGAAGCCCAGTGGTTAAGAGCACTGTCTGCTCTTGCACAAGACCCAGACTTCACTTCCAGCAGCCACCTGGTCCCCACAGCCTTCTTAACTCCAGTTTCAGGGTTGCTGATGCCCTCTTTCTGACTCTGCTGCTGGCACCAGGCATGGACGTAGTACACAGACATGTGTGGTGGCAAAATACACATGCACACATTCTTTTTTATAAAGAAAGGATGTATTAGAACTCAGGTATGTCCAGCCTCATGACCATGGGGCACATACGGTCAAGGACAGCTATAAATGAACCTAACAGAAAATGTATGATACAGCAATATAGGCTGTTTGGTGATGTATTTAATTTTATTTATTTATTACAGTTTGATGGTGTGATCTCTGAGTGAACTTTGTAGGTGGCAGTTCCCTGTGCAGTGTCAAAGGCTGGGTACTCCTATTGGATGGTTGTCCCTGCTCCTCCCACCCCCCCGCCCCAGCCCCGCCCAGCCCCCACCCCAACAACAACAACCTTGCTCAGTATTCGTCCCAGGCATAGCATCAGCAAGCCGTATTTGCCTACATGGCTTTGTTTAAAATAAGAGGTGATTATTTTCCAATCCTCTGGTTTCCTCCCAAAGAAAGAAACAAAACTTCCAGCCTCCAGTGACCATAACTCGAATCCATTTGCCTACGACAGACCACGCCTGCATTCTGTTTTGAAGCAACCAGATGAAATGGAAAGTGGTTTGTTCCAAGAAAGCAAACCTTTACAAGCGTTTGCCAGCCCTTTGTTCAAAGTAACGGGGGTGTGACAGTGAAAGGGCCAAGCGGGTTTTCCTCTCCTCTTGGCATTCTCCGTATTCGGTCTGACCTTGTAACCACTTGCTTTCCTGCCCTCCTCATCTGTTTTCCCACACTTGACATATGCACATAACCACCCTTCCTATCAGTACAGTACTTTGTAACCATGCAGCACCTGAGCCCTGATTCCCAAGGACACAGCTGACACCGTGATTTGATCTAGATAATCAGCGATCTCTAATTACAAAGAGCAGAGGCCCGATTTCGAGTATGAAACCTTTGAATGAGTCTTCCTTTTGGTCTCAGAAAAAATTCAACATTTTAGTAATTTTCCAATTTTTTTTTTAAGAAAATAAAGTATGGTACAAAAACCTTATCCTGCTGGTGGTGTCGCACGATTTGTTAGGCGTTAAGTGCCATGGCCACGCTGGTCACTGACACAGGCGAGGAGTGCAGCGTAAAGCTGTAACCGCCTCCCCAATTAAAGAATTGGTGGTCTAATCCGAACTCTCCATTAGTCATGCCACTGTTGTTTTTAAATATTTCTTTTTTTTTTTTTATTAACTTGAGTATTTCTTTTTTTTTTTTTTTTTTTTTTTGGTTCTTTTTTTCGGAGCTGGGGACCGAACCCAGGGCCTTGCGCTTCCTAGGTAAGCGCTCTACCACTGAGCTAAATCCCCAGCCCCAACTTGAGTATTTCTTATATACATTTCGAGTGTTATTCCCTTTCCCGGTATCCGGGCAAACATCCCCCTCCCCCCTCCCCTTCCTTATGGGTGTTCCCCTCCCCATCCTCCCCCCATTGCCGCCCTCCCCCCACCAGTCTAGTTCACTGGGGGTTCAGTCTTAGCAGGACCCAGGGCTTCCCCTTACACTGGGGCTCTTACTAGGATATTCATTGCTACCTATGGGGTCAGAGTCCAGGGTCAGTCCATGTATAGTCTTTAGGTAGTGGCTTAGTCCCTGGAAGCTCTGGTTGCTTGACATTGTTGTACTTTTGGGGTCTCGAGCCCCTTCAAGCTCTTCTGTTGCGTGTGCTCACCCCAGGAAAACAGCCGAGATGTTCAAGAAACCAAGAGTAGAGCCCGAGGTTTCTGCTTACAGAATGAGTAATGTTCCGACAGCAGCCGCTCTTCTCTGTGCTCTGTATTGGAAATCGGTTTCTGTGTGGCAGCCACAGGACTCTTAATTAGGACAGCCGTGGAGCTAACAATCCAGGCCATTAACTGCCACACCAGCCTTCCCTCCTATCTCTGCCTAGATAATCAGTAAATCCTTTTCATGTGTTGACTTAATCAGATAAGAGCTGGGTGCTAATGGCAGGGCACTCTGTTGTGTGGAGATAAAACCTATTTTAAATCCGACTGGCATGGGGGCTGGCTTTTTCTGGCTGGATGCAGAGATTGTCCACAGAGCTCTAGTTTTACAGAGAGACTCAAACAACAGTAGTCAGACACATTTGCTCCAGTGACTTGGTGGGTAGGGGATTGGTTAGTGTCCTCATTTGTATTTTGAAAGGCCTCTATATTTAGTAGAATTGTTAGTTTTCTGTTTAGGATCTGTAGTTAATGTGTAGGAAATTCATTCTGCAGATGGGAGGAGCTGGGGCTGGCTGGTGTAATCTGCCTATAGTGTAGGCAGCAGCAGGCCTGTCCACTCTGAGGATTTGTTCATGTCCCCCCCCCCCCCTCTTTTCCTCTCTCTTTCTGTTGCTCACTCTGTGTGTGTGTGTGTGTGTGTGTGTGTGTGTGTGTGTGTGTGTGTCACAAGTATTACAAGGCACACATGTAGAGATCAGAGGACAACTTGGGGGAAGTCACTTCTCTCCTACTTTCAGGGACTAGAGTCACAGTGTCAGCTCAACAGTGGGTGCTTTTACCTGGAGAGCTATCTCACAGTAACCGGAGTTTTTCCAACAGTGTCTAAGAGAGGCTAACCTCAACTCCTGTCATTCCTCCTGTCCTCAGGCTCCCGGGGCTGAGATTGCAGGCTTGTGCTACCATGCCTGACTCTGCCTGGGTTCTTAGAACCAAAAGTCCCAGGCCACCACCATGTGCACCTGCAGACTTTGTCATTCATATACTGAGCTTTCTTTGACACTTCACCTGAATGTTAAAGCAGCTCTGCTTCCATTAACAATGGAACCTGCCATTTGGTGGACTTATGGCATATTGTTAATTATTCTTCTCTAAGGAGCATGGATTCAGTTCGCTGTTGGGCAGCCAATAGCCTGGGTGCATTATGTGGATGCCAGAGGGTTGGGTTGGCCTCAGGTGCAGGTGACACGGCCACTGCAGTGGTTTTGTTGTTAATACTTGTGGGGCTTTAGTTAAATGCATTTTCTACCCATCTCTTTTGCTTCTCAGAAGAAAGACATTTTCAGAATAGGTACTCATGGTGATAGCCACTTATCTCTTGACAGATGTAAATGATTTACTCATGTGTTGGCGCCTGTGCATCTAGACCAGGTGACTTGAGTTTCATATCTCCAATTGGGAGCAGAAACAACTGCTTAGGAACAGGACCATAACGGAACTGCCGAGGCCAGGCCGGACCCTGTGTGTCTCCTAGACACAGTGGCATCTATCTCTGTCCTCCTAGGAACCTTCTTCTTACAGGGGGGCTTGTTGCTTTCTTCTCCTAATGTAATGGCCTTTTCCAAATCATTTCAACAACACAGCACCAGGATGTGAGAGTACTCTTACTGCTGACCATAATGGGAGTTAGCTTTTAGGCTTGTTTTTCTGGGGGATAGGACTGTGTGTTTGCTTGTTTGTTTTTGATTCAGGGTCTTGCTGTGATTCCAGGCTAGCCTCGAACTCACTGTGTGGCTCAGCTTAGTCTTGAATTCCTGCTCCTCTTCCTCAGCTTCCCAAGTGCTGGGATTACAGCCACACACCTAGCTGAATTTTTTCTGTACTTGATTTAACCCCTTGACTTTTTCTCTGGCAATAAACTAACCCAGTGGCTGACTCTGAGTCGCCCCTTCCAGCTCCTTGCTTCAGCATTTCTCCTCTGCACTGAATACAAGCTCTTCTCTGGGCCTTCTCCACAAGTTCAGGGTGTTTCCAATACAAGGGTAGCCCAGGCTAGCTCTGACCTTTTTCCTAGTTAATTTTACCTTCCTGTGCTCTCCACTTTCATAAAACCATGACCAAGTCAACTTATAAAAGAAAAAAGTTTGGGGGATGGGGAATCTTAGGTTTTCCGAGGGTCAGATAGAGTTTGTGAGTCCATGGCCATCGTGACGGGAGGCACATCACACTCGTCAGGCAGGTATGGTGCTGGAGCAACATCTGAGCGCTTATTTCTTGACCCTCAAGCAAGAGGCAGAGAGAAATACTGGGAATGGCTTGGGTCTTTTGAAACTTCAGTGTCCACCCCTGTGACATACCTCCTTCAACAAGGCCACACCTCCAAATACTTCCCAAACAGTTCTACCAGTTGGGGACCTCGTATTTAGATGTATGAGCCTAGGGGGTCTGTTCTCATCCAAACTACCACACTATTTAACTACTGTGGTTAGCTGTTTTCTTTCTATAATCAGAGGTTAAGAAGAAAGCTAGTTTGCGTTTGACTTTTCCCCATGCCTAAAGTGACCCTGGATAGAACCATGAGGTGAAACCTTCTCTCCAGAAATAACTAACCCAGGAGTTCAGTGTCCTGCCAGCCCTTCCCAGGCTAAGGTTCTCAACTATCCAAGCCCTGTCACATGTTGGCACCTGCTGTTCTTGACATCGCATTACAGTCAAGCGTCCTGCGTCACATGTCTAAGTTCCCGTTGTTGCTAATGGCTGCCTACTTCGTGGGAGTATTACAGCTTACGGATGCATCTCAGCTTACGGATGCATCTCTTCCCACGGACGTTTGGGCTTCTGCCAGCTTCCTTATTCTCTCTAGGGCCACCAAGTGCATTTTGTCAACGTGTATTAGTGTTTCCATAAAACACGTTCTTCCCAGTGGAACTGCTGTGTCTTTGAAGGCACGCATGTCTGCTCTGCCGTCGTTAGTGTTGTTCCCAGGAAACACTGACATGCTTACTCAGCAGTGGACACATGGGGCCTCTCCCCTCACTCTTCCTCACTCTGGATCTTGTCATTTCTGACAACTGAACACAGTGTCTTCTTATTTTCTTGATTTTAACGGGGATAGATTTCTCTTGATTATTTTCTGTATCAACGTTGAAAAATA
Source organism: Rattus norvegicus (assembly GCF_021556685.1). NCBI lineage: Eukaryota > Metazoa > Chordata > Mammalia > Rodentia > Muridae > Rattus > Rattus norvegicus. Next base: position 38,459,268 of record NC_141540.1, read on the forward strand.
CTGGTTTTCTTTGCATTTGAGATTTCCTTTAAGTTTATTTCGTAGCCAGTTTCTTCTGATGACAGGTCATCCTACCCAAATACTGAAGTAAAATTCTCACCCAAGTAATTCCCAGAAGGAAAAACTTTGTAAACTCCTGGGATTGTTTGTTTTGCTTGTTTGTTTGTTTGTTTGTTTGAGGTACTATCTCAACTCGTAGCACAGACTAGCCGGGAACTCACATAGCCCTGACCTACTCACACAATCCTCCTGCCTCAGCTTCCCATGTGCTTTGTGCATACAACGTCTACTTCTTTGTCAATGCTGACCTTTGTGTCGTTTTATTATTATCTTTTATGTGGTTGTGCTGAGTACGCTTAAGCACATCACGAGCACAAAATTATAAGTTTCTTTTTTTTCATCACATTTCAATGTATGTTGTCTTTGGGAGATGGACTGCACATGGCATAGCACATACGCGGAGGTCAGAGGGCAACATGCAGTAGTAAATCTCTCTTTTCACTGTGTGGGTCCCGGGGATCAGCCGGTGCTCTGGCTTGATGACAAGCGCTTTTCCCTTCAGACCATCTTGCTGACACCTTGTGGCATTTTCAAGAAGGAAACAGTTTATGTGCCGGTATCGGGGTGAGCATGTTTCTTAGCAGCACGTCCTTACTAACTTGAATCCCTTTGGAGAAAGGAAAGAATTCTTGCCATTTATTTATCTTATAATAAAATACTGGTTTTGTTTGAAGAATGTTTTTCTTGTAAAAAGACCCACACTTACGGCTTCTCTGTCTTTTTAAAGGCCTCACTTCTGCCCGTTCTCTGTATCCTCAAAGATAAAAACAAAACAATACAAAACTAACAAAAACAAAAGGCAGGTTTTTTTCTGTATGCTATATACTTAGAGCTATGGCTGAAATTCAGAGATACTTCAGAGAACTCTTTACCTTTGGGTAGTGTGGCAAACAGATCCCTCACACAGCTAACTAGGAAATTAGGAAATCTGCATAAACTCTGACTGGATAGACAGGTAAGCACCAAAGGGCCCCGGAAAGGAGAGAGACGTGTCATAAGAGGGCATTTCTTCAAAAAAGCTAGCTCTAAAGCCAGATTTCATGGTGCACACCTGTCATCCTAGCACTAGGGAGGCTGAGGTGAGAAGACCACACATTCCAAACCATCACAAGGAAACAAAGGTCATTCAAAACTGTTAAGTCCCGGGTCTGGAGGCTCATGGTCCTGTGGTCAGTGTTTAATCCTCAGCAGCACAACAAAGCAGTCTCCGATCTAGCCCTCAAAGAAGGGGTGGGTGCGTTAGCTGGATAATTAAGTAGAGAGAGAGCATTCAGAGAAGACAGAGCCACATTTAGAAATGCATCCAACACCATGCACACATGCATGCCCCCACCCACAACACATCACATGTGGCACATACAGTCACATACACGTGCATGTACATTTTTTAATAATTACCTCCCATCTTTCTTCAAATCATTTAATCTCATTCTTCAGAGTCCTCTCCCCTGACCCTCCCTTTCGCTTACCTCTCTTCTTCATTGCAAATGGGATTTTAGTTGTCTGAAGTTAACTGTATATAAATCATATGTCTATTACATATAACACTTATGTAAAATACCGGAAGTTACACAGTTATGTAATCCTTCCCTCCCAGGCAGACTTGATCCACCATTTCAGCCGGCGTTTCACCCGTGCCTGGCTGGTCATGGCCTACTCGTTTCATTTTTCTTTTTGGCAATGTATTCTTATTGGTAGTTGATTCATAAAGTTGTGCAGGTCTGTGGAGAGCAGTGAGTCATTTCCACACTCATACAATGTGTAAAGCCCACCTCAGGGTAACTGATAGGGGAAGTTCAGACGCCCCCTGCTTGGCTTACCATAGGTCTTATTGTAGCTGTTCCTGTGAACTGGCTGACGGAGAGTGAGCTAAGCAAGCTGGCTGGCATTTAGCATCCTAGCGCTCTTCTGTCAAGTGGACAAAGCCCAGAAGTCTCTGTGTACGCCCGCCCACAGGTCCTTTAGAATAGTTGTAATGTGATGATTGTTTTAGGTACACCATCCAATGTGAAGTTTATACCTGATGTATGCTTTCCTTTCTGTTCTTCCTAGGCAAGAAAACAGCATATCACTGGTAAAAGCCTATTGGAATGAACTCTTTACCCTCGGTCTCGCCCAGTGCTGGCAAGTGATGAACGTCGCAACTATATTAGCAACGTTTGTCAACTGTCTTCACAATAGCCTTCAGCAAGGTAAGAACACAACTTTATTTGTTTCCAGGGATATGTGAGGAGCTGTGGCCAAAGCTAGATACTGTGATGATCGCATTGATGTTTTACCTTTTTTATCTTAACATTTTGATAAATGCATTGCTCATTCAAAATATATTTGAATTAGAAAGACAATGTTAAGGCAAATGTATTTAAGTCTGAAAGGCTCAGAAGCCAAGCTTTTGTCACTAAAAAACAGTGCCCAAGACTGGGCTATCATCAGCAAGAGCGAATACGTTTGAGTTAGCCAAAGAATCCGGGTTGCTTCTAACAAGCTGTCTCCCAAGAATGAGTGTAGCCTTAAAGACATTACTCCCCCTTACAAGGCTTGCCTCCTAACCCCGCTGTTTCAGCAACCAGATTCCAACGTGTCTTCTGTCAGGGACAAACCATCACGTTGTACAGGAACATAAAAGCCCATGTATATTTGCTTGTAAGTGGAGAATGATCAAATACTTAAGTGTGTGTACTTCTCTCCCAATTCTAAGGCTATACTTTTTCCCCTAATAACCCTTAGAGTCATATGATGAGCTGGTTTTGGGTCAGTTCCCTAAGACCTATTGTCTCATCTGAATAGAATAGGGATGTGTGGGCACAGCCATACCAGGAAGAACTGGTCTAGGAAGTACAAGTTCAAAGCCATCACGGGCTACAGAGCCAGACGCTTAGGCAGACACAGTCTGACTGTACATACCTGGCTGTCCTGGAGCATCGCAGACGTCACCTACCTCTGGAGCATTTGGGGCATGGTGGCATGTGCTGCCACGCCCGGCGGCAAAAAGCTGCCTTAAGAGAGAACCGTAAAGTCATACAGTCCTTACGTTTCTCTTTCTACATGCTTTATCTGAGGGAGCAGAGAGTAAGCAACTTAAAAACACGTTGAAAATGGCTGCGGGATTAAAGTTCTGCTGCCTCAAGCTCAGGAATAGTTTATACAGTTTTACTCCATTAGTACATTCTATTTCTCATTGTTTTCATTTGTTTTGTACTTTTGGTTGGCATTAGTAGTTTTCAAGGCAACATGTCAGGGTCTTCCTGAGATTCCCTTGCCTTCAACCCCCACAACCCACACCACATGCTAGGCAACTGGCACTCGCTAACTACTCGTTATTGCACACATTATCTTCCCTTTCTCCCTCTCTCCCTTCCTTCCTCCTTCCCTCCTCCCTCCTTTCTTTCCCCTTGTTCACACAAGGACAGAGTCTCAGCTTGCAGTCCCCAGCTCACCCAGCGCTCACTGTGTAGCTTAGGCTTGTATTAAGCTATGCTCCTGCCTCAGCCTCCCAAAGTGCTGTGATTGGAGGTATGCACCAACACACCTGATGTTTCTTGCTTCACAATATTTTAAAATCTTCTGCTACCTCACCAAGGGCCGAGAGTCTTCGTAAATCTCACCTATGAGAAAGTTCCCAGAAGGCAGAATCACACCGCCTTCTCATCCCCGGTCCTGAATCCTCTGCCCACGTGTTCCACAGCTCGCCTTCCTTAGTAACACAGTCGGGTGTATCTTACACAGACCCCTGATAGACAGATCATTATAGTTTTCCCTACTCTGGTCTTAGCAATGCATTTTGCTCCACTTTTTTCTTTAATATACTAAGTTTCTAATGTTTAAAATTGAAAATGATTTTTCTTCATTTTTTTCAAGTGGCATAAGCTTAAATAAAATCCTGTTATAAACATTTGAGCCTTCTTTGTTTCTTTTTTTGTTTGATTTGCTTTGGTTTTGCTTTTTGGTTAATTGTTTGTTGTTGTTCTTTGTTTCTTTTGAGTCAGGGTCTCTTCTGGCCACAGACTCCTTAAATATCAAAGGATGACCATGAGCTCCTCATGGTCTCTTTCTCCCTTCTCCCAAGTGTTGGGGCTAATGGTGCACACCGCCACACCAGGCCTTTTGCAGTGCTGGACATCAAATTAGGGCTTCCTAAGCTCTAGATAATCGACCTAGTAGTTGTGGGACATCCTTGGCCCTCTTTGAACTTGGGCTGTGGGTTTTGTTGGGTTCTTTTGTTTTCGTTTTGTTTTCCCAGACAGATGCCTCTGCATCTAACGGGGCACCTAAGAAGGGAATGCTAAGGTTTGGATTTCTACTTCCTTTTTCCTGTGGGCACACTATCAGAAGATGATGTCTTAGCTTCCACCCATGGGCCCTTGTTGCAGAGATTCTGAATCTAAGCCTCAACCTGTGAAGAGGCTGATTATATTCCACACAAATCAAGAAGGGAAGTGTGTGAGAATGGTCAAACATTATAGATGGCAATTGGAAGTGTATGCTTGTGTTTTAAAGATAAAATGTCCCCGGAGAGGAGGAAGTTGTTGATGGAGCACATCTTCAAGCTGCAGGAGTTCTGTAATAGCATGGTGAAGCTCTGCATAGACGGGCATGAGTACGCCTACCTCAAGGCCATCGTTCTCTTCAGTCCCGGTACGGAAACACGCCCTGCCTCTCACTCCTTGTCTATGTCGTCACGTTGGCACTTTTGAGATAGACTCTCGGCCATATAGCCCAGGCTCGACCTGCACTCTTAGCAGTCCTTCTGCCTCAGATAACCAATACAGATTACAGATGTACACCGCTATGCCAGGACTTTTGTGTCTCATGAATGTATTCGATGTTGTGGGGACATTGGAACCCTCAGGTTCCACTGCAGGTGGGAGTGTGAAATGTACAGTTGCCAGGGACAGGAGCTCAGCACCTGCTGTAAACATTGAATATAAGGAGCCCAGAGAAATCGTGCAGAGGGTTAAGGTCCTGCCATGGACCCAAGTTAGAAGAACTCTCAAGAACCAACGTAAAAAGCCAGGCACAGCAGCTCATACCTGCATCCCAGCACTGGGCAGTAAGAATAGGCAGATCTCTGGAGCTGACTGGCCATCCAGCCAAATCCACAAGCTCCATGAGAGACCCTGTCTCAAAACGTAAAGACAGAGAGGAAAGACACCCGACAGCCACCTGTGGCCTCCACACACACACACACACAGACACACACACACACACACACACACACACACACACACCCTGTAATAACAAGGACACTTGCTACACCAAAAAAAAAAAGTTAAGCACATATTCAATTCCTATTGACCTCAAAGTACAAAATTATATATGTACATAAAAATCTTGAAATGAATATTTGTGTTGGCACTAGTCATAGCCAAAAGGTGAACGCATACCAGGTAACTGTCCACGGAAAAAGTGATTGAATCCAGGCTTGGTGGGATATGCCTTTAAGTACTTGGTATGTAGAAGCAAGATGTTCAAGATTCAAGGATAACCTTTCCGACATAGCAAATCCGAGGCCAGCTTTGGTTAAATGAGATCCTGGCTCAAAACAACACCTAAGGATAAGACTGGTGGAATGGCTCAGCCAGTGAAGGTGTTTGCTGACGAACCTGATAACCCAAGTTCAAATCCCTGGGACCCACATGGTAAAAGGACTGATTCATGCAAGACTCCAGAAATACACGGTGGTATGTGTGCCTGAATACACACACACACACACACACACACACACACACACACACACCACATGCACTTGTGCAAATACATAAATGTAATAGAAAGTTTTAAAAACAGATGGTGTATGTATATATAATACGTGCACACAATGGAATCATGTTAGCACAAGTGGAGTGAGCTTTTGATATAAGCTATGACAGGATGAGAACGTGCTAAGTGAAAGACACTGCTCATACAGGCACGCATAATAATCCCATATAGGCAACCGTGAGGAGGAGTGCAAATTAGTCATTTGTAGAGTCAGGGAGTGGGGAGCTGGGGACCAATTGCTACTGGTTGTCAGGTTGCTTTGAAGTCACAAAAATGTCCCAGTTACATTGCGAAAGTGTAAAACTCTGAAGATGCTAAAATCATCTGATGTTGAGGATGTCAGACAGCTGCAGACAATCAGTAGAGCACACAGACCTGTGTTACTTGAGTTCTTAGGTCTGTATCATTGGGCACTTTTAAAGCCAGAATGTAAGACTGTTGCTGCTGGGTCCTGGGTTTGTTACACTCTCAGGATCTTATGGAGCTGCAGATATGGGAAGATGGGCTTCTCTCTTTCTTTCCAGTGTCTAGTTTTCAGACAGTAAAGGGGCCTCCAACTCCAGTTTGTAGATAGGAGAAGTCCACAGTCCTTGAGGGTCTGTGCCTCCGCTCTGTTCCTGTGTCCTAATAAAATTGTCCAGCAAACCTGCTTCTTCTCTCAGTGGTTCAAGTAAGATAATTAAACCTGTGTACAGGTGAGTGTTTCACAGGAGGGGGAGTGCAGGCCCAGTGCTTCACCTGAGCTAATCTGTGTTTCCGTTTTTACTCATTCTGTTTATTCTGTTTGTGGCATTGGGGTCCAGCATACAACCTTATACAGGCCAGGCAATAGCTCTACCAATGAGACATACTTCGAGCCCACACACATCTCCATTTTAGCACAACCACTTTGCCAATTTTAGCTTTCTTTGGGTAAAATTGAAAAGTTAAGCTATAAATTGATGGTGTCACTTTAAATATTTCTATTTTGTGAAATATAACTGTCAAAATGTTTTGTAGATTATTTCACGTTCTTATAATTTTTCTGATAGCGATAATGAAAGTGTTTGTAATTTATGTTTTTATAAGTACTTTTTCCTTTTCTTTTTTTTTTTTTTTTTTTTCGGAGCTGGGGACCGAACCCAGGGCCTTGCGCTTGCTAGGCAAACGCTCTACCACTGAGCTAAATCCCCAACCCCTACAGGTGCTTTTAAATTTAGGTTATTTTATGTTGCTGAAAGCAAAATGGTAACATCTAAATAAAAGCCATCGCACTACTTTGGAGAAAAAGAAAGCCGTATTAGCACACGGTGGTCCGGCTTTTATTAATATATAAATATGGTCACCACTGGCTGCAATACAGCCTTGGGGTATTCAGCAAGTACTTCTGGAAAGAAGGAACAAAACACTGTCTGTGGGATGGGGCTTCCGAACTGTTTGATCTTCCATGACTTATTAAATGATTATTAAATAACTGTATATATTCCTTTATGTCTTAGACCATCCAGGCCTGGAGAACATGGAGCTGATTGAGAAATTTCAGGAAAAGGCCTATGTGGAATTCCAAGATTACATCACCAGGACATATCCAGATGACACCTACAGGTACCTCTCAGCCAGAACTATTTAATACAGTTCATTCAGAGGATTTGTGTTTGCTCTGAGATAGGGTCTCATGGAGCTTACTTTGACCTTGAACATGCAACCATGGAAAACCTTCAACCATGACTCCCCTGCCTCTGCCTCCAGACTTCTATGATTATACACAGGCATGCGGCATGCCTGCCCTGAGAGCTTTTGAGTAAATTTATTCCATTATTATATTCCATTTTAAGAGTAATTTAGTGTCTTAGTTAACCGTGACCTTTGAAGTGGGTAATGTTTTTGAAGGCTTAGTGCTAGAATATTTGCTCAGTGTGCATAAGGTCCTTGTTTTCTCCTCATCACTACCAATGAAGAAGAGTTCAGGGCTTCAGGTTAGTGGTAACACACATAGTACAAGTCTCTGGGTGTGGTCTCCCATACAGAGGGGAGAAACCAGCTGTTAACAATGGCTAATGAGTGCTCGATCTAAATCAGTGGTTCTCAACCTGTGGGTTGCGACCCCTTTGGGAGTCAAATGACCTCTCACAGGGTTCACATCAGATATCTTGCATATCAGACATTAATATTACAATTCATCATAGTGTAATTAACATACTGTAATTACAGTTAAGAAGTAGCAACAAAATAATTTTGTGGTTGGGGGTCACTTCTACGTGAGGAACCGTATTAAAGGATTGCAGGGTTGGGAAGGTAGAGAAATTACTGCTTTAAATTGTGAGGGTGAGAAACTGTCTGAAGGATGCAGGATTGTCAGAGCCAAACCTCACCCAGGCAGATGAGCTGTAGATCCCAACTTTTCAGATGAAATAATTGTATTAGTAAAAAGAGAGATGAAAATGATAAACTAAAACACTTATAAACTGATATATAATTAGCTTTGAAATATAGCTTATGATAATTCTTCCAAGTCATTTTTCGCCAGTGTTCTTTGGGGTTGGAGGGAATTTTCCTTTCTTATTTTTATGAAAACAGCCACCCACCTCTGAAGGAAACACAGTAGATCAGAATGATTAGAAGTACAGTTTTTGATTATACACGGATAATGCCATGTTTGCTGAGTTTAATGTCTGAGTTTCACGTTCCTTATGATAATAGTATGCCCTTCTGAAAAGTCCAGTAGGCTTCGTTATGCACAGCCTCTGTTACCCGTGGTCACTCTCAGACAAAAAACACGAAACAAGGAATCCCGGAGATTACCCATGCACTCTAAATGGCGTGCTGTTATGAGTAGCAGGAGGCGGCGTGTCGTGCTCTCTCATTTTGCCCCGCCTTTGACTGCATCCCCCTCTGCAGTACCCCTGCTTCCCCCTCTGCAGGCGTACCCTGCTGCAGACTGCTGGGGCGTTCGGCATTGACTGTCCACCTCAGTGGTCAGATGACACTCCCCGCTTTACTTTCTGACCACCCAAAGCACAAGGGAAAGGATGCTTTCTCAGTTCTTACGTTCCTGCTTATTCAAAAGTCGGTCCCCTTGAACAGCGCTTTTCCACTTCAGACACACTTGCTCACAACCTAGAATTGGACAGGAAGCAGTCCTTCGTCTTCACGCCAGCTCTGTGGAAAGAGGAAATGACACAAGGGACAGTTGAGTCATTCTTTGAGCCTAATGACCTTTTTATTTATCTATGCTCTTTATAACAGTTGTCTGTTATATCATTTCTAAGAGTGTGTGTGTGTGTCTGTCTGTCTTTTTATGTCTGTGTCTGCCTGTGTCTATGTATGTGTATCTATGTGTATATGTATCTCTGTGTCTCTGTGTCTGTTAGTGTGTCTATGGGTGTGTGTGTATGTGTGTGTGTGTCTTTGTCTGTCTGTGTCTCTTTATACTTGTGTATGTGTATCTTTGTATCTAAGTGTGTTTGTCTGTGTGTAATCTATATGAATGTGTGTCTATATCTGTGATTGTGTGTCTATGTATGTCTTAGTTAGGGCTTTCACTGCTGTGCACAGACACCATGACCAAGAACTCTAATTATAAGGATGACATTGAACTGGGGCTGGCTTACAGGTTCAGAGGTTCAGTCCATTGTCATCAATGTGGGAGCCGTCAGGTAGATCTGGTGCAGGAGGAGCTGAGAGTTCTATATCTTCATCTGAAAGCCGCTATAGCAGAACACTGGTTTCCAGGCAGCTAGGATGAGGGTCTTAAAGCCCATGCCCTCAGTGACACACCTACTCCAACAAGGCCACACCTACTCCAACAGTGCCATACCTTCTAATAGTGCCACTCCCTGGGCTGAGCATGTACAGACCATCACAGTGTGTATATGTATACTGTATGTGTGTATCTGTCTGTGTGTGTCTATATGTGTGTATATGTGTCTGTGTGTGTTTTCAAAGGAAAAGAGTTTCTGAACCTCCTGTGTTCTGATAACATAGAGCATTGTTCTTACCCTCTGAAATGGGTTGGGAAGCTGTTCTTGAGTGCACCTAACCCGTGATTTAATACTTTAGTCGCACAGTTCTTGTAGCCAGGTGGGCACAGTGTGGTGTGGCAGTTCAGAGGAAAGCTTTCCTGTGGAGGGGACGGTGCGATGTGGGTGGCAGCCCTGCCACTCTAAGCCCTGCCATTCCAAAATGCTCGTCCTCAGTTTTGAAACTTTGATCTTCATTATTTCACATGGATGCTTTTCTTTCTGCTCCTGTTCTTTTGACTTTGCCCCCGTCTCCTCTTCCTCTTTCAGGCTGTCTAGATTACTTCTCAGACTGCCGGCCTTGCGGCTGATGAATGCCACCATCACTGAGGAATTGTTCTTCAAAGGTCTCATTGGCAACGTACGGATCGACAGTGTCATCCCACACATTTTAAAAATGGAGCCTGCAGATTACAACTCTCAAATAATTGGTCACAGCCTTTGAAAGTGGAGGTCACCCTGCTCCAGGCTAAGTTTACCGTTCCTTCTCGGAACACATGAAACCAAATCGAACTGTTTCTTCCAGGGCATCTGCGAATATTAACTTTAAGAGTAACCAAAATCAAAAGTATTTTTCTTTTGGATTCCTTAAGAAGAATTTAAGTGACCAGGCAGGGGTCAGGAATTATACTACCCTGTCTGTCCTATAGGAATGAATCAACAATGGTACGGGGCTGTTCTTGGGGAGGATGACACTTAAGACTCTCTCCTCCTGACTGTCTACACTAAGCTTTCTCATTCTATTTTATAAAACAAATAAACTAGTCTTTCCCCCCTGAATTGTGTTTTTTTCCTGTTTAATGCCACTGGGCCTGTATACTGTAACAATGAGATACCTAAGCAGAAACTTCTTACGTCTGACTCATCCATGGTTATCTTAGTTACCAGGCCAAAAGGTTATTTTATGCTCAATGATGTAATGATAATGCCAGAGCTATAGGAAATAAATATATATATGCTTTTATACACATCAAGGTGCCCGTTAGCATATAACACTCGTTGCTGGCAATGAGACATGAGCCATTTGTATTTTTTTTAGTGTAGTAGATTATTAGTTACAAGCACTTTTATTCGTTGTGGTAGAAAATTACTCTTGAGAATAGGATGAGGATCCTGTTTTAAAATTTGGGATTTACTGTGTTTTAAACATAGTAGAGACGCCCCCGGGCTGTGTTAGTATTTTAGAATAGATAGTAAAATAGTTGTTTTTTTTCATCCCACAGAAAGCCTCTGTCCTCTTCTCAGATGCAGGCTCAGCTTCTCCACCCTACTCTGGCCTTTAGCCATTTTTATGAGGTCTTTTAAAAAGACTCACCCAGTTTGTTAAGTAATGCAGTTATCAAAGCCCATATGGTTCCAAGGTTGAGTTAAATAATTAAAGCAAGTAATAATTTGTAAAAGCAAAAGAATCTGCACCGGTTCTTTTCACTGCAAAGTCGAGGAGGGCTGCTGTCACAACCTCACGTCTCATTATTTGCTACAACCAAAGCATTTCAGACTCCTCGGTCTTCCATGCCGCTGTGACAATCAGTATTTATACTGATTTTATAATGGATTCCTTCAGTGCATCTATTCATCTATTGGCTGATATTCTCCTCCCCTCCCTCTCCCCCTCCCTCCTTTCCACATCTCCATTTTGTTTTCTTGAGACAGGATCTTGTCACCCAGCCAGACTGAACTCAAGTTTGCGGTAACCTTCCTGCCTCCAGCTCCCTATTGCTGGGATTATAGACACGCATCACATCCTAATATTTATTTTTAAAACACAAATGTAGAGATTTTACTGCAACCAGAATACATTTTTATTATTAATAGTTTTGCTGAATTTTTCTATTGGGGGTGGTGGATTTTACCACTAATAGTAGTAATTAAAAGTGTAGTCTTGCAAATGTTATGGACTTACTACGAGAGCTTTATTTTCTGTTTCATTTTGTCAACAGCTCGATTTATAATAAGCTTCTGGGGGAGAACTTCATAGAGTGTAAAATGCTCAAACGGAATATTTCAGTAGGGCATGTGTAACCTGCATCCTAACACATCTGTAGATGACGACGTCTTATCAGTGTCAAAACGGTGGGCGCCTTTGATACTTTTAACGTCTCAAGACAGTAAGCCAAGGATTCACACACATAAAAAACTGTCCTCGCGGTTATTTCTTTGAGATATTTTTCCTGATGAAATTTGTAGTTACATTGGGAAGTCTTTTGGAAACTGCATTAAAATGTGACTTGCCTTACAAATTTCTGTATCCTGTCAATGGATTTTATTTCAATGACCTATTTATTTGGTGTTTGGACGCCTTCTACATTGTAGGGCATCCCAGTGGGAGAGCTTGTGCTTAGCTTAGTATTTACAAAGCCCTAGCTTCACTCTCCCGTAGTAGAAGGAAGGAAATCGTGTGAGATTCTTAAGAACAAAAGTAATGGCAAGATGGCTTAGAGGGGCAGAGCACTTCCTGTGAAAGCCCAGCTACCTGAGTTCAGTCTCTTTCCTTTGAGCTCCACACATGCACTATGCCACATACATGCCCCCCTTGCATGCATATGTGCACATACACATACATACGTGCACACACATGGACTTTATGATTATATAAACAAAGATAGCCTACAATCATGGGAATAAGTACGTAAAGCATGCAGAATATAATTTAACCAGTGTATTGTTACATACAGAAGCTAGTGATCAAGAAGCAAGAGAGTCAAGTCTAGGTAATAGTTGGGAAGGTAGGAGGAAGGTGCAAACAGGGGAAGCTATAGAAGGGGCTTCAGAACTATTGACAGTATGTCATGCACCAATGGTTTTGTAGTTAGCCACTCCAAACCTACCAGTTAGAATTGTGCATTTTCACACGAATGTATAATTCGGACAGAGGTTGTCAGGGACAACCGGTCTCCATTCAGTCAGAACAGGGTTCTTACAGAAATCATGGATTTAAATCTTTGTAGTCACTAAGTGTTAGTGGCTATAAGCTGGAACTTGCGGTGGGACAGAAGCCAGGGCATGTCTGGAGTCCCTCTGTTCTGCGTCTCACGGCCTACTGGCCAAGTTCTAAGGGTAAGAACCTGAGGCCAGTTTGCCTTCTTTCCTGCTATCAGAAGTTTCCTATGACTCCCCTGCATTCTAGTCCTCAAAAAAGATAACCTGTTGTGAGGAATACGTAAAGAACACACAACTTGGGAACAAAATACAAACAACTCAAAATTCCATTGGTACACCATCAACAATGTTCAAATTACAGTACATGATCATCTTTTTAACAGTGTGCATGCATACGTGTCTGTGCATGCACGTGTGTGTGTGTGCACGTGTGGGGTGTGTGTGTGTGTGTGTGTATGTGTGTGGAGGGTGGGTATGGGACCCCTGTGCACTGTTTGTGGGACAATTACCATGGTGCAACCATAGTGAAGAGCAA